>NC_056747.1:1239437259-1239807259 GCF_019279795.1 Protopterus annectens
CCATCTTCCCTACCTCAACCCATGGTAAAACCGTTCTTCGATTGATTATAATGTCTTCGACAATTGCGTTTCTGACCTAATGCATTCGACAATACAATAGTCGACAATTCAATAGTAAACCTATATATATATATATATATATATATATATATATATATATATATATATATATATATATGGGTCTACTTTGTTTGGTCGAAAACACATTTGGTCGGAATTCACTTGACTAAGCACACTTGACTGAAAGCTCACTTCACTGAAAACTCATTTCGTTTAAAGTTATGTATGGCTTTTTCCCCACATTGGAGAGTGTGGGGGTGAAGCCTCCCACCTATTTATATGTTTTAAACCATATACATGTATATCAACAAGTTCAATGAACAACCCTTTCCACAAGACAATATAAACTCAAACTATGTGGGGGGCTATGCCCCAACACACCCAAATGTGGGGGGCTGTGCCCCCCAACCCCTCAACTTTATATTCTAACTCCAGGATCGCACTACAGTGGGGTAAAGGTCATATATTACTTTTGACAGAATGCGTTTCAACCAAATGAGTTTTCAGTGAAGTGAGCTTTCACTCAGTTGTGCATAGTGAAGTCAGTTCGATCAAATTTGTTTTCAACCAAACTAGACCCCTATATATATATATATATATATATATATATATATATATATATATATGTGTGTGTGTGTGTGTGTGTGTGTGTGTGTGTGTGTGTGTGTGTGTGTGTGTGTGTGTGTGTGTGTGTGTGTGTGTGTGTGTGTGTGTGAATCACATGCAATCTAAAACTCCCAACTTCAACTGCAATAACATTGACTGCAAAAGTTCGAAAACAATGTAACAGACACAGTTCTAACACATGCTCCTAGAAACAGCCTTGGCACATATGCAAAAATCTAACTCTCGCCCCACTAATTATAATATATATTAACTCTGAGACAGCACAAAATGGGATAAGATTAAATTTCCCAAACTCTGAATCTGAGTGATCTGACATACCTGTTGATGAGTTGCCTAGTCACACACACTAGACAGATGTCAACCTTACACACACTCAGTATATTCACTAACACCCTAATCTATATACTTCCTCCAAAATCTCCCCTACACTGGACTCACACTAAATAGCTATGCTCAAAGTTTTACAATCTGCTTCCATTTCTTTAAATTGTTTTACTGCTGTTTTCCAGATTAATATAAGGTAATCATATTCATTAAAACTCTCTCTCTCTCAACCACTCATTTAGAGCTTCCATAAATACCTCCATCTGCTATTTTTGTAATTTCTTCTAAAAACATATTATGTAATCTATCCCCCTCCTCAAGGACTATTTTCTTTTTCTAATTCCATAACTTTCTCCACTTCTACTACTTACATTAATTTAAGCTGTTCCCCTTCTTTAAGCTTCTTTATCTGTCATTCTCCAACAGCTTCTTTTATCATTTCCCAAATAGAACTCTACCTCATTATTTCTTCATGGTTTGTCTTTCCACTCCATTCAGTTTATTAATTCCAACAATCAGAAAGTCTTTATTCTTTACTTTAAGAAACTTCCTTATTCCTAACACTGGCTATAAATCTCTGCTTCTTTAACTACCACTCAGCCTTTCTTTATTTTTCTGATGCACTTCTTCAGAGTTTTCAAATACATCACATTTATTACCTTTGAAATCCAATTGCACTTTCTTTTTATCCCCAGTTTTTTGTGCCCTCCAGCTGACCATCTGCTTCACAGCTGTACCATTTTACCTTAAATACCTCCCTGTAATATTCCCCCAAGGGCAGAACCAGACCAGTGGTAGGTTGGGGAAGGAAAGTAGAACAAAGCAGGCATCATTGTTATATATACTATCCTTTAAGCCAGGGGTGTTTGTAATCCTCAGTTGGTCAGAGCTACTGATGTCCCACCCACCACTGCATGCAGTGTCAGTCAGTTCCATCCCCCTTTCCATGCCAACATGCTAATGTCAATCTGTCATGATTTATGGCACTGTTCCCATCATCAAGGATATGCAATATCACAGGCAGAAACCATTTCATCTCTGAGTGGGCAAGCTGGCAAAGCCAGTTTCCATCCCCCCACATTCCTCCTCCTGTGCCCGCATCACTAGTTGAACTTAGGATGGTTACACCATGGTAATAGCTCCATCCTTCTAATGATCATTTTGCATTTTCTCTGTCAAACTCTCATAGCCACATTCAACATCTTCCTTTCTTATCTAACTTGAATTCTAAATTCCAGTGTTATTTTTGAAGTCGTCCACCACTGAGACCATTTCAAATTAAAATCTACTCATCTCATAAATATCCACCCATAGCCATTCTAGCCTTTCTTTGGGTTGGGATTTTCCATAAGGGTTAAGGTGTTTGCCTTATAAACACAAGGTGCAGGGTTTGATTCTCAGATGAGATAACTGGCTGGGCTTAAAATGGCCCTCAAGGGCAGTTAGCCTAGTATGAACCTACCTATGATTCTATGATTTCTCTTATAGCTGACTCATCAGTTCACTGTGGAATCTATTGATTGTTAACATATATCTGCAATCTTTCTGTATTCCTAGAATTAACTCCACATAGCTTTATGGTCTGTAAAAAAACTGTAATGATGCTTCCTTCTTTTACTTGGGAAAAACCAACAGTAGAAAAAATAAAATGAATTGCTGTCCTTTAAACACAAAACTCAGAACAGCATGTAACCACGCAGCCAAAAAGCTAACAATAAACTTGTAAAAAACAAACAGCTCATATATTGTCAGTAGCAACAACAGGTGTACCAATGACACACTTTGTAGTCTAGGTCCACAAATAAAATCAAATCCAAGATAAAAAGGCATTTTAATAAAAAAAGATGTAAAATTCAACATAAATGGTTAGTAACATTCATTTATCATTTGAAAGATTATGTCGTTGGTGAACCTGCTGCTGCTGTAATGTATATGTCTCTTTCACAAGACTTTTCAAAAATAGCCAATGCTGGATTAAGTGGAGGGTTGTATAAATTCTTCTTCTTAAAACAATTATTAGGGGGTAAACAGTCATTCCCAGTACTCAAATGAATGTTTGTATTCAGCTGGAAATTCAATTTCCTAGTAAACAATTTCAGCTCAGTTAAGGCATCTGGTAAATTCATGTGAAATAGGTACAAATTTGAACCTTTTGTTAAAAAGTTTGAAATGTATAAATGAAGTATCTATGTCAGCATAATTAAAAATATTAAAACCCTGAAATTAATTCACAATACCACGAGTCACAGAAACCCAACTCTCCAATTCCCCACTAGGACAGGAAAAACATATTGTTTCTAATTATTTTTCCTTCATCCTCTGCTCTGGGGCTTGTTTCCTTACCTAGGTGTGAACAGGGGATGGGAATTAAACAAGCCCTTCAGGTGTATCGTAACTGTTGTTTACATTACTATTGTTTACAGTTCTCTCAGATATTCTTAAAGGTAGGAAACTGTTGTCGAATTAATTCTTCACTAGGATTCTCCCTACCAGAGTCCAAATCTATTTCAAAATTTGAAATATGATCATGTGAAGAGGAAGGATGTGACAAAGGTTCCATATCCAATTGCTCTTGGCCAGTAACAGTATGAACAACTTGGTCCGTAAATTGAAAATCATTAGATAATGGGTAAGCTCTATGGTGTGCATAATCCACTTGATCCCTAGTTATTTTTTTTCTGCTTTCACTTTAAGTTTGTTTTACCCTGCTTCTCAGCTTTATGAAAAATGCTTCATATTTATTCAGATTATGTGCAAATAGTAAATCACTTGTAATGCTGCTGTTTAAAGTACCAAGTTCATCGAATAAATTTTAATTTGACAATTATTCCATTTGATTAAAAATTGCAAAAGTTAAAACTGATGCCTTTCAAACATTGCTACCAGTTGTGAATGCTCACTACTGCCAAATATAAGTCCATTAGGAAACTTATACAACTGGAAACCCTTGGGAACCCTTTTCTGTCTAAGGCATTCAGTCAAGTAGAGATTATCAATTTGTAAAGAATGCATCTTCTCAGTTTGCTTTTCAAGGACGCCACCATGGAATTAAAACTTCCGTTATATGTCACAGACTCCAGAAATGTAAAACCTAAATCCTGATGAAGTAAACTGTTGAAATTCACATTATTAAAATATCATGTCCATCTTCCATTATCAAATTGTGGTCCATTGTTAAAAGATCCAACATGGAGTGAATCCAAAAGATTAGCATTAGTGCCAGCTAACGTATCAGAATTAACTCTGTCACTAGAAATGGAAGGCTCCATCTGAATACAATTCATAAGGGGTGAAGAGACCAATTTCTCCAAAGTTGAATGAAGAGTATTAACTAGTTGGTGCAATAAACTCATAAGCTATGTATGGTCCCCTTGGGAAAGTTGAGGCTCCTGAAAAAAATCAGCATTCTGCAAACAATTGACATTATTTTTGGAAATTGCCACATTAAGACCTCTGAACATCCCTGTGTGCAATACAGCAACTCCTCATACTTAAAACCAGACACTGCCATGCTGAAACATAAAACTAATAACACAAAACTCAGAACAGTATGTAACCTTGCAGCCAAAATGCTAACAAACAAATGGCCTACTTAGCGTCAGTAGCAGCAATAGGTGTCTCAATAACAATGTCTATATTATATAATCAAACTTTAAAAGTTTGAACGTCATATAGTCGACACCATATGATCGAACTTTTAAAAGTTCGAAAATGTAATGAAAAAAATAAACCAAAGAAAACTCTTTAAATATACCAAATCCGAGATCGAACTGCAGCGCAGAAAAGGGAAATCTTTCCATTCCGCACTGTACGGAGATCTCCGTTGAAACGTTCAAACTTTTAAAAGTTCGATCATGTGGTGTCGACCATATGACGTTTTAACTTTTAAGAGAGTTTGACAACATGATATAAATCCCAATAACACACTTTGTAGTCTAGGTTAACAAATAAAATCCAACCCAAGATAAAAAGGTGTTTTAATAAAAAATATGTAAAATTCAACAAAAATGGTTAGTAATGTCTATTCATCTTTTGAAAGATTATGTTGGTTTACCTGCTGTTGCTGTAACTTATATGAGTATTTTTCACAAGACTTTTCAAAAATATCCAGTGTTGGATTAAAGTAGAGGGTTGTTTAAACTCTTCTTCTTAAAACAATTATTAGGGGGTAAAGGTCTATTTCCATAACTTAAATGAATGATGGTACTCAGTTGGAAATTTAATTTCCTAGCAAACAATTATATATCAGTTAAGACATCTGATAAATATATATGTGAAATATGTACAAACTTGAAAAATGTGTTAAAAATTTTGAAATGTATAATTGAAATATCTAAGTCAGTATAATTAAAAATTTTAAAACCCTGAAATGAATTCACAATACTACCAGGAGTCACACAAATCTGACTTTGCAGTTCCCTCAAGGATAGGAAAAACTTATTGTCCTTTAAAACTGCATATATGAAATCAACATATTCACTGTTGTTTTAACCCTGCTCCCTTTAATATTTCCCATCCTTTCCTCACATTTCTGCCTTGCATAGGTCTGACATTAAATCACAACTAAAATTCCTTAACCAAACAACCTCAGCATTAACAAATAAATACAGCTCAGTTTCCACAGAGACTTTCTCGGTCTGACATTAAATCACAACTAAAATTCCTTAACCAAACAACCTCAGCATTAACAAACAAATGCAGCTCAGTTTCCATAGAGACTTTTTCTTAAATATCTGTACTGATACAACTATAACACACACACATTTACATGCCTGACATCTACCTGTAAATCAAACAGCATGGCCTTCCTCATCTGTATACTCTTTAAATGATATATTCTCTTTCTTTTGCTTATAAACATAGATAAGTAATAACATTATAATGCTCCTGTTGTCCCCTTTATCATTCCCCTTCTTACCTCAAACACTCATCATATTTGCTAATAAAATTGACCTCTTGTAGACATAAAATTATCACTCTTTTATTCTCTTAGCCATTGAAAGACAGCATCATGCTTCATTTCTCTCTTAATATTGTTCACATTAAACCTCATTATATTTAAAGTCTTCCCTTTAAAGCCATTATAAAATTTTCAGACTTCCTTCCTAACCTTTCTCATTTTCTTTTACTTAAAATAAATGTCTGTTCTACTTAGTCCACTTCGTCTATTTCAAAGAAATCTCCCTTTTCAGACTTATCACTTTTTCATGTCCTAATGCTTTCAAAATAACTAACAGTTCTACAGTTAATTTTCTTTCAATAATTTATTACCACTGACATCTGGCTTCACAGTTTTCCCTATTTTCTGTCTCTACTGTCTTTTTGACGTTTAGTATACAACATCTCCCTGTCCCTCTTCCTCTCCCTTCTTTGCTAGTTTCTACCACGTTATTTTGAACTGAACCTGACTGCAGTTTATGCCCCTTCTTCCGACAAATTTTACATCTTCTTTTTCCCACTGTACAACTGGCCACATTCCTCAAAAACATACCAAATCTTTTGTCCCTGACCTGCAAAACAAATTTGTTGTTCATCACATAAACCTCAAACGTGTGCATTCATTTAGTATTTCTTCTTTTAACACCGTAAAACCTTTCCATTCCCCTGCCCATACCTCATTTCATTCTATAATCTTCCTTTTGTGCAAAACCTAGAGGTGTGGAAAGTCCCGAACTGTGAGTAAGAAGCTTTTCAACAAAAAGATTAAATATTTTGAGTTACAGTTATAGTGACTGTTTGGCTATACTTTTTATTTTTCTGCTTTTTTCCATGTTTTATCCAATAAAAAGTTATCTGCATATTTTAGTTTGTGCTGGGACTTTAGTCTTATTGCTTCATCTCTAGTTATGGGAAGATTGTGTATATACATTATACTGCACTTCTATCTCTAAAATATAATTACTTGTAAATGCTAGCTGTTTGTTTTGAAACCTGCCTACGTCCTTAGTCTTGCAGGTTAATTTGCAGTTGTGTCTGAATCATGAACTACTGCCAGATTTGAGCCTCATTTATTCATTTATTACTGCATTTTTTCCATAAACAGTGTGACTGGTAAATTTCTGCATGGTTTGGTGCTTTAGACTGTCATACAATTACAGCAGTGACAATACTATAAATTCTGCTCCAAAACTGGAGCTTCAGTACTAATATGGTTGCTTATATTACAGTTTTGCTACCAGAGTCTTATAGTCTGTTTATTATTTACCTGCTTAAAGTTGCATTCCAGTTATTTTCTGCACCCTGTTCTTTGTGTCTGCCTCCACCTTCCACTGAGACATTAAGCTAAAGTTCCTGAAATTCTAACCTACCTAGTGTCATTGACTTATAGCTTCCTGTAGTTTCAAATTTTTACCAACTCTTCCACACTTTTCCTATTGTGGTTTTAAAAGCCAGTGTCTCTAATCTCTGCCCCTCATATTAATCTGATTTTCAAAGTCTCTGTCTCCCCTTTTTCACTGTTATTGTCTGTTGGGTATACTATTAAAGTACTCTTCCCACCCATTATTTTCCATGGATCCATAATACTGAGTGCCCACCCAGAAAACCACTATTGCTCTTACAAAATACTTCTTTACTACATATTGCTGCTTGCTCATTTTCCAAAAGCTCCAATCTGCTTGGCACCCTTGCCAAACTTGAAGATTTCTAAATTGACCCTGTTCCATCCTTGGAAGATAAGATTTATTTTATTATATTGCATGTCAGTTAACTGTTTTAAAGTGCTACCACTTTATTTTTGCTTTATTTTTTTATGTTGCATTTTAAATCATTTTAAAGGTCCCTACTACTTGTAACTGCCTTGTCCAAATATTTTTTAAAGTTGTTTTGTGGTTGCATTACACTGTCAAGCAATATTTTTTTGCGTTTTTACATTAAGAGGACTGGGATATTCCATCCAGTGGTAATAGGTGGTGGACTGGTCTACCTAAGTCAGGAAATACATAAGAAAACTGTCAGCCAGGGACTTAGTTGTTTGTTGTTGAATTGCACTTGAGAGTCATTTTTGTGTACTTTTAAATTATAAAGTCCAGGCTCATCCATCTTGTGGCAGAAGGTGTTTTCCTGGTCTCTCTTGAGCTGGGTATCATTCCAAGAGAGCTCAAAGTGTAGTCATTTATTGGCCAGAGGGCACAGGAGTCAGTTTTCAGCTTTATTTTTCTGTTTGCTTTAAATTAGGCATGTTTGCACAGAGCTGCTCACCACACAGTGGCAGTTGGCAGTGCCCCTGTATAAGATTAGGACTGTAACCTGTAGTGCAGTGAAATATTGAAGTGAGTTAAGCTTAGAACAGCTAGTTTGTGCATCAAACAGCACTAGTACCATATTCTAGCACTACCTAACATCTGCCCTTAACGCTGGAAACCATCCCAGGATACCTGTGTAAAACGCAGTCCTTAAACCACAATAGATCAGCCTAATACAGGTCTGGATAACATGGATATGCAATTTTCAAATGTCTGTAAGGTGGGCTTCATAAATTTGGGCATGCTGAGCCAATGTAGCAATTGTCTCATGTTCTCAGACAACCATTAAATCCTTAAATAAACCAACACAGGATGCAAGAGATGTACATACACAACTTCTTTGGAGGCAAAAATCTCTCTTACAAACAAGGTTGTCAAGAACACACACATGACATCCTCCACATATACTGCTCACCTCACACATAGACCATTTTGTGTTGGGGCATTTAAAAGAAACTTTCCCAGACTTCAAAGACCTTCTAAATTTACAAATGGCAACATCTGTCCTCAGCAATCTCTAAAGCACACAACAAAAGCAAGAACAAACACGCACATAAGCCTGCACCCAATAGTCCTACAAGACTGAAGACCATAAGGGAAGCAAACATTTTACCTAGGACACTTCTCATAGGGGATGCCATTGTATGACACACAGATGCCCCAATCAGCAGTCAAAACAACCAGAAGATAATGGTCGGCTGCATATCTGAAGTTGGGATACATAATATCACCCATGCACTCAAGGCACTGCACCACAGGTACAGATATGATTCTATCATAGTCCATGTAGGTGTAAATAACCTGAGATATACCTCAATGAACTATATGAAAAGAGACATTATGTAACTCTCTAATAAGTGTTATAGACGGGTATGTGCCTAGCACTGAGCAGCATTCTACCTTCACCAAAGACGATGTCACAGTATGAATAAAGAATGACTGATTTTAACAATTGGTTTATTTTCTGGAGTTATTCTAGGGGGATTCAATATCTGTCAGCACTGGAGGACTTTGTTAACAGACCATGGAGCGTTGTCCTCCCTGATCTTTTGGATATCATCTAAAACTGTATCCACCCCCTTAGAGCCATTTTTAGGCAATGTCTAAATGACTAATCCTTCCAATACAGCAAAAAAAAAAGGGAATACATAACTCAAAGCAATCTTAAGGTGTTAATGGTCAGCGCTAGGAGCCACAACGAGAAACTCCACACCCTACAATCTCTCCTTACTCTGGAGAATATAGATACCTGTGCCTTTGTGCCATTACTGAGACTTGGTTTAAAGCCACAGAAAGTAGTCTGAAAGTGCAAGCCTGCAGTGCCTTCCACACATTTAGACTAACAGCAGCACAGACAGGGTCTAAAGGTGGAGGTGTCTCAATCTATATCAGCAACAAATATACCTTCAGGTTGGTTAAACAGGATGATGACATGGAGTACATCCATGTGCAAGTCACCATAGATAAAGTCCCTTACCATATCTTAGTAACTATAGATCATCATCTATACCCCAAGAATCTCATAACTTGTGCCTAGACCTACCGAAGTCACTCATCATCCAAAAAAATACCCTATTTATAGGGGACTTTAACTACTGCAGTATAGACTGGGAAACATACGCAGCCTCAAACTCACAAGTACAATGTTTCCTGGACATGATGTTAACAAAAATACCTTGGAACAGGCAATGCATGAGCCAACCAGAGGTTCAAATATACTGGACCTAGTATTCACTGACATGGGGGAGCCCCCCCCACCCCCATTCCATGTCCTCAATAGTGAGGTAGGATCATAAAGCTGTCTCCTTCAAAGTAAAACTTAACTTGAGAACCAACTAGACCTGTAAGAGTTAGGAATTATTCTAAAGCAAACTACATCCTATAGAACAATGGTTTGTCAAAATTCAATGACCCCACCTTCCCGAACCCAGAGCTCACAGCAACCTATGCAGAATTGTTCATAGAACCCTGTACAAACATGTGAATGGCTGCACACAGACTACTGTACCTACCAGAAGTAAGCCCATAACAAGCAAACCACACTGGTGGTATTTCAACCTTAGCAAGATATATACCAAAAGGAAAAAAGTCATGGCCAAAATCAGAAAAAACTACCCCCATAACAACAAGAGCTCAATGATTAAATGAACTTAATTAAGTTCAACAAAGCCAACTACAAGGTCAGGATAGCTTCTCAGCCTAAGGACAACCACAAGGCCTTCTTCAGTTATGTCCAAACAATTAAAGGTAGCATAAAGCAATGTGCTGAAATGGTGGTAAACGGCACCACCTTCACTGAGCAGAGAGTTAGAAAAGCTGTTGTCAGACAAATTCAGCTCAAGTGTTACATCCCCCTATGCTAACCTCTGTGAAATCTGTTGTAGTATACCCCCTAACTATCAGAAAAGAGTAGGTCTTGGTGGCATTTGCCAAGGCCAAAAACATCGCCTTAGAGGGCCCTGAATTCTGGGTTGCTTCCTAAATAGCTTAAAATGTGACTTGATTTAGCTGTACCTCTGGTTTGGCTTGCTGTTCTCTGCCTGACTATTACTGACCTCTGACTGTATTTGATTTTTCTCACCTACCCATAGTGCTGTCATTAATGTACTTTGAAACTTGGTGATTTTTGAGTTGCCTGCCCTACTATAAATCTGATTTTGGAAACTCCTCACAGTCTCTTCTCATCAGCTCATTCTGCTGAGCACTAAGAGATCAGGTGGGAAAACCCTCCCCTTTAGTCTCTTAAACTTGCTATTATCTTCTGTTTCCTACCTTCCCATTTGCTAATAAAAATGCACTTAATTCAGCTGATTTTACTGTATTTATGCTTCTTCCTACTTTATTGAGCTTTTTGCTGCACATTCTTAAAATACTCAGTTGCATTTAATCTGCTGCATTTATTACTGCTTGTTAGTAGCCTGATTACATTGTAATTGGTATACTAAGCCTCTTAGTTTTGATATAAGCACTTGGGTTTCAAACTACTTGTCTACACTCTTATGGCAGGAGAGGTAGCTTACAACCTTCTGAGTTGGGAATTGCTGGTTGAAGGTTTATTGTGTCTGTTACTATAAAAGTGTCTTAGTTCAGGTTTAAGCACTTGGGTTCCAGGCTAGTTATTTTACATTAAGAAGGTTTGTGGTCTATACTCTTCTGGAAGGACAAAGTAGCCTCCACCCTTCTGAGCTGGGAATTGCTAGTAAAGGCTTATTGTGCCTGTTGTGCTAAGTGTTATTGTTCTGATTTAAGCACTTGGGCACCAAACCAGTTATTTTACATTTGAAAAATGTGTGGTTTACACTCCTGTGGCAGGACAGGATAGCCTATGCCCTTCTGAGCTAGTAACTGCTGGTTGAAGATTTATTGTGTTCTTTATTCTAGAAGTGTCTTAGTTTCTGGTTTAAGCACTTGGGCTCCCAACCAGTTATTTTACATTAAGAAGATATGTGGTCTGCACACTTGTGGCTTTACTGTCTAGACAGAGTTTTTAACTACTAGAGCATCTTCTTTGTTCATAGCTGAGCATTGCTCATCAAGTTCTTTGTCTTATTGACCTATTCAATATTTAAATTTCTCTCACTCCTCCCTAGCAGCTTAGTAGCCATGGATTTGCACTTTCCGACCCTTTCAGTAGTGAGTCTGGTTGAAATAGGTATTCTAAAGCATTGTAGAAATTGCCTCATGTACACTGACACCCCACTTATTCTTAAGAAAACAGGTATAAATACACTTTAACACTGGAGGAGAAACTCTTATACAACCAACATTTTTTTAGTAAAATCATACCTAGAGCTAGTGGGCATCTGCATTTTTTTATTTTTGATATTTTTACAGTACTGCAGTTCATTTTTGTTTAATTTGTCCTATAGAGGTTGTCAGTGGCACTTGCATCATGCATGCTTCACAGGGTAAAGACCCTTGATATAAAACTACTTATGCTGAGGCATTTACAGGTAACCTTCCTAAAGCATTAAGATCTTCTGCACAGTATAATCAAATAAAGGGTCTTCAGCCATTATGTAAACACTCCATTAAAACACCACCCTCAGCTACACATAGTAACTACTGCTAACATACCTCTCAACCTTTTAAAGCAAGAAATATGGACAAAGCCATGAAAAAAAGGTGGGACAAAGGCCGAAAAATAGGGACAAATTTTAAATATTGCTCTTAAAACCTTAGAAAGTTGATAGAATAACAGGTTTTGCATTAGCATGAATTTTCTGAAGGGTATGAAGTCTGAAATTCAAATGCATGTCCTTATTTTCTGACTTCAGGCTTTAATGATTTGCTACTAATTTGGCAAAAAAACACAATTTTATGAAAAATGGACCAAAAATATGAGGCAGAAATCTGGACATTCTGTGAAAATCTGTACAGTTGAGAGATATGACTGCTAAGCCTTTAAGGCAAACCAGCACACAGCCAAATTTCCTGGCCATTGGTGATCTGTAGTGAGGCACATCAATGTCCCCCTCAACAGACTGTGTAAGGAGAGAGTCACAGTTATCTGCCTTTCAAGGGCTAGGATCCATCAAGTCACACAGCCACTCAGGTTATTAAATGACATGTACCAGTATGGCTCTGTCATAGTCCATGTGGGTGTTAATGACCTGAGGTATACCTTCCTTGACTATATGAAGCAAGACATGATTGAGATCATTGATTATGTGTCTCAGGCGGGTAACAACACCTGACAAAGGATGTGCCAAAGCTGCTTTGTAATTCCAACTCTTTATTTACAAAACTTCAAATACATTAAGCGCTTTCATCCACATGTAATGTGGACTTTCTCAGAATGTTCACAGCATTAAACCCATATCCTTAAATACTTAAAAAGGTGCCAAAAAGCATATTAACAATTAATTAACAATTCATCAATTAAAACTATGAAGTTGTTATAAAAAGTTATAAAAAATTTAAAAATGTTAAAATTTTGCTTGGGACTTCATTATCGGGACTAACTAACATTTTTTCCAGGGATCAGGGTTACGAACAGGGTATGGGGAAAGAACAGAAAAACAGATGGAAGCACAATATACCACCCTGGAGACAGAGATGGAACAAAAAACAGGACAGGGGGGAACATACCAATTGGTAGCTTCCAAACATACCCCAGACAAATGCCCCATTATCAACTCCAAGGACGGTATTATTTATTGTCTAAATAATTTCAAGATCTACAATTATACAAGCATGGAAATTAATGAACATCATTTTAGTTTATTTTCGAAATGCATGAAATTTATTCCTAAACCTCCATTCAGAGTTGTAGATTGTATAACAGAATTAAAGCTTTTCCTTAGGAAAATCAATTTGGCCTTAATGTTTCACAACAGAATTGATAACAGAGAGACTATAGAAAAAGTAGAATTAAAGAAAAAGAGTGCATTTATACTTCCCTCTCATCCTAACACTGTCATGTATGAGAAAGTAGTTTCTAGGGAAATATATAAGTTGAAAAAGAATAGCACTAATTTGACAAAAGATGAAGTTAAAGTACTGAAATTATACATTAAGGAACCCAGTATATGAATAATGAAGCCGGATAAGGGAGGGGGTGTTATTTTGTTTGACAGAATAGATTATATATCTAAAATGTACAAAATATTACACGAATCAGGAAATTATGAAATGGTTTCTGTAAATGAAATCAACATAGAAAATAGAAGAATTGACATGTATCTGGAAGAATTTCTTTTAGATGGTCGAATAAGTGATGAGTTATATAAGTAGATGAAAACTGAATTTCCAGTTTTGGCAACCATTATAGGAATACCAAAAATACATAAAAGTACTGTAGATCCACCCTTTCGGCCGATAGTTTCGGGTAGTGCTTCCAAGACCTTTAATATAGGCAAGGTTATAGACACATGGCTTAACTATATATACGCTAAGGTACCTCATTTAGTGAAGGACTTGTGGGTATTTTTAGGGAACCTTACACCAGAGTTATGGAAAGGAAACTTAATATACATTACAATAGACGTAACTGAATTATTCTCCAGTATCCCTAAAGAAGAAGGTTTGGAAGCTTTTTGTAACAATATGAGGAATTTTTCAGACCTCAGTTAGGATCAGATAAGCCTGATTAAAGAACTTATGACCTAGTTTTAGAATACAACTTCATCTATTTCGAAGAGGAACATTATAGGCAGACTAAAGGAGTAGCAAAGGGGGTTGCATGTGCCCCCATATTTGCTAATTTAGTTATGTTAGATTGGGAAAATACACACTTTTCAGTAGCCCATATTACAAATATGTGAGATATTACTCTAAATTTCTGGATGATATTTTTGTGTTATGGGAGGGACCCAAAGAACTTATTGAAGAGTTTATTACATTTCACAACACTAGTGGTTTCCTGAAGTTTACCTATAACGTTGGAGTAGAAGGGATAGCTTATCTGGACACATATATCTAGTACACCTACAGGTTTTAAATCACAGATATATAGAAAGAATACCTTCTCCAACAACTATTTAGATTACAACAGTTATCATCCAAGGAAGATGATGAGGAATATTTATAAGGGACAGTGTATAAGACCAGCTAGAATGACCTCCACTTATGAGGAAATGTTAAAAGAAATGAATACTATAAGGTCATTCTTTACAGAAAGAGGTTATCCTGTACCCATGTTAGATGATATTAAACAGTATGTAACGAGTGAATGGGAAAATAAATACCAACCCATTTTGGGGAAGTGGATGCCTACTAGCATAAGAAATAGCACAGGAGAAGGCAACCCATATAAGAGGGCATGTGTATTAGAATATAACCCACAAGTATTCTCAGTTCAAAGGATACTAAATAAGAACTGGAACATTTTAACAGTTGATAACAAATTGAGAGATATAGTGGGGGAAGAGGCCACTCTTTGTGTACAAGATGGCACTCAATTTGAAGAATATATTTGAAAACTCTAACAAACGGAGGGAGAACAACAAATCGAACAGACGTACAAAAAAATGTGGGCAGTACAGCTACATATGGGAAGCAAATAGTGTAGACGTGGGAAATGTTAACAGAACCAGAGTATACTTTAAGAATGGTAGTTGTAATACAAAATATATTATATATATGGCGAAATGTATGACATGCCCAGGGTTCTATATCGAGAAAACCGAGAGATGTTTCAGGAAGCGAATATATAATCATATATATGACATAAGAAAAGAAAATAACAATGCTCTTTACAGACATATTGGCCATTTTGGAGTGACACGTGTTTAAATTTGCCATTATAGAACAGGTAGAAACAGGGCCACGAGGGGGCAACAGTAAGGTATTATTAAGTAAAAGGGAAGTCTACTGGCAAATGTATACAGATGCATCTAATGCACCTGGATTAAATGAATATCTTACGATCAAACCTGTTTTATTATCAAGTTAAATGGTTGTTTTAATATACACAAGGATTAATTGTATATGTTTTACATTGATAAATGCATTAATTGAATATATTTTAAGTAAATAGAGTAGCCTTACAGGAGATTTACTTGAGACATACGGGAATGTATTATTATTATATATTATTATTACATCAAATATGACGAATTATTGAAGTCCCAAGCAAATTTTTACATTTTTTATTTTTTATAACTTTTTATAACAACTTCATAGTTTTAATTGATGAATTGTTAATTAATTGTTAATATGTTTTTTGGCGCCTTTTTTGAGTATTTAAGGATATGGGTTTAATGCTGTGAACATTCTTAGGAAATCCACATTACATGTGGATGAAAGCGCTTAATGTATGTGAAGTTTTGTAAATAAAGAGTTGGAATTACACAGCAGCCTTGGCACAACCTTTGCAGCGTGTTGGTAGATTCAGGTGTTGTTATAGTTGTGTACACGCTCTATAGTTTGTTTCATTTTGTGTCTCAGGCAGGTATGAGTCTAGCACTGAGCAGCATCCTAGCTTCTCCAAGGATTATGCCATGTTATCAACAGAAAATGATGGATTTTAACAATTGGCTTAGCTTCTGGTGTCAGTACAAAGGCGTACAATATTAGATGACCTGAGAGGACATGGCTGACAGACCATGTTGCTTTGCCAGGGATGGTCTGCACTTTTCTCCTCTAGGCCTTCAGATAATGGCAAAGACATTTTCCACCCAATAGTGCCTTTTTTAGGCAATGGCAAACTAATAAACCTACCGACTTAACTGAATCTATGAAGGAATATCTGAAGGTGGTACTGCTCAATGCTAGAAGTCTTAATAAGTAACTCCAGTCTTTGCAAGCCTTCCTCTTAATGGAAAGTGTAGATATCTGTGTAGGAGACACAGTTTAAAGTTGCAGAAAGTACCCCAACAATGTAAGGTTATAATGCCTAGCTACTGCACAGGAGGGAACTAAAGATGGAGGAGTCTTAGTGTATATTAAAACCAACCTCACATCTAGACTAAAGTATATGACCCATGGGAACTAATACATGTGCAACTCACCATAAACAGGGTGGCATCCTATATCCTTGCAACCTATAGGACCCCCTCCATGTGCCCGGAAACCCATACTAGTTATCTCAATGTACTGGAGTCTCTCACAGTTCAACCCAAAATGATATTCATGGGGGATTCCAATTACCCCTTTATAGACTGGGAATCCTATACCACTTCTAATGCACAAGCCTAGTGATTCCTAAACTTTGTTAATACCAACATCCTGAAACAGTGGGTACATTCTCCTACCAGGGGTACAAACATCCTTGGCCTTGTACTCATAAACATGGGGTCCAATGTTCCACACACAATGTAAAATCTTTGCTTGTCAGATCAGACGATAAAGCCGTATTACCTGAAATGAAAATTAAATTTGGGGATCCAGTGAAACCAAAAAACATTAGGAACTATTCCAAGGCTAACCTCTCACTACTAAGCAACACCTTGGTTAAATTACAAGCACCCCAACCCCAGAAATCACCATAGCATATGCTGAGCTATTTACAAAATCTCTGTATAACCATATTGATAGCTGTACAGAGTTATCTGTCCCCACTCATATTAAGGATAAGACAAACTCAAAAGACAAGCCACCCTGTTGGAATCACAATATCAACTCGTTATGCAACAAAAGAAAAAAAAATCTTGGCCAAATGTAGTAGGAATAAAACCACACATATTAAAAGCCCCCTCTCCAATCTAAACAGGCAGCTAAAAGGATTAATTACTACTTCAAAGGCTAAATTTGAAGAAAAAATAGTTTTTAAGTCAAAGAATTACCACTAAGCTTTTTACAGCTATGTTCCTTACCTTAGGGGAAATACACAACAATGTATAAAATATAACAACTTATTATAAATGGTATCACTCACACCGAACCAGATGCCATTGTCAACCTTTTGGCTGATAGGCTCAGCTCAAATTTCTCTGCCCTCTCCTCCCAATAGTCCAAAGGAAATACAACATACTACAATTCCCCCAAGCATTACTAGGGAGCAGGTCATCAATGCACTTTCAGAGGCCAAAATCACTACATTGATGGGCCCTGATAACACCCCATGATGTTTAATAAACAGCATGAAACATGACCCCTCTGGTCCATTTGAATCACTTTTCAACTGGAGTCTTCAGTCAGGTTTTGTGCCCAAGGAATGGAAGATGGCTACAGTCATTCCCATGCACAAAGGAGGCCCAACCACTGATCTGGGTAACTACAGTCCCATATGTCATACCAGCTTCATATGTAAGGCCATGGAAAGAATCATCATAGGCAGGGTAAATGAGGACATAGATAACATGCAAATGCTGGACCCATCACAGTTCAGCTTTGTTAAAGGAAGGTCATGCCTATTGTCGCTTTCGTGTTGGTACATGAATAAATGAGACTTTGTGGATTCTGTTTAAACAGCTTTATTCTATACAAACACATCACTGTAAAGGCTTATTTGATTATGACTAAGTAACTAATATACAAACTAACTGCTGCGATCATACATGCTCACTCACTGGCTACTTCTACAAAATGGTACTAGGGATTGCACATGTCTGGAATTTATATGTGCAGGCACAGCCTCGCTTGCTTCTTAAAGACATACCACACACACGCTACACTCTGATGTACACCTATTAAATGTAATGGATGTTTTAGAGAGGGTCACAAAATCACTGGATGAAGGTAAGACTGTGCTCACAGTTTACCTTGACCTAGAAAAAGCTTTTGATACAATATCCCACTCAAGCATTATAGACAGGTTCACTAATTTAGGGATAAACCTTTTTATCACCCAGTTGGTATCCAACTGGCTCACGGATAGGACCCAGGAGATCAGAATAGGTGAGGTCAGCTCCATCAAGATGCCAGTAATTAGTGGAGTCTCTCAGGGCTCTGTACTGGGCCCATTCCTTTTTGGCATCTATTTCTCTGAAATGGAAGCAAGTGCTGAAGGTTTATGGCTGATTAGGTTTACAGATGATTGCAAGCTGGGCTTATCATTGACTCCCCTGCAGACACCAGCATTTTTCAAAAAAGCCCATCTCTGACTAATAAATGGTGCCAAACCCATGGTCTTAAATGGGTCTATATCACATTGTTGAACACTTACTTTGTCAAACCTTTATTCATTGAACTTTATCCACTGAACACCATTTCAGAGAATAGTTACATCATCAAAACCTTTTCCCAGAGAAGGGAGTTAGTCAGCTGTTGTTACAAATTTGTACTTTTCCCCAATGTAGTGTGATCTTGTAGTTGGTATATATAATTAGGGAGGTCTGGGGGGCACAGCTCCCCACCTTAGAGAGTTTAAAATAATGCAGTTTTTGTTACAATAAATCTGGTGGCAAAAGTAGCTTCTTTCACTAGGAAAGCATTTTGACGATATAACTGTTTACTGAAATTGTGTTTGATGCATAAAATTCGAGCAATAAAGGTTCAACAAAGTGCTATAGATCCGGTCTTAAACTCAATGCTAAAAAATGCATAATTGCAGCCTTTGGTAAGTCGACCATTTCAGCTATTTAGCATGCTGATAATACGCCCCTAAGAGTCGACCAAGTGGCCAGGGATCTGGGTATGCTGATAGGCAGTTGCCTAACCTTCAACCAGCACATGGCCACATCATGAGGAAATCCTTTTATATTGTATAACTTATAAATAATGGCATGGCATCTAGGTCCAAAGAGGTAATTATCTCACTGTACTTCACCCTTATCAAACCAACCATAGAGTACAATGCTTCCTTTGGTATGTATCTGACCAGGCATATGCAGTAACTAGAGTGATCACAGAGGCTCCTTACAAAAAGAAGACTAAGCGTAACAAACCTGCCTTATGCAGAGCATCTTAAAGCCCTTTCCCTATACTCAATATCCTATAGACTATTGAGGGGTGATCTAAGCCTGGCGTACAAAACATCTGCAAACCCCACAGTTATGACTCTCCTGCTTATTTGCAAGTCAATGTGTACCAGAAATACAAGGTCCAGGGACCTGAATTTTGTCTGTAACTTGATCAGAACATGCTGGAGAGACAGCTATGTGTCCCAGAGACTGCCCGTCCTATGGAACAGGCTTTCCATCCATGTGAAGCTGAGTTCATCTATTACACAGTTTAAGTGCAACCTAGACCAGTGAATGGGGAATAGGAAATTTACACCAGCTTGGCACCCGTGTCCCTTATGGACAGAGGTAGCTTTTAAATGACTGGCCCTCAGTGTCCTATTTGGATACAGGACATCATTATTCTTTCTGGAAAACTTGGCTAGGCTTAGAATGCCTGTTATCCCCCTGGGCTAAATAACAGAGAAGATTCTGTAGCCTATTTGAAAAAGAAAGGGTTAAGACATTGAATTTGAATGTCATGTGATGAAAACTTTTAGCATTTAATGAATGGAGTGAAATGTTTTAATTCAGTCTGAAGAAGTCGTGTATGAAAAGACGAAAGCGCTTACTGGATTTTTGCATTAAAGCACAGTTTGGTTTATCACCGAGTTTTATTATTTTTTAGTTTATCAGTTATTTGGTTTATACATTTTAAGTGAATAATTTATTTTGTTATGTTTCAAGATGAGCCAAGCAGCTTCCAGTTTTAATGATGCTGAAGCATTTGTATTCCTTACTATGGATATTGAATCCCTTTTTACGAGCATTCTGAATGCATGGGGAATTGATAAAGTAAGAGAGTTCTTTTAACACAGATAGGAAGCTTACACCAAATAAGATTTTGTTAGTCTGTAGCCTATTAGAGATTATACTTGAAAATAATGTTGCTACTTTCCAAGATGAGTTCTTTCTACAGATGAATGGCATAACAATGGGCACGTCATGTGCCAACAGCTACGCCAATCTATCATTAGTAAGATGGGAAGAAGAGTATGTTTTATCAATCTTGAATCCCTATTATGATTGTATCCTTTGGTATGTACGTTTCGTGGATGATAATTTCATTTTATGGAGAGGACATGGTTCCAATATCAGTAATTTTGTAGATTATTTACATAGTACAACAGATTTTTTGAAATTTTCTTTTACTTTTTCTGACAGCTCCATTGACTTTCCAGATGTAAGTGTAACTAAAACTAATTTAAAACAGCTGAAAACTAGTATCTACTACAAACCTACCAGGACCAATGCCTGTCTTCATAAATCTAGCATGCACCCGAGACACATCTCTAGAAATGTTCTCAAAGGACAAGTTTTTAGAACTTTACGCCTACATAACAATGATGAAGAGGCTGCAGGGGCACTGGATAAATTACACAGTGAATTTGAGCAAAGAGGCTACTCAAGTTCAGAAATCACGAATGTGATAACAGAGGCATTGAAAGTTAGATCAACAAGATGTAAGCCTTACATGAGCTCTCAAACTGATATGAGAACGTCTGGCAATAGAGACATTGACAGGAATAAGTTTAGAGTAGTTTTTCGATTTGCAAGTGATATCAATAAGTATACAGATATCATTAAGCAGAACTGGCACTTACTACAGGAAATACCAGACCTTGTCCCCATGATCGGTGACACACCAAGTTTTAGTTTTAAGAACAACGTGTCATTGAAACAACATCTTTGTAACAAAGAACAGCAACCCCATAGAAAAAATCTCTCCAACAGACAAGGCACTTTTCCATGCAGGAATTGTGCAGCCTGTCAGTACATTTATATTAAAAATGAGTATATTCATCCGATGAAACATTTTAGGTTATATACTAAGAAATACTATGATTGTAAGAGTACAGATGTCATTTATTTTAGTTTTTGTCAAGCATGTCATGCCTATTACGTAGGAAAAACAAACAGAACTTTTAAAGATAGAATATTAGAACATGCAAGGGATATACGAAATTTGAAACAATCTAATGCACTAGCAAATCATATTTTAAATACAAACAGTACCCACTGCTTCAAATTTTTGGTTTTACAACACGTATTAAGGACAAATAGAGGTGGGGACATAGAAAATTATACGGAAGAGTTAGAACAGAAACGGATTATCAAGCTGAATGCAGATAGATATCCGGGCTTGAATGGCTGTACTTCACTAGTCCCTTGCCTTAAATCAAGACGTCTTAAACATTAATTTATAGGTTTTAAGGTGGTTGTTCATCAAGCTTTTGTATTTACTTATATATATATTTAAGATTTTATATAGGACATTTTTATATTATATATATTTTCTATACTTTTACATATATTATGGTCAATAATGATGGTTTTTATAGAGAGACGTACTTTAAGGTTGGTTTTAAATACATAGTTTGCATGAGCTTGTACTAATAGTTTTAATTGTTAAATTATTTTGACTGTATTGCTTTAAATGGTTGAAACCACACTGATTGCTTAAGTATTTAACCAAGCATGGTCTGCATTAACATTGTCTGATGCAGCAACACTGAGTTGTGAAAGCGCTCACCTACTGTTCTTTTCTAAATAAAGTTACTGTGGATAGTTTCAGTGTGTAACTTTGGTGCCTCATTCTATTCTTTTTGAATAGGAAATTTACACCAGCTTGGCACCCGTGTCCCTTATGGACAGAGGTAGCTTTTAAATGACTGGCCCTCAGTGCCCTATTTGGATACAGGACATCATTATTCTTTCTGGAAAACTTGGCTAGGCTTAGAAAGGCCCCCACCCAGGTCGTTAGCCTAGTAATAACTTATGAATCTATGACCTTTCAGGACCACTTCAGGCACTTTTCAACTACAGCCTACAAACAGGTTATGTATCAAGTGCACTGAGGACTGCAATGGTCATTCCTCTTTAGAAGGGTGGACCATCAACTGACCCCAAAAACTACAGACAAATCAGTCTGACAAGTCTAATAGGCAAAGCCATTGAATGAACTGTCGTGGAAATGATGAACAAGGCCATTGGCAATCTATAGACACTGGACCTGTCCCAGTTTGGATTTATCAAGGGAAGGTCTTGTCTAGTTAACCTGGGAGACGTCTTTGATATTGTCACCAAGGCAATGGATGAGGGGAAGACTGTGCATACCTCCTACCTTGATATGGCTAAGGCATTCAATATGATCAATCTTCCACTCAGAAATCACTGACAAACTCACAGAACTAGGCATAAAAACCTACATAACTTGATGGATTGTCAGCTGACTCACAGATAGGACCCAAGAAGTCAGGATAGGTGAGACTACCTCTACCAAGAGACTGGTCACCATAGATTCATAGGTTCATAGGTAGGTACTAGGCTATTGGCCCAAGGGCCTACATAAGCCTAGCCAACAAGGTTCCCTGGCTTATGCCACCCAAGAAAGTTATTTTCCTGTGCCACTGTCAAGCAGAGACACAGAAGTGATCCCTGGGGTGTATTTCCTATTTCCCATCCACTCATCAAGATTTTTCTTGAAGAGTGCTAATGAAGAACTTTGCTTGACACAGATGGGTAGCCTGTTCCAGAGTATGGGAAGTCTCTAGAACAGGAATCTATCTCTCCAGCATGTCCTGTTTATTGTGGTGGCAAAGGTTTAGCTCCCTAGAGTGTGTAGCTTGGAGGGATTGGGATTTCTTTAGGTGTAGCATGTCCAGCAGTTCTGGGTTTGACATAGTTTTATATGTTAGGCAGAGATCATCTCGGAGTAGGCAATATGCTACGGAGTAAAGCTGGAGTTTTTTGAGACTGTCAATGTAGGGCATTTGTTTGAGGCCAGTAATCCTCTTTGTGAGGTACTTCTGTGGCCTTTCCAGCTGCTGCAGATATCTTGTGAGTACATTCCAAAAGGGGCGTTGTACTCTATAATGGGTCTAATGAGTGTCGAGTAGAGGGGAACAATGACCTCTTTTTTTCTGGATGAGAACCCTTTTTATGGTGAGGTGTGCCATGTAGAAGGACTTCCTGACTACTGTGGCGATGTGACTATCAAAGGAGAGACTACTAACCACGTGGGTCCCAAGGTCTCTTATCACACATTCGGTGTTAAGTAGATTGCTGCCTGTGTGGTAGTTTATGGGTACAGAGTTTTTACCAAAAGGGATGACACTGCACTTTTTGGAATTGAGCTTGAGGGCATGGCTCTGACACCAGGCATCTGTCTCAGCAAGGCCCTTCTTTAGGATGTCCACATCATTTGGGGACTTGACTATGACTAGAGGAGTACCTCAGGGATCCGTGCTTGGCCCACTCCTGTTTGGCATGAGCTTCTCAGTAGACAAAGCTAATTTCAAGGCCTCTGGCTCATCAAGTTTGCAGATGACTGTAAAGTGGGAGCTATCATAGAGTTCCACCACAAAACTAACATTCTGTAAGAGGGCCTAACACAGACAAATGACTGGTGCTAAAGCCATGGTTTAAATCAACACCAAGAAGTGCATTATAGTGCCCTTTGGAAAAATGTCCACACAACCCAATTACTCCATTGTTAAAACACCCTTAAGTGTTGACCCGGTAGTTACGGATCTGGGAACATATGTAGACAGTAATCTGGCCTTCGACCAACACATAACTAGGATAGTAAGAAAGTCATTCTATGCTGCTTAACTTATAAGTAAGGGTATGGCATTCAGGTCCAGGGAAGTTATAGTACTACTTTACTCGTCTCTTATCAGACCCTCAGCATGTACCTGACCTGGCATTAGCAACAGGTGGAATGCCCACAGAGGTTTCCCAGCACTAGAATACAGGGTATTAACACACTCTCCTACAAAGACCACCTTAAGGCTCTATCTCTATACTCAGTCTCCCACAGGTTACTGACAGGCAATCTATGCCAGGCATATAAGGCATCTTCAGATCCAGCCATGATGGATCTTTTGCACATCTTCAAAAAGAACAACACTGGAAGTACTAGATCCAAGGATTTAAACAAGACTGTTATATGTCTCAAAGGATCCCCATGGTATGGAATAGGCTTCCCATGCATGTGAAGCCGTGTTCATTCCTGACCCTATTCAAATGTAACCTTGACCATTGGATGCAAAAATAATAAATTCACCCCTGATTTAACACCCCATGTCTCTAATGGAACAGTGGCACATGGTAAATAAAATCTTATCTAACATACTCCCCCAAAGCCCTTAGCCACCTTAGAACTAATATAGCCCTCCTAATAGTCACCTAGGGTATGTTTAGACAATTGGGTTGGGTTGCATGGCTAGGCTTATAAAGGCCATTTTGGCTGTTAGTCTGGTACTATGAACCTATAATACAACTCATGGAAGAACACTGTAAAAACAAAACTGAAAAAAAAAATATCTGTGTTCTTTTCTGCAAAAAAGGATTATAAGTGTAAAAATATGTTTATGACTTAACTTCCATTATGTTCTCAAAATTAGAGATTACTTTATTAATCAAATATTGACTGTTTCAAATATAATGTAATGGAAATTCTCAGAGCCCAAGTAGAACAAAGCATTTATGTCCGAAATGAATGCAGCTAAATGCTGCAACATTAAACCCCAGAAAATGTACTTTTCCAGGGAAAGTGCACCTGCCAATGAACTTCATTTGAATAAAATTTATTCTTCCAGTTCTTGGATCAATTCCACATCCATTTCTAACTTTTTCCTGAAAAGTCATGCTGAAATCTCTCTGATCTTTCAATCTAAACCATCTACTCAGTTTCTAATATCTGCTCGTTTGTAAGAGAATGCATAGTCCCAGTAAACATTACGTCTTAACTGGCAAACACTCCTTCGAGTAGTGAAGTCAGTCTGCTATCTAGAAAGTTCTCAAGCACCTCTTATCCCACATGACAAAACTCTCTCAGCCCAGCTTCTGTCCTGAGTTCCTCTGTACCTCTACAGCATCAACCATGGTTGACAACAATTCATTCAGCAGCATTCTCTCTCTTTCTCTCAAAATATTACAATTTCTATACCATCCACATCATCCAACACAACCTCTATGCTCCTCTCACCTGAATCACCTGTAACTATAACCAAGGCTGGGAAAGGCACCAAAAAATGGTCGTGTCAGCAAGAGTAGGGGAATTTCCCCAATATCTTTGCCATTTTTTCTCTCTGAATAAACACTACAAAGGCTCTCCTCTGAAATAGGCCATGGGCTTTTTGGGACTAACCTGTTGTAAATAATACAGTAATATCCTGCAGCAGTACCATCAATTCCATCATGTCTATCACACTCTTAATCTACTTAGCAGATCTGGATTACTTTATGTGCAAAGGTGAAAAATGTAAATGTTTCTTCATATAGTCCTAAACCATTAAAACTAATCTACACCGCAAGGGGGGCCTGGTCCCCCCAGAAAAAAAACAAGGCATGTCTTGATCTGCCTTACCATATATGCATATGGTGTCATGAATATTTTATTTAGACTTAACCTGGAGTGAAATCTCCCAGCATAAAATATGTAATAATTTTCAATATGATTTAGCACTGATATATCCATAAGACTATTAAGTTTAAAGTAGGGATCCAGAGCACACCCTAGTCTTGATATATGTATGACAAAAGGTCTAACTCTAACTTAATTAACAGTATTTATTGTATTCCAGTCTCCTCTGAAGAAGATCAGAGCTCTCATTTGATCTGTAAATACTCTTTCTGGAGATCTGGATGGACCCTATATGCACATGCGTGCACACACACACACACACACACACACACACACACACACACACACACACACACACACTGATGCTTTTCTATAGCTATATCTATATTTATCTACCTATCGATCTATATGTATATATATATTCATTGATGGGCTAAATATGGATGTCTTTACATTGACAAGCAACTATGCATGCACTGAGAAACAGTCTCAGTGCATGCAAAAACAAACAAATAAAATATTCCCTGCACCACATACACCCCCTGCACAAACATTGCGTAAGGCCATATACCCCAAGAATTGTTTGGTGTCAGACAGTTGATGATCAGCTGTTTAGCTGATTATAAATTGTCAACTAAACAGCTATCGATCAAACACATACCTGACCAATGGGATGAAACCCATATATATATATATATATATATATATATATATATATATATATATATATATATATATATATATATATATACATATACATATACATATATATATATATATATATATATATATATATATATATATATATATATATATATATATATATATATATACATATACATATACATATATATATATATATATATATATATATATATATATATATATATATATATATATATATATACATATATATATACACACACACACACACACACACACACACACACACTCACATATATATATATATATATATATGTATATATATATATATATATATATATATATATATATATATATATATATATATATAAACTACATTAAATCTAAAACATCCAAGATAAAAATGCAACAAATTTGACTGCAAAAGATCAAAAACAACATAACTGAAACAGTACAGAAACAGCCTTGGCATATGCAAAATCTGCATTTTAGAAAACAATCAAAAACATAATTTTTTGCAGGGTTAAGCCCCTCTGCATCCCCACACCTCCTGTAGATTAATATAATTCTGACATCGCACAAACACAGGGTAAGGGTAAATTTCCCAGCCTTGGGAATTGTGGAATCTCACACATGTGTCAATCAGCTGCTTAATCAACCATATCTAGTCGACAAAGAAGCTGTCATCCTTATACACAACTGACCATTGTAATAGCACCTAAATATATATATATATATATATATATATATATATATATATATATATATATATATATATATAGGGTCTATATTAGAACGTTGAAATTTCATTATTTCGAATGTTCTAACATCGACCCTTACTCAGCGAACGCTGAAAATAGCGAAACGACAGATAACCAAATTTTTTCCTAGGGAAAGAATTTGGTTGTCCATTTCTGTCGTTTCGCTATTTTCAGCGCTGTGGTGGGAAGTTACGGGTCAGGTTCAGATAAGTGTGCGATTGGGCATGGGTTAGGTGAGTTAGGGTTAGGGCGTGAGGGAGATATGTGTGTGATTGTGTGGACATGAGGGTTAGGGTGCGTTAGTTGAGTTAGGGTTAGGGCATGGGTGAGGTGAGTGTGCGATAGTGACAGACCTTAGGGTTAGGGTTTGGGTTAAGGTAAGAGGATAGTTAGTGGTGTTTGTACAGTTTAATGTAGGGTTAGCTGTAAGATTTGGGGTGTATGTGTGTGGATTGCTGTTTGTTTGGTGTGCTTGTGATGTGTGTATGTGTTCTGGAACAGCAAATTTTTTCGTCAAGATATATGTTAATGTTTATACTTGCAGAGCTGTGGAGACTGGCAATGAAACTAATGATTTAGGTAAACATTATAAAATGGGGGTGTTGTAAAATTGATTTTAAATTTTTGGTTTTGGGGAATATTGTTGATTATGAGATTAGGTTGAATGCTGATGATGAGTTGGGATGGTTGGAATACACAAAGTAGGTTAAGTTGAATGCCTGTTATCCCCTTGGGCTAAATAACAGAGAAGATTTTGTAGCCTATTTGCAAAAGAAAGGGTTAAGACATTGAATTTGAATGTCATGTAATGAAAACTTTTAGTATTTAATGAATGGAGTGTAATGTTTTAATTCAGTCTGAAGAAGTCTTGTGTATGAAAAGATGAAAGCACTTACTAGATTTTTACATTAAAGCACAGTTTGGTTTATCACCGAGTTTTATTATTTTTTAGTTTATCAGTTATTTGGTTTATACGTTTTAAGTGAATCTTCTAAAGTAGATAAGAAAAAAAATGAATAAAGAATAAGATTTTTTTAACGCTAAAGAAGAGATAATAAGGGAAAGGTATAAAATTAGTACCAACAATAGTACACTGAAACTGTAGCGAGAAAGTTTAAAAAGATAAGATGGGGAAAAAATATATGAAAATAGCAACAATGGTATATAAAAGGGATACACTATGTGTAAGAATAAATGTAGATAGAGAGAAAACCAGAAAAAAAATCACTTATCTGAAAATATGCTCAAGAGCTGAGATGACCATGTCTGTTTCACAAAACTAGCGAATGAGATCTGAGGTATGTTTGGGGTTGGTTCATTATGGGTAGGGAGGAGTTTGAGATCTTTTAGGTGATCACGAGCTATTGGCTGATTTGGATCTGAGGATCAGATCCGAACCCAATAGTTGAGGAATGAATGAAAACTGACATCAGGTCATTCTGTATGCTAGATCCTAGCTGCTACTAATTAAAGTCTACCTTTGAATTTGCTGTTAACACCTTAATGATACTGTCTTGTATTCTGTATATTTCTACTAACTGTATTTTGTCTGTCTTTCTGTGACTTTGCTGAAACAAATTTACTGAAATAATATCTGGCTGCACAGTGCTTTGTTATAAGCTGCACTTTGTAATAAACTACTGTATATGTGCACATGTTGTACATTGATAAATTTATTTATTTATTTTATTTATTTATTTGCAATTTGATTACCGGGGAAGTCCACTGGGCCGAACTGACCCATTTTCAGTGGAGGCCTGGGGAGAAAAGCTCCAAGATGCATTATATAATGCAGATACAAATGATAGTTAATATTAAAGATATTATGTAGAATAGTTACTCATAAATGCATTCAATATCATGCATAGTTAACAAATTCATTAAGCTTGAAGGTAGGGATCACAGTTTCATTTGAGGAAAACAGATATGGGTTAGGTGTGGAAACAGTTTCCTGTTATAAATTACTGCATAACCCTCTTTGAGTATGGGTCATTGCTGATAATGGTCAACAAACCAGCCCACTTACCTGGTTAACAAATAGTAATAAACAAATAAATAAAAATAAATAACAATATATCTACATACTTAGTGTTATTTGTTCTTCAGTTGTAGCACTAACCCACTGCTACACTCTACCACATTCTCAGAAGTGAGCAAACTAGTCCCAGTTTCAATAAATGAAGTCAGACCTTGCTGCATTATTTGTCAAAAGTTAATCCAGTTAGCTTGTTGTTGCCTCTTGTTCATATTATAGCACATCTGATTAGCCCAATAACAGGTCCATGATCACACATGCAGGTAAATCCTCAAAAGACAATCTTGACATCTATTAATCTTTGCTTGAGCATAATAATTTGCACAATAAACCAGTATTACCATATTAATTTAAAGCCACCGCACCTCAAGATTTGTAAATCAAACCAACACAATAAACACTGAGCCATCCTACATATCCCCTCAGATAAACGCTGAGCTACCCTACATATGCCCCTCAGATAAACACTGAACCACCCGACATACCCACTCGGATAAACACTGAGTCACCCTTCATATCCTCTTGGTCATTCTTCAGGCATATTAAGGCAGCTTCAAAGTGTCACCCCAAAGGTTTTTCAAGAACTTGATCCAATTTTTATTTTTCTATCTGTCTTAACCTGTAAGTTGAAAATGCCTCCTTAAAGTCTTCAGAAAGTTTAAGGACAAACTCTCAGATATACCTAGCTCTGATGTTGTGAGACCATCGACTTCCTCATACATTGTAGTAGAACTTTATGTTTCCACTCATCTGGGTTCTCTGTCTCTTATCATTTTTAGTATCTCCTGTTAGCCTGAGAATGGTTTATACCCCCTCAGAAAATGCACTCTGAAAGAAGCTAGATAATAAAAAAATCAGAAATTCAGTTGCATCAGTCATTCCTTCACCGGTGCCACAAGCAATGATCTCTTTCTTCAAATTTTCACAAAATATTCAAAGAATACCTACTTTTCTCTAGTTTGATACATTTATTCAGCTGTCACAAAAATGTCAGCATTTGGTCTTTCACCTTGGAGGACTCACACCGACACCGCAAAAACATGCTTTGGCCTTGCATGAGCAACATTCTGCCTCAGCATATAACCTCTGTGGGCATGCTCAGTTGTTACTTGATTCACATGAGAGCTAGTTCTTCCAACCACCTTATTTTAAATATATGGTAAACAGTCACCATCATCCACTTTCTTGAGAACTATGATTATTTAGATATTTGTCCATGGTCTGACAATTCTGGTCCTTTAAATTACCATGTCCAAACATTTCTGTGAACTTAAAACCTGTCAAACAACTGAAAAATGTTATCATGCATGCCAAAATGAAGAATGCATGCTTAAAAATACAGCACTAATATCAGCAAAAAGCACTGCATTTTAACTGTTTAATCATACATGATCAGGGCCAGTCAGGGAAGCATCTGCTCACTACCTCAACATGAGAAGTCTTCTCCTCATTGTTGGGTACAGGTGGCCTCATAAGAATCTAATAAAACAGAACAAACATATTTTACAATAAGCTGGTGTGAAGGCTGCCAGCCTAGCCAGATAGAATTTTACAGATAATTCTGTCATCTGTAAATATTAATGTAAACCATATGCTTGTTGTCTTAAATGGAAAAAAAACTGCTGTAAGGAAGCTAAGTCAAGCATTTTATGACTGTCTTTGATCTTTAAAGTTGGCTCCGGATGGTCTAGGTGAAGACATTCTTTCTATTGTTTTAACCAAGAGTTAATTTGCTAGATTTAAACATGCAAATGTATTTTTATTGCTCTGCTTCCTGACCAGCTGCAAGATAACACAAGGAGATGTTAAGAATGTAAATTTAGTTTCTGTTAGCCTGGGAACCCAGGAAAGTGTGAAGAATGATGTAATAGGAACTAGGAATGTGATTTTAAAAACAGAGAGAATCAGAGATTATTAAGCATTTTGTCTTGACCATCCAACTCATCAGCACTCTGCCTGTGTTCTTTATGTATGTTATTTTAGAAGTGTGTTTTCTCTTAGAAATAGCTAGAAACTAGAAGGATTAGACTAAGCATTTTTTTCTGTGATGTCAGAACTGTACTACTGAATTATTTTAAGTATGTCTCTGTGATCTCTGAAATCTTGACCAGCACTGTGTAGTAAGTAGTATTGTCTTGTGTTTTTATTATTATTAAATATTTAAAAAACTTTCAACTGTGGCTGTTTTGTGTAGAGATAAGTTAAGCTCTAAGAGTACATTGCATGTATATAAGGATCCTGTACTAAGTCACTCTAATAAGCCTTGACTGTATGGTTGTATAAACTCTTATCTCAAAGTGTGTGTGTGTGTGTGTGCGTGTCAGCTACTTGGGAGGGACATGAAGCACTGGTTGGACAGACAGGGTGCTGGAGAATTTAACATGCACAGCTGGCTGAGATCTGGACCCTATAGCTGTGCCAGTGGGGAGTCTTATTGGGGACCTGGAGAGCAGGGGAGCAACCAGCCCCAGACTGACTGTGATCTCTGCGTGCTCTTAAGGGAAATTGCACTTTACTGTGTGTATTTGTTATCCTTTCCTCCTATATGAGACACCCCTCACTGGTGTTAGTGGTGAGGAGTGAGGCTCCTTGATTGCTGGGCTAGGGCACATAGCATATGTCCTAAACCTCAGAACAAGGCACCCGTGCCCTAGCTCCTGTAATTTCCTTCCATACGGATATGGCTAAATTTTCTGCAGTGCCCACACTATTACTAGACTTTCCTTTTCTACAGCTGCATAGCATTCCTCCCTGGGTTGTAGCCTATGACTGAGATAAACCACTAGGTGCTCTTCTCCATCTGCAGAAATCTGGCTAAGTACAGCCCCCACCCCATGGTTTGAAGCATCCACCTGCGCAAAAAAGTCTTTGTTGTAATCTGGACTGGCTAACAAAAGGGGTCCTCCCAAAGCTTCTTTAAGCCTCTGGAATGCCTGCTCATATATTGGGGTCCACGCTACCTTATCTGGCCTGTTCTTCCTTGTCAGGTCTGTGAGGGGAGCAGCTATGGTACTATAACTGGGGACGAACTTTCTGTAGTACCCTGCTGTCCCTAAAAATGCCCTCACCTGCTTTTTAGTAACTGGTGCAGGCCAAGCCTGAATGACTTCCACTTTGGCAGGTTCTGGCCTTATCTTACCATTCCCCACTCTATGTCCTAAGTAGGAGACTTTTGCCATACCCACCTGACATTTGCTTGAATTAATGGTCAACCCGGTCCTCTGTAGTCTGCCCAGCACTTCCCTGACATGCTGAATGTGCTCTGGCCAGGAATGACTGTCGATGGCAATATCATCTAGGTAAGCAAGGGCAAACCCTCCTTCTCCTGCTAGGATATGATCTACCAGCCTTTGGAAAGTCGCTGGGGCATTCTTCATCCCAAAGGGCATATTTGTAAACTCATACAAGCCAAAAGGAGTCACAAAGGCTGACTTCTCTGTAGCACTGGAAGTCAAGGGCACCTGCCTGTAACCCTTGGTAAGATCAATGGTTGTAAGATACTTAGCCCTGCCCAGCTGCTCTAGGGCCTCATCTGTCCTAGGCATGGGGTAAGCATCCAACTCTGTGTGACTATTTAATTTCCTGTAGTCCACACAGAACCTGGTGCTGCCATCCTTCTTTGGCACCAGCACCATTGCGGGGGCCCAAGGACTGCTGGACTCTTGAATCACCCCTAATTCCAACAGCTCCTGTACCTTCTCCCTCAGAGTCTGTTTGACTCTCTCAGGCACTCTATAAATGGCCTGCCTAATAGGCCTTTGGGGTCCTGTATCCACCTGGTGCTGCCCCAGGTGGGTGCACCCTTGTTTCCCAGTGAACATGTCCCCAAATTCCTGCAACACTGCTAGAATTTCTTGAACCTGGGTAGGAGATAGCTGCTGGGACACTGCTACCCCTTCCACTGAGGTGTCAGCCCAAGCCTCACTGAGAAGATCAGTCCCCAGATCTCCCTCAGACTCCTCCTGCAATCCACTGCAAATGCTCAGCACAAGGGCCTCCCTATCATGGTAAGGTTTCATCATGTTAACATGGTACAGTTTGTGCCCCTGCCTTCTGCCTTTTAGTTCCACCATGTAATTAACATTACTTACCTTTCTTACCACCTTGTAGGGTCCCTCCCAAGCTGCTTTCAGCTTGTTGTGTCTGACAGGAATGAGAATCATTAACTGCTGCCCCACAGCATACTCTCTAGCTCAAGCATTCCTGTCATACCACCCCTTTTTCTGCTGTTGGGCTTCTGCCAGGTTCTCTTGCGCCAAGCCCATGAGTTTCCTCAGCCTTGTCCTGAAGTTTAGGACATATGCCACAACAGACTCCTTGTGAGACTCACACTCACCTCCCCACTCATTTCAAATTAAATCTAGTGGTCCCCTCACCCTATGCCCATACAGCAACTCAAAGGGTGAAAAACCTGTGGATTCCTGGGGAACCTCTCTGCAAGCAAACAACAGATGGGGCAAATATTTGTCCCACTCCGTCTTAAACTGATCTGCATATGCCCGTAGCATGGACTTGATTGTAGAGTTTAACCTCTCAAATAGACCATTAGTCTGGGGATGGTAGGGGTGATATTTATGTGCTTCACATCACAGGACTTCCACAGACAAGCCAGCAGGTCTGACATGAAATTGGCACCACTGTCAGTCAGTATTTCTTTTGGGAAACCCACCCTGCTGAAAATGTCTAACAAAGCATTTGCCACCCTCTCTACCTCAATGGAGGACAAAGTCACCACCTCAGGGTATTGTGTAGCATTATGCACTACCACTATGATATACTTTTTCCCTGTGGAACTTGGGGTACTCAGAGGACCCAAAATATCCATAGCTACCCTCTGAAATGGCTCCTCAATCACAGGCAAAGGCATCAAAGAAGCTCTCACCTTGTCTCCTGCCTTGCCTACCTTTTGGCACTCTCACAGGTCCTGCAGTACCCTGTTACATCTCTGGAAATTCCAGGCCAATAGAAGTTCTGCATAATATGTCTCTTTGTAAGTTTTATGCCCATATGACCTGCAAAGGGGAATATCATGGGCTATGGCTAGAAGTGCCAGATGGTAGGCTCTAGGCACTTCCAACTGCTGTACTCTTTCACCTTCTAGCCCTCCCTCAGGGGTCCACTCTCGGTATAGTAACCCTTTATCCTAGTATACAGATTCCCCCTGTCCTTGAGAATCAGGTGCCTCCCTAGCTACCGGCCTCAGGCCTTGCAATATAGGCTCTGAGAGCTGAGCCTGTCTCAACTCTCTCCTTGTAACCCTTCTCAGCTCCCCTTCCACAGGAAGTCTGGCATCCTCTGACAGTGGTGCCTCACTGTCAGCATGGGTACTACTACTACTCACCTCTACCATTGCAGTCAATCTGTCCAAGGGACCATCAGTACCCCCAAGCAGCTGTGGCTCACCTTCAGTTTCACTGCTACAGAGTAGCTCCCTCCCTGAAGTAACTAACTCACCAGTCCCGGCTGCAAGCATGCAGTCTGTCTGGGTCTCCCCAGGCTACCAGACCCACATGCTTGTCTCCTAGCCTGACTGCATGTAACTACATAAGCACATGGTGCTGCCTCATCCACATCCTTCCCTATCAGGACATCTGCAGGATGGTACTTTGGTACCCCTGTTGTCTCAAGGCAACCTACTATTGGCATTTTGTCTTTCCCACTTACTGGCTCCCTCACCTTTTGTTCCCCACCTTGCCTCTGTGGACATCTGTATGCCCCACTGGTTGCATTAAAAACATTTAACCCTAGCTCCTGGATGTATACCTGGACTAGTGGCTTCCCCTGTTACTGGCAGATTCTATTGGGGCAGTCTGTGCTGCCCACCATGGGTTCCTTTAGACCCATGAGCAGTGCTGGGGGTCTCTTTCCTGTGCAGAGCTACCCTGCTTGCCAGGTATAGGTCTCCCTTTTCCCCAACTCAACTGAAGTAGCACATTGTCTATCAGCTAACCAGATCCTCATGTCCTCAGGCAAAGTGCTAAGGGCTTTTTCCTTCACCAAAATGTCTGCCAGCCCTTCAAAAGTAGTGACCTGACATCCGCACACCCACCTATGGAATTGAGTTCTCATTTCAGCAACATATTCACACACACTTTCATCTGCCTTGCGTCTATGCTCACAAAACTTTTTCCTGTACGTTTCAAGTGTTAGCTTAAACAATTCTAACAAATGATTTTTAACCACAGTATAATCAAAACATGCACCATCAAACATTTTTGACAAAACAGTTACAGCTTTACCATGGAGTAAGGGCATCAGGAATGATACCCAGAGCCTTTGGTCAACCCCATACTGTTTGCATACCCTCTCAAACATGTGAATGAAACTATCAAATTTATCCCCCCCTTTAAACTGCAAAAGAAATTTATTGACCTGTTGTGCTTCTGGGGTCCAGTTACTCTCTTCCCCATTACCTCCATGACTCTGGCGAAGAGTCAACATCTCCTTCTCGTGCTGCTTCTGCCTCTCCTTTTCCTCAGCTTCCAGGTGTAGCAGTTTCTCATTCTCCTCAGACTCTAGATGCCTCAATCTCTCTGCTGCTTCTAATTCCACATGCCTGGCCTCCAACTCAAGTCTCTTTAGCTCCAGATGGATTTTTAAGTCCTCTGCAGAAAAGCTGAGCTGTCCATTCTCTGAGGGTATTATATCTCCACTGCCAGTCTGATTGTCCTCCTGGTTGCTATTTTCTGATGCAGCTGTAACCAGGGCTGCAATCAGGTCTGTCTTAGTCACATTTCCATGCACCAGTCCCCTAGCCTGTCACATCTCCGCCAGCTGGTTCCTTGTAAGCTTCCCATACTCCTCTGTGGACATTCTGCCTGCTCACCCTGACTAACTAAGCTAACAAACGAAATAAAACAATTGTGATCTGAACTCTTGAGTGTTCACTGCATGGCTGATTTAGAGTACAAAACATCTTCAAGGTTCACTGTACACAAACTACAGGAATTCACTCTATCCACACCACTACAAGCCAATTAGTATTTGCCAACCAAATATGTGGTGTAATCAAGGAGCCTCACTCCTCACCACTAACACCAGTGAGGGATGTCTCATATAGGAGGAAAGGATAACAAATACGCACAGTAAAGTGCAATTTCCCTTAAGAGCACACAGAGATCACAGTCAGTCCGGGGCTCGTCACTCCCTTGCTCTCCAGGTCCCCAATAAGACTCCCCCCTGGCACAGCTATAGGGTCCAGATCTCAGCCATCTGGGCACTCTAAAATCTCCAGCACCCTCTCTGTCCAACCAGTGCTTCGTGTCCCTGCCCAAGTAGCTGACACACACTTTGAGATAAGAGTTTATACAACCACACAGACAATTCTGTCGAAGACTGGCACAGGTTCTCCAGCTGTGCCCCCTTTACCCAGAATATACAGTAGTAATCACTGCCACCACCCAGCTAATATTTAACAGCTACCCAAAGGCCCTTAAAAGGGTGTCCAATTATTACTGTGCAATATTATTATCCAATTGGTAGTATAACTAAACAGTCAAATATTATAGTGACTTGGTACAGGATCCTTATACACATGCAATGTACTCTTAGCGCTTAACTTATCTCTACATAAAACAGCCACAGTTGAAAGGTTTTAAAATATTTAATAATAAATAATAAAAACACAAGAAAATACTACTTACTACACAGTGCTAGTCAAGAGTTCAGAGATCACAGAGAAATACTTAAAATAATTCAGTAGTACAGTTCTGACATCACAGAAAAACACTTAGTCTAATCTTTTTATTTTCTAACTATTTCTAAGAGAAAACACACTTCTAAAATAACTTACATATAGAACACAGGCAGAGTGCTGATGAGTTGGATGGTCAAGACAAAACGCTTAATAATCTCTGATTCTCTCTGCTTTTAAAATCACATTCCTGGTTCCCATTACATCATTCTTCATACTTCCCTGGGTTCCCAGGCTAACAGAAACTACATTTACATTCTTAACATGTCCTTGTGTTATCTTGCAGCTGGTTAGGAAGCAGAGCAATAAAATAGATTTGCATGTTTAAATCTAGCAATTTAACTCTTGGTTAAAACAATAGAAAGAATGTCTTCACCTAGACCGGCCAGAGCCAACTTTAAAGATCAAAGACAGTCATAAAATGCTTGACTTAGCTTCCTTACATGAGTTTTTTCCATTTAAGACAACAAGACTATGGTTCACATTAATATTGACAGAATTATCTATAAAATTCTATCTGGCTAGGCTGGCAGCCTTCACAGCTGGTCTCTTAGCTTTCCTGGAATATGAAGCATTGAAGGGGAGAACACTCTGAGAACAAGTAAGGTGAATGGCTTATGTGTGAAGGGAAAGGAGCTTGGAGAGTATGTGGAACATAAATAATTTAACAGCAGTAGTCACTGTATTATTAAATATCAAGTATATGATGTCAAAAGACCTTGTACACATATGAAGAGATGTAATGCAATTACCCTTCATTAATTACATTAATAATGCTTGGATTCTGAAAGCTTAAAGTGAAAGTCATTTATGCTATGCTAAGGAGCTAATTACTTATCTTTGTTAACTTAATGACTAATGTAGTAACTTTCCTGCAGGCTCTCTGGAACATTAAGAAAAATCTCTAACTTGAACCAAGTTAACCCAGGACTAATTTGCAACCTGGACACTGGAGTTGCCAAAAAAGGAAATGTCAGTGAGTGGCCAGTGCTGGCTTGGCCATCCTAGGGAGAAAGAAGGTATCAGTTGCTGCAGATATAGCTCCAAGCAGATTCTTTCAAGGCAGTCACAGCACAAAAGGGACATCAATATTCTTACCCACTAAGCAACATTATATTGCACAACAGACATCGACAAACATGTACAGGAGTGTCTACATCCCACTAAGCTGACATAATGGGATGAATACACAAAGCTGCTACAAGAATTCCAAAAACCTAAGGGGGAATTGTCTGACCTTCATGTCTGCCTTTATAAAGATCTGCTGACTTCTTAGCTCTCACTTCATCACCCAGTTACCTAAAGGTATCATGCTTAAAAGTGTAGGTTTCACTGCAGAATGGAAGCCCCCCCCCCCCCATGAAGTAATGTGGGCTACAACAGCTAAAAGATTCATTGAGGAATGAAAGAGTAAATCAGGAGGTACACACTTGGTGGCTGGCAAGCAAAAGATGTAGACAAAAATACAAAAAAAAGTAGAAACTGCTCCATCTTCACCAAATGGATAGCCCGGTTACTTATTTTTTTGTATTTTGTGTAATAAGCAGACTGTCAAAGTGAAACAAAAAACTTCTTTTCCTACAGAAGAATTCCTATAAAATAACATACAAATTGATTCAAATTAAAACTGCCTTGGTAGTACAGAATATGAAGATAAATGGAATGATGTGCTACAAAATGAGATTAACCTTCCATCTTCATTATTACTGAAAAACAGCAATTATGAAATGTACAGAGACAATGGGTAAAACATCAATGGGAACGGGAGAGAAAAGAATGTATAATTGGACAGAATACAGAAGAATATGAGAACTATGGGAAGAACGAAAGTGCAGTTATAGAGGAAGCATGAGTTAGGGAGGAAACACATGGCTTACAGGACAGAAAACAGAGTCACGAGAAAACAATGGAGTAGAAAAGGGAAGTATGTCAGTGTTAGCAGCAGCAAAAATGTCAAGCCTAAAGGGTAATAGCAACTTCTGCAATTTTAACTCAGTTCTCAGAAAGTATATACACCGGCTTGGTACAAGACAACAGCCTATTAGCATTTTCACTAAGGTCTGCAAAGCTGAGTGATAAAATATGAAGAAAGTGAAATTAGTCCATGGTTTAATAACCACCTGAAAGATTTGCTTTCTAATGCCTTCGAAATGCATGGAAACCTCATGATGGAAAGAGAGGTCTTGCCCTGTGTATACAGCAAGCGTTTGCATACGATGCATAAACAATAGGAGTGTGTATGAAATATCTAGATACAATGCAGTTATACAGAAAACAAGAGTCACTTATGCTCAGTTGGGAGAGACAGTGGTGGTCCAGACATCTGCAGCTAAGACCATAGTTTAAAATCTGTATAATGATCTTCGGTTGCTAGTAGAAGACCGAAGGACGCATTCTTTCGAATGCGTCTTGGTCGAACTTAAAAGACTGAAACGGCAAAATATCCCTGGGAAAGAATTCGCTTGGCCACTTCGTTAGCCATTTTCGGCACTGTAGTGCAGTCTCGGAGTTGGTATATTTAAGTAGGGGGGTTGTGGGGGCAAAGCCCCCCACTTAATGTAATGTTTAAAGTGTTTTGTTTTTTATTTTTTTTTTGTTGAAACAGTGATTTTTTTTTCCCTTGGAAAAAAATCACTGTTCTGACAGTTCGACATTGTAAGCTTTAGCTTACATAGGGTCAATTAATCACCGTTCGCTTTTTTAAGCATTCGGTGATCTAATATAGACCCATAATCTTTCATAACAGATTAGATCCTTGTGAAACAGTGCAGTGAGCAATGAAGCATCATTAAATAATGTAGATGGGAGGACTACCAAGGTACTTTATGTTCAATCATTTGTGGGTCTTGGAAATGGTAACTGATGTGTAGAAAAAGTAATTTCTCACTAAGTAAGAACCCCAGAGATTGTATCCAGTTGACTAATTTTATTTTGTTGTTATATCATAGGTAATACACTGAAGGCAGATCTTTCACTGACAACAGATATAATACCAAACAAAAGGCCATTTACATTGAAGCCGTTGAGCAGTAGGTGTTCTCATTTAGTCAGTGTTCAATACTACAAATATGCATCTGCAGCAAACTCTGGCAGACTTGCTCCTGGAGAAGAAAATGGTTTCTGCATATGAAAGCAGGTGAGTGTTTTATCATGACTGCCACATCACTGGCAAACAGGAATGAGAGTAACAGTCCAAATAATAAGCCTCACAGGGCACCCTTATTTTATACAACTATCTACTGACATGGAGTCAAAATGCCTAGACAGGCTGGGTTCTCACTGAAAGATTTAGTGTGATCAAAACAGTGCAACTCCCATTTTGAGTGAAAAAAACCTAATTGAAATAAAACTTTCACGATAGTAGTACACTAATCAACAACTTAATTTCAACTCTCCCGGTGTGAAAAAAAGAAACCAAGAAATAAGACTCAGTAATATTGACAGCTTGAGTAAAGTTTGGTTACTGGCTTATAAGTATACTGCCTAGATGCTAGAAAAGAAGGCATTTAGAGAACCTGAAAGAAAATCAACCAGAAAAGGTGAAGAGAAAAAACTGTCTTGCGCAAAGCCTGCAACTATTCAACCAGCAGTTCAAGCTTCACCTTTGGTACAAGATATGGCTTCCAGTAATTAAGAGGAAAAAATAAATCAAATGCACTCAAAGGTGATTAAAATAAATGAAACATTGACAGCATAAATCAAATCAAATATCAAAAGGCTGGAAACAATAGAAACATCTCTAACTAGCTATTCATATGAACTGATACAACTGCAAAAATCAGACTGAAATGAAGAAAAGGCTGACTGAATATGCAACTTCTCAAAAAGAGATTTTTCAAAAAAACAAATGGTAGCGTTAGAAGACAGAGTATGCAGGGAAAACCCTGATCTTTTCTGCTCTATCAGAGAACCTGGAAGGAACAGACTGTATTAATTTTAGGAAAGCACTAAAAAGTAACTGGACTAGTGTTCCACAGCACAATTTGTTAATTGAAAGGGTACATCAAGTGTATGCTGCACACCTGGCCATGAGAAAGGAGCCAAGATCTATAATTAGTAAAGATGTTATCATACAAGCAGAAGGAGTTGATCCTAACAAAACTGCTGAGGAAAGGCAAAGTATTAAAAACTGAAGACAGCACAGCACTTGTAGAAAATGATTATTTACTATTCACCAAGCAGAAGAGAAGTAAATTTAACTCAGCAATCAGGGAATGTCAAGAGGCAAGTGTAAAATTCAAGTTACTGTATCCAGCTATCTTCAGAATGTTTTTTTCTTGGACGATCAAAGACATGTTTTGATATAGAACAGGCAAAGAAGGAAATGCAAAAGTTTGCACATCAAAAAGTGAACAAGAACTTCCAAAATGGCTGCACACTGATCAGCAGATTAACTTGGGCTTTCGGATATTGGCAAAGGCTCTTGCTACCCCCATAGTGCCTTTTTTAGGCAAGGCTCAAAAGACAAACCCACCTCCATAGGTATCACAAGAGATAAGAAACTAAGAGTAATGCTACTCAACGCCCGAAGTCTAAACCTCAAGATGCCTTTTCGAAACTCTCCTTAGCATGGAGAACATCGATATCTGTGCAGTAACAGAAACCTGGTTCAGGGGTACCAAGAGCACCCCAGCATTACCAGGTTATACCTCATACCATGCTTTTCGGCCCCAAAACTTGGACCGAACCACAAAAGGAGGGGGAGTATCGATATTCATCAAAGATACCCACACCTCCAGGTTGGTGGCAAAGCACGAAGCATCAGAGACTATCCATGTGCAACTAATAGTGGGTAAAACTGCCTTCCAGTTTATAGCTTGCTACAGACCACCCTCCCAAACCCAGGAACCCCACTTGGCCTTTCTGAGAACACTGGAAAATATGAAGGTCTCTCCAAACACCATTATATTGGGTGACTTCAACTACCCAAACATACACTGGGAGCATTACTCTAGCTCTAACACCCTAGCCCAAAGGTTCCTAGAATTTATAAACTCAAATGCTATGGAACAACTTGTTACCACTCCCACAAGAGGGGAAAACATACTGGATCTGATCATCACCAACATGGGGACTCTATGCTCCAGACCAGAAGTGTATCCCTCACTGGTAAGATCAGACCATAAACTAATCTCTCTGGATATTTACATCCCGACCCCACCCCCTGCCCAGAAAACCACAGTGAAAAACTTCTCTAAAGCAAATTTCACACTCCTCAAAACTGAGGTGGAATCCTTCAAAGCCCCCGGGCCTGTGAAAAATACGGCCCAGACCGCAGAATCCTTTATAAATGCATTCTATGAACACCTTCAGGAATGCATGGATCATCGAATCCCAAATAAAACCAAGACCCAATCCTCCAAAGGCAGACGTCCTGTCTGGTGGACCCCAGCCATAAACAAACTATACAACAGAAGGAGGAAGCTACTAAATGATAGAGCAAAATCCCAAAAAGGGAAGGCATCACTGATCAGTATTAGCAAAAAACTACGGGCACTCATAAAATTGTCTAAGGCCAGCTTCGAGAGAAAAATTGCACAGGACACTAAGGATAATCACAAGGCTTTCTTTAGTTATGTTAGGAACCTGGGTGGTAATTCCCAGATATGCTCAGAATTAGTCCAAAATTTACAAAAAATACACTGAACCCACAGACATTGCCAACATCCTACCTGACAGGTTCAGCGCAAACTTCTCCCCACCCCCCCTCCACACCAAAAGGGCAAATATCTATCCCAGCAGAGTGCTGCTCCCCTGACATCTCAGATGCTCAGGTAAGAGCCACCCTCTCCAAAGCAAAAAACACAGCATCAATGGGACCAGACGGTGTCCCAGGCTGCGTCCTACATGAACTCTAAGAAGAGCTAAACCCAAACATAAAACTACTGTTCAATCTCAGCCTTACTACAGGATATGTGCCCAAAGAGTGGCGTACAGCAACAGTGGTCCCTCTCCATAAAGGTGGTGCCTCAACGGATCCTGGAGACTATCACCCCATAAGCCTGACTAGCTTGGTCTGCAAAGCTAAGGAAAGGATCATCATGGACTTCATAAATGAAGATATTGGGGACCTACAGACACTGGATCCTACCCAGTTCGGCTTTGTTAAGGGCAGATCCTGCCTCTTAAACCTGGTTGATTTCTTTGAAACAGTCACCAAGGCCATTGACGAAGGGAAGGTGGTCCACACAGCCTACCTGGACCTCGCAAAAGCCTTTGATACAATACCCCACTCGGGCATTATAGATAAGCTCACCAGCTTAAATATAAACCCCTATGTCACTAGATGGGTTGCAAACTGGCTCAAGGACAGAACCCACATGGTTAGAATTGCTGGAGCCATGTCAGACTCCAAACCAGTTACAAGTGGTGTCCCACAAGGCTCAGTCCTGGGACCTCTCTTGTTCGGTATATATTTCTCGGAGGTACAGGCCAACACGGAAGGACTGTGGCTGACCAAGTTTGCAGATGACTGCAAACTGGGCACCATAATCGACTCTCCAGCCGACACAAGCATCCTCCAAAAGGGCCTCATAGAAACAGACAACTGGTGCCAGAGCCATGGCCTCAAGCTAAATGCCAAAAAGTGTATAGTCATCCCCTTTGGCAAAAACAAAGTGCCCACAAATTACCACATAGGTGGTGATCCATTAAGTACAGAAGAAGTAATTAGGGACCTGGGGACCCAAGTTGATAGCAATTTCTCATTTGACAACCACGTGGCCAAAGTGGTTAGAAAAACATTTTATATAGCCCACCTAATCATGAAGGGATTCACATCTAGATCAGGGGAGGTCATCGTGCCTCTTTACTCATCCCACATCAGGCCCATAATTGAGTACAATGCCCCTTTTGGGATGTACCTTACCAGACACCTGCAGCAACTGGAAAGACCCCAAAGTACCTCACCAAGAGGATCAAAGGGCTCAAACAGATGCCATATGCTGCCCGGTTAAAGAAACTCCAGCTCTACTCAGTGGCATACCGCCTGTTCAGAGGCGATCTGTGCCTGACGTATAAAGCCATGTCCAACCGAATTAATGGACATGCTGCACCTCAGAAAATCCAAATCCCATTGAGCTATGCTCGAGAGACTTGAACCTCAGCACTGAAATAAATAGGACATGCTGGAGGGACAGATTCATAACCCAGAGGCTCCCTTCACTCTGGAATAAAATCCCAGTCCAGGTTAGGCAGAATCCCTCATTGACTCTCTTCAAGAGGAATCTTGATGAGTGGATGGGAGATCGTAGGTTTACCCCGGGTATCACTTCTGTGTCACTGTTAGACAGAGGCACAGTATACTAACCTCGAAAAAGGGCATAGCAAAATAAATTTAAAATGGGTGGCGAAAGCCAAACACATTCTGGCTAGGCTTATAAATGCCCTAGGGCAGATAGCCTAGTATGAACCTATGAACCTATGAACTTCAGTTCTCCCAGCGTGATTGAAAACAGAAACTGAGAAACTACAGTCAGAGATATTGTTAGCTTGAGTAAAATTCAGTTACTGGCAAGTAAGTACACTGCCTGGATGTCTGCAAAGAAGAAACAGAGAGAGCCTGAAAGAAAATCAACTAGAAAAGGTAAAGAGAAAAAAAGTGTATGAAAAATGTAATGTGAAGCAATATGAAAAAGCTATAAAAGAATATGAAGTTTTGATTCAGAAAGGCTTACATTTAGGATATTTTGTTAAGAATGATTTAAAAAAGTTTAGTATAGAGAACACATGTATTGCAGAGTTCTACTGCTGACCGAAGACACATAGAGGATTAATGAATTTAAGTGGTAGACCAATAGTTTCGGCTGAAAAACATTTTTTAAATAATATTTGCATTTTATTGCATGAGTATTTAAAAACATATGTATTTGCTTTGCCTTCATTTATCAAGGATAGCCAGGATTTTTTATGTAAAATTAGAAAAAAAGTTTGGAATGACAATATGTACTGGCTTTGCCTAGATATTAAAAGCCTGTATACTAATATAAAGCATAATAAAGGTATTGAGGCATTATGATATTTCTTGGGTGATTCTCCACTGACCCACTTTATAATACAATCAACAGATTTTTGCTTAAAAAATAAATTCTTTCTGTTTAATAGTGAAATTTGCCATCAGTTGCAAGGAACTGCAATGGGGGGCAGCATTTCCCCCATCAAAGTTTGAAGTAGAATATATATATATATATATATATATATATATATATATATATATATATATATATATACATATGCACACACATTTGTTCTATAAAAAACAAGTAGTTCATTATTTTAGGTTTATAGGTTCATAGGTTCATACTAGGCTATCTGCCCTGGTGCAATTATAAGCCTAGCCCGATTCTGTATGGCTTACGCCACCCCTTGATTTGAGTATACTGTGCCCTTTTTAAGGTTTAGTTTACTGTGCCTCTGTCTAATAGTGACACGGAAGTAATCCCTGGGACAAACCTACGATCCCCCATCCACCTATCGAGATTCTTCTTGAAGAGATTCAGTGAGGTGCTCTGCCTCACATGAACTGGAATTCTATTCCAGAGCAAAGGGAGCCTCTGGGTTATGAACCTGTCCCTCCAGCAAGTTGTATTTATTTCTGTGCTGAGGTTCAAGTCCCTCGAGCGTGTGGCTCTAAGGGATTTAGATTTACTGAGGTGGAGCATGTCCATTAATTCTGGATTTGAAAGTGCTTTGTATGTCAGGCATAGATCGCCTCGAAGTAGGCGGTATGCAACTGAGTAGAGCTGGAGTTTTTTTAACCAAGCAGCATATGGCATCTGTTTGAGACCCTTGATCCTCTTGGTGAGATACTTTTGGGGTCTTTCTAATTGCTGCAGATGTCGGGTAAGGTACATCCCAAAACGGGCATTGTATTCTATGATGGCCTGATGAGGGATGAATAAAGGGGCACGATTACCTCTCTTGATCTAGATGTGAAACCCTTCGTGATGAGGTGGGCTATGTAGAAGGTCTTTCTAACCACTTTGGCAATGTGGTTTTCAAAGGAGAGATTGCTATCAACTTGGGTCCCCAGGTCCCTAATAACTTTCTCTGTACTTAATTGGTTTCCGCCTATGTGGTAATTTGTGGGCACATTGTTTTTGCCAAAGGGTATGACTATACATTTTTTGGCATTTAGCTTTAAACCATGGTGCTGGCACCAGTTATCTGTCTCTGTGAGACCTTTTTGAAGGATGTTTGTGTCAGCTGGAGAGTCGATTATGGCGCCCAGTTTGCAGTCGTCTGCAAACTTGGTGAGCCATAGTCCTCCCACGTTTGCCTGTACCTCGGAAAAGTATATACTGAACAAGAGTGGTCCCAGGACAGAACCCTGTGGGATGTCACTTGTGACCGGTTTCGAGTCTGACATGGCTCCAGCAACTCTCACTCTGTGGGTTCTGTCTTTGAGCCAGTTTGCGACCCATCTTGTGACATAGGGGTTTATATTTAAGCTGGATAGCTTACCTATGATGCCCGAGCGGAGTATTGTGTCAAATGCCTTTGCAAGGTCCAGATAGGCTGTGTGGACTACCTTCCCTTCATCTATGGCTTTGGTGACTGTTTCGAAGAAGTCAACCAGGTTCAAAAGGCAGGATCTGCCCTTGACAAAGCCGAACTGGGTAGGATCTAGTGTCTGTAGGTCCCCAATGTCTTTGTTTATGAGCTCCATGATGATCCTCTCCATAGCCTTGCAGACTAAGCTAGTCAGGCTTATGGGGCGATAGTTTCCAGGGTCCGTAGAGGCTCCACCTTTGTGGAGTAAGACCACTGTTGCTGTACGCCATTTTGTGGGCACATATCCTGTAGTGAGGCTGAGATTGTATAGCTGTTTTATTTGAAGGATTAGTTCCTCTTGGAGTTCATGTAGGACGCAACCTGGGACGCCATCTGGTCCCATGGAAGCAGTGTTTTTTGCTTTGGAGAGAGCAGCCTTCACCTGAGCATCAGAGATGTTTGGGAGGCAGCCCTCTGCCGGGATAGATACTTGCTCTTTTGGGAAGGAGGGGGTGGAAAAGTTTGCACTGAACCTGTCTGCCAGTATATTGGCGATGTCTGTGGGTTCAGTGTATTTTTTGTCATTTAGAATCAACTCAAAACAAGTCTGGTAGTTGCATCCCAGATTCCTAACATAACTGAAAAAAGCCTTATGATTGCCTTTGGTGTCCTGTGCAATTTTTCTCTCGAAGCTGGCCTTGGAGGATTTTATGAGGGATCGTAATTTTTTGCTAGTACTGATCAGAGATGCCTTCCCTATTAGGGATTTTGCTCTATCATCTAGTAGCTTCCTCCTTCTGTTGTACAGTTTATTTATGGCAGGGGTCCACCAGACTGGATGCCTGCCTTTGGATGATTGGGTCTTGGTTTTGTTTGGGATAGCATGATCCATGCATTCCTGGAGATGTCCGTAGAATGCGTTTATATAGGATTCTGCAGTTTGGGCCGTAGTTTCCATTGGCCCTGGGGCCTTGAAGGATTCCACTTCGGTTTTGAGAAGTGAGAAGTTCACTTTTGAGAAGTTTTTCACTGTGGTTTTCTGGGCTGGGGGTGGGATCGGGATGTGGACATCCAGTGAAATTAATTTATGGTCTGATCTTACCAATGAGGGATATACTTCTGGTGTGGAGCATAGAGTCCCCATGTTGGTAATGATCAGGTCTAGTATGTTGTCCCCTCTTGTGGGAGTGGTGACTAGTTGTTCCATAGCATTTGAGTTTATAATTTCCAGGAACCTTTGGGCTAAGGTGCTGGGGCTTGAGTAGTGCTCCCAGTCAATGTTTGGGTAGTTGAAGTCACCCAATATAATGGTGTTCGGAGAGATCTTCATGTTCTCCAATGTTTTCAGGAAAGCCGAGTGGGATTCCTGACTTTGAGAAGGTGGTCTGTAGGATGCTATAAACTGAAAAGCAGTCTTGCCCACTGTTAGTTGCACATGGATGGTCTCCGATACTTCGTGCAATGCTACTAACCTGGAGGTGTGGATATCCTTGATAAATATGGAAACTCCCCCTCCTTTTGTGGTTTGGTCCGGGTTTTGGGGCCGAAAAGCATGATATGAGGTATAGCCTGGTAGTGCTGGGGTGCTCTCTGGAGCCTTGAACCAGGTTTCTGTCACTGCACAGATATCGATGTTCTCCATACTGAGGAGAGCTTCGAGTGCATGCATCTTGAGGTTAAGACTTCTGGCGTTAAGCAGCATTACCCTTAGTTTCTTGTTCCTTGTGCTGTCTATGGGGGTGGGTTTGACTTTTGAGCCTTGCCTAAAAAGGCACTACGGGGGCGGCAAGAGCCTTTGCCAATAACTGAAAGCCCAGTGGTGACAGGTGCAAGCTGTCCCTAGCGAAGCATGTCATCCCAGGCTGACAGACACTGGATCCCCTTTGAATGACACCAGATTTGAAGCCAATTGTTAAAATCGATCATTTTGTCTTTGTACTGTGGCATCATTCTAGGTGAGGGTAAGATGCTGCTCAAGGTCAGGGCCATACCAGCCTGGGCTACATGATCAGAGAGCTCCTCTATGTCTCTTTTCATGTAGTCCAGGGAGGTACATCTCAGGTCATTCACACCAGCATGTACAATAACTGAGTCATATTTGTATTTGCTTTGGAGTGACCTGAGTGCTTGCGTTATGTGGCGGATCCTAGCACCTGACAGGCAGCTCACCGTGACCTTCTCTTTATTCAGCCTGGTGAGCGGAACGTCAGTGTGTCTGACAATAGAGTCACCTATTACAAGAGTATCAGGTGTGTTATTCAGCCTTAAGGGCTGTGGCTGCTTGGCACACTGACTTTGTGGGCTATGTGTTGTGCGTGTTTTGTTTTGAGGTAGCGTTTGCTTGGATGTCTGCTTTGGAGGTCTCTGTTGCTTAGGTAGATTTTTATTTAGAGCCTCCGAATATGTTTTTGTGTATTTATGTGTTTGGTTCGCTGATGTGGTGGGACTATGTGATACTGGAATTGTGTTGTGTGAGGTTACCTTCTCCTCCTGACTGGTTACACCAGTTTTGAGATGAGAGAGCTCAGCCTCCAGTTTGGCTAAATAGTTGCATCTCTCACATATATCTGAACCTGTTTGGAGGAGGAGAGGGTTGTCCGTGTACATGAAACAGTTGTAACATTGCCTCAAAATTCCCAGATTCACCAGCTGGACTGGAGAGGAAACCATTGACTGACCTTTAGACATGCTAGAGTAATATAGGAAAACTGAATTTAAGATGGACCAGTAGAGGACAGGGTAATCATAGAGAGTATAAGAGTAAGTAGTGCTTATGGTTTAATAGTGCTAACTTGTAGGATTACTTAATTGGACCAGTGAAGGGCCTTAGAATGAGAATATGGTGTTTAAATTGAGAGATAGAACAGTTCTAAGGGAAAAAGTGAAGAGCAGACTTTGTGGAGCCAGGAATAGTTTAAACTCAATTAGGTGGCGCTGCCCGCTGTTGCGCTATGCACAAAACCACGCAAAACCGTGCAAAAGAGGGTTTTAAGAGAGGAAGATGAAGGAGTTAGGAATTGACCCAAAATGGCCAATAAAACTACAGTTTCAAGTCAGTAACCACTCCCACAGGGGCAGGCAGGCTGCTCAATGTTTTTCACTGCCACTGATCAACAGAGAGACTTCCCTTTAGCCCAAGCAAAAAATGGCCTCCAAAAAACTTACAAACAGTTCAAGAACAGCAAGCCTGTAACTGAACTTGTTTAAATCACAGAAAAGTGGGAAAAAAGCAAGATTTTTTTTTTGTTTTTTTTTTTTCAGAGATAGCAGAGGTTCACAAGTATCAACAAGTTATAACAGTGCAGTAAATGACCCCACACAAGAGTGCTAGGCCAAAGACAGATAAAATGCAAGTTTTGAGAAAAAACGATTTTAAAAATAAGTGCAAACAGGAAATTCAGTAAACAGCTCTAGGTTGTGCTCTAAATACAGTTACTAATGCAGAAATCAAGTTTAACAAGCCAGAAAATGCTCAAAATAGGCGGCTATGCAGAAAAACGTAGCAAATAAACAGAGGAAAAATACTTAAAATCTCAAAAGTGGCTCCTTTCTTCTCTCAGCATTTTCTCCTCTTGGTGGGTGCTTCACCAACAGCCAACAAGCCTGAAAAGATGCCAAAACCACGAGGCAACCAGGTTTTAAGAGAGGAAGATGAAGGAGTTAGGAATTGACCCAAAATGGCCAATAAAACTACAGTTTCAAGTCAGTAACCACTCCCACAAGGGCAGGCAGGCTGCTCAATGTTTTTCACTGCCACTGATCAACAGAGAGACTTTCCTTTAGCCCAAGCAAAAAATGGCCTCCAAGAAACTTACAAACAGTTCAAGAACAGCAAGCCTGTAACTGAACTTTTTTAAATCTCAGAAAAGTGGGAAAAAAGCAAGATTTTTTTGTTTGTTTGTTTTTTTCAGAGATAGCAGAGGTTCACAAGTATCAACAAGTTATAACAGTGCAGTAAATGACCCCACACAAGAGTGTAAGGCCAAAGACAGATAAAATGCAAGTTTTGAGAAAAAAACGATTTTATAAATAAGTGCAAACAGGAAATTCAGTAAACAGCTCTAGGTTGTGCTCTAAATACAGTTACTAATGCAGAAATCAAGTTTAACAAGCCAGAAAATGCTCAAAATAGGTGGCTATGCAGAAAAACTTAGCAAATAAACAGAGGAAAAATACTTAAAATCTCAAAAGTGGCTCCTTTCTTCTCTCAGCGTTTTCTCCTCTTGGTGGGTGCTTCACCAACAGCCAACAAGCCTGAAAAGATGCCAAAACCATGAGGCAACCAGGTTTTAAGAGAGGAAGATGAAGGAGTTAGACATTGACCAAAATGGCCAATAAAACTACAGTTTCAAGTCAGTAACCACTCCCACAGGGGCAGGCAGGCTGCTCAATGTTTTTCACTGCCACTGATCAACAGAGAGACTTCCCTTTAGCCCAAGCAAAAAATGGCCTCCAAGAAACTTACAAACAGTTCAAGAACAGCAAGCCTGTAACTGAACTTTTTTAAATCACAGAAAAGTGGGAAAAAAGCAAGATTTTTTTTTGTTTTTTTTTCAGAGCTAGCAGAGGCTCACAAGTATCAGCAAGTTATAATAGTGCAGTAAATGACCCCACGCAAGAGTACTAGGCCTAAGACAGATAAAATGCAAGTTTTGAGAAAAAAACGATTTTAAAAATAAGTGCAAACAGGAAATTCAGTAAACAGCTCTAGGTTGTGCTCTAAATACAGTTACTAATGCAGAAATCAAGTTTAACAAGCCAGAAAATGCTCAAAATAGGCGGCTATGCAGAAAAACATAGCAAATAAACAGAGGAAAAATACTTAAAATCTCAAAAGTGGCTCCTTTCTTCTCTCAGCGTTTTCTCCTCTTGGTGGGTGCTTCACCAACAGCCAACAAGCCTGAAAAGACTTATAGACAACTTGATATTTTTGTGTGATGGAAATAAAGGTGAAGTTCAACCCTTTATAGATGCTTTACATAATAATGCTTTTGGCTTCAAATTTGATGGCATACAAATGGGTAAGAAAGTTATATTCTTAGATACAGATATTAATGGCTTTGAAACAACAGTTCATTGGAAATTTGGCCAGAATAATGCTTTTTTATATGGCACTATTTGCCATCTAAGCCATTTAATAGCTGTAATGCCATATAATAAATTTTTAAGATTAAATAAATTATGCAGTTCTGGTGATGTTTTTGAATGTGAATTGTTAAAAACAGAAAATATGTTTATAGAGGGGGGTATAACAAACAAATAGTGGAAGAATCTAAGAATAAAGTAAAAGAATGCAGATATGGAACAACAAATATGTATAATAGTGCCTTGAGGAAAGGTGAACACAATGAAGTGATAAGAAGAGGTAGAAATAATGAAGGAAAGACCATAGAGGGTGATAGAGAAGTTTATATGTAATAACATTTAATGTACTGACAGAAGCTATGGTTAGGGAAGTTAAAACATATTGGAAAATGGTAATTAATGATAAGGATTTGAAATATTTGATAAAGAACCAGGTGAAAGCTTCTTATAAAGGAAGTAGAAACTTGGCTGACATGATGGTACATAATTGTTTTATACCACCTGAAATTATTATATATCCTAATTTAAAGGAAAATAAAATAGGAACCATGGCTTGTAAAAATGTTCAGTGTGTAAACATGTAGTGACAGCTTTTTCAAAAATTAATGGTGTTAGACTCATCCCTAGAGATCTTTATACATGTGTTACAGAAGAAATAATTTATGTCCTTAGGTGTAGCTGTAACCTTTATTATATAGGGGCAACAGGGAGAGCGCTTAAAATGTGCTTGCAAAAACACATAAAGGACATTAAAAATCGTAAAATAGAAAGCCCTTTAGGACAACATTTTATAACTGCACACAATGCTAGGCCAGATTGCTTACAAGGATGCATTATGGAAAAAATGGAAGTTTCACTGGGTGAAGTTTCATATATTAAAGAAAAGCTACTGAAAAAAGAAACTCTTTTTATTTTAAAGTACAATACTTTGGAACCCCATGGGTTAAATAAGGAAGTTAATTGGAAATATGTAATTTAGTGTATTAATTGATTGTTTGATTGATTGTTTAATTAAGTAAGTAAGTATTTAGATTTTATGTATGCATAAATATCAATGAAAAAGAGAATGGATTTGTACTCGTTGAAGGCTTGGTGCCGAAGCACTAAGTTGGTATTAAATTGCTGTGACTGCTGCTCTGAGTCTTGTGTCCGTGACTTTAATATTGTTGTATTTGATATTTTGCTCAATATTTGTGGTATTTGGACTGACTGGGAAGAATCCTGCAGCTGTTCAGCAAAAAGCAGTTCAAGTTCCAGCTTTGGTGCAAGAAATACTTTACAATAATCTAGAGTAAAAAATAAGTCAAATGTTCTCAGAGCTGATTAAAATAAATGAACACAAATAACAAAAGGCTGGAAAAAAATAGAAAAAAACTTTAAATAGATATTCAGATGAGCTGATAAAACTGCAAAAATCAGAGGTCAAAATGAAGAAAAGGCTGCCTGAGTATGAGACTGCTCAAGAAGAGATGTTTCAAAAAATAGCAAACAATTAGGCACTTAGGATGCAGACGTAATGTGAAACTGAGAATCTTTTATTGGATGCTGCAGCTTTTGAGAAGCATTTACAAGATGTCAAGTGCAAGAAACTTGCTAGGGATTCCATAGATTTTCAGAATGGCTGTATTTTTTCCTGGCCCAAGACTGAATTTTTTAATGTGCAGCCACCTAATAATCATAGAACTGTTAATGATGAAAGATTGATATACTGTCTACTCAGCAAAGTAATCTGTTAGCCACTGATAATTTGCATGCACAGACTATAGTTATACATCTAATCAACCTATTTCTAATGTCTTGCCTACACATAAAAACCCTGAAGAGATTAGACCATTCATTGTTTCGAATGGAACCAAAAATAAAGATGTCAATGCAGCCAATACTTTTTTTACATCTTTGTCTTCCTGAACCTGTTGCAGTGAAAGAGCAAAGGGGTTGGTCGCAAAGCAGACAAGGTCGAAAGAGGATGATGTCAGCTGGGTAATTGGAACTAGGTCCTGTGGTTCACAACAAAGTCCCACAGACCTAGTTGTGAACATTTCATCAACAGCATTGACCAATGAGCAACTTTATGTACTTAATAAAGGTCTTACATTTGTCCCCTCTAGGGGGTCAAAATTATGTGATGTTTTGGCTGATCTTAGATTATTTTCAGGCAATGTTACACTCAGATTCTATATGGCACTATCGCTAACCTTTGAGCTAATGTCTTTAGAAAACACAGAGAGTTTGTACCATTTAATACACCTCTCATTAAAGTTTTTCTTAATTCTTGTGAACATGATGTTAGGAATCTGTTGATGAATAAACTTCAGAAAGATTTTTATAATTTAACAGAAGCACAATTTAAATCTCTTTTTGACCTGATTTCAATGGATTAGGTGTATATTATACCAGCTGATTAAGGTAGTGCCATTGTTGTTATGGATACCTGTAAGTATCTTGAGAGTATTTACAAATTGTTGTGTGATGAACGTACATATAATGTTTGCAGTAAATCAGATGTTAATAAGTTGATCTCTAATATATACTTTTTATACATGATTTGTGATGAATGGGGTTATTGACAAGGAATTATATGAATATTTTATGGTGGGTTTCCTATCATCTCCACTACATATGGCCTCCCTAAAATACACAAACATAGTGTGAGCCCATCCATGATACTGATTGTCTCTGGGTGCGTATGGGCCACAGAACCCCTTTCTTTCTACATTGAGAAACAGTTGTGACTTGTGCTTGATAAGGTTAGCACTGGGCTCAGAGATACCAAGCATTTTCTGTTGTCATTGTATGACTGGTCGGTTGGACATATGTACACTGAATATACTTTAGTTACTATGGATGTGGTGTCCCTATTTACAATGATACCGAATGATGTAGGTACTGAAGATGTGTTTTGTTTTATGTGAGCTGTTTTTGCACAGATGTTCCAGTTTTTCTATTGATCAAATTCAAATAATTAGCTCGCTTCTTGATATTATCCTGAACAATAATGTTTTTGTATTGGAGGATAAATTTTATATTCAGAAAGTCGGCATAGCCTTGAGCATGATGTGTGCCATATTTTTTATGAAGGAATTTTTTTAAAAAAAGTTTATTTCTTACTATGAGTGCTGTGCAGACGATTGTTTTTTTTATTTGAACAGGTCCTATTTTAGCTTATTTGGAACAAACCACTAACTTTCTGTAGTTTACTATGTGTTTTTCTGACCATGCCATTGAGTTTTTAGATGTAAAGGTGCTTAAAATTACTACTTTTTAGACGTCTATAAGAAACCCTGTAAAAATATATAGTATTTTGCACAGAAGTAGTATGCATCCCCGGCATACTGTTAGTAGTGTCATCAACAGGCAATTTTATCATTATGCTAGGTTGAGTGCTCATGATGATAATATGTTCACTTCATTTATGGGTCTGAGTAATGAGTTTGCTTTGAGAGATTACGCTGAAAAAGAAAAAGCAGCAGTGAGACAAACTGTACTTCAGCGGAGGATGCAGTCTGCTAGACCATACTTTTCCAATAGAGATCCTGTGGGAGGAGTTGTCTCTAGAAATGCTAATGATGCCATTAGGATGACCCTTACATACTTGAATGATGTAATTTCTGTTTGTAATGTTGTCAGAGAACACTGGCATATTCTTATGAGTGGCAATAGGTATAGGGAGATTCTTGGTGATGCTCCTAGATTTTGTTATGGGATAAATAAATCTTTAAAAAAACTACTTTGTTATAGACCTTTCTCCAAGCATGCTCATGCTACAGGGAAACTTGTAATTTCTGTAATATGTGTAATTATATTTAGAGTCCAAACACTTTAGTGCACCCAGATACTAAGGGTCTATATACTTTCAATTTTTTTGCTAACGGCAGGAGTTGTGATCTTGTTTATATTGCTGTTTATACTGCATGCCAAAATGTTTTATGTTGGCAAGACCAACAGGTCTTTTAAAGATCAAATACATGAACATTTGTACAATGTTAATAGATCTAATAGAAGGAATGATGTGTGCAGACATGTTATGGAAACTGGAGCTTCACATTGTTTTACGTTTTCTGTTTTAGAGGTTTTAAAAAATAGTAATAGAGGTGGTGATATTCATAATAGGACTGAATGTGCCAAAACCAGATGGATTCTTGAATTACAAGCTAATATGGGTAAGGAATTGAATGATCATATCCCTTTAAAACCCCTACTAAAATCATGTGGGTTAAGGTGGTGATTTTGAAATTGACTGATATTTAAATGATGTTTGTGATTACTTGTTTCAGATCTGATGAAGCACCAGAGTAGGTGTGAAAGCACTTGTGATGACCCACCACTGCTAACCAATATGTGACATGGATATCCCACCTCCTGGCCAGTAATCAAGCAACCTCAACCCTCATCACTGTCACCTGTCGGGGAATGTTCACTGGGAGGACAACAGGTACACACACAGTACTTCCAGATGCAGTCTCTGCATCAAGTGCAATTTCCCTTAAGAGCATACAGAGACCACAGTCAGTCCGGGGCTGGTTCCTCTGTTTTTCTCCAGATCCCCAATACGACTTCCCACTGGCACAGCTATAGATTTGAGATATCAGCTGAATGCCCAAGCCAAGGCCTCCAGTATCCTCTCTGTCCAACAAGTACTTTGTGTACCTGCCACAGTAGCTGACACACACACACACTCTTTGAGATTTGATTTACACACACACAACTGGGAAAGGCTGGCACAGGTTTACTAGCTATGCCCCCTTTTGCCCAGACTATAAGGTAGTTATGACTGCCACCAGACACTCCTGCCAGCTACCTTAAGGCTCTTCAAAGGGTACCCAATATAATGAGTGAAATTAATATTAATACAAATGGTAGTTTGACCAAGAGCAAGGCTATAAGTAGTGGCCCATACAGTGTCACCAAATAAATATGCAAGTACTCTCAAAACTTAAATATCTCTACAAAGATCAGCCACAATGAAAGGTTTAAATATATTTAATAATAAATAATAAAATAACAAGACAATACTAAATATTAATTCATAGTAACATCAGAGTTGAGAATTACAGGAAATATTTAAAACAACATTGAAGGACAGTCTCATACAAATAAAGAAAAACAATATCTAAACTAAGCTTCACTATATCAAACAGAATATAATACCAGCAACTGGGATAGGGAACTCCACAAATGTACAAACAGAAATTCAAAAAGCATAAAACAAGGTGAAGTTTGTACAAGGCAAGAAGGACTCAGCAACGAATAAAAAGAAAAAATGTTTAATACAACTTTAGTGCTTTCATGGTAAAATACCGCTTCATCAGACAAAGACCAAAATGCAACACAACCATTTATGCTAAGACCAACCAATAAAAAACAATTGTTAATGAACCTTATAATCAAGTAATTTAAAACTCATTCACATTTAAAGAACCAACATCTTAAAAAACGTTTAGTGTCTCAAAGGTCTTTGGCGTAGGAAAGATTTAAATAATATCATATCATTAATTCCAGGCAAGATGTCAGCTTTAAAAAATAAAATCCATTTTTTTCTCACATGCCTCCATTCTATTCCTTATATCCCCCCCCCCCCCCGATGTCCTCATCTACTACTTCTAGCACAAAAAACTTAAACTGATGCTGTGTACCATTAAATTTAACATGTTTAGCTAAAGCACATGTATCCTTCCTATTCCTGATATCCCTCAGGTCCTCAAGCATACTCTCTCTCAATGAACGATTCATTTTAGCTATATAGTAAGCTGCACAAGTGCGGAAAAGTACAGTTTTGTACCTACCATAAATGTAGATGTCCGATAGGTATGCATCTGCAGTCATAACATATGGGTTGTCCTGCCTCAGGCAGCCCTGCGGTCGGCCGGATTCCAAAGTCTGGGTCTGGCTTCCGCTGATATCGCACTTTCCCCGCCATCAGAGCTTCTGGGGTATAAAGGCATCAGCCGATGCCATTTTCCTCAGTGTTTCTTGCCCCAGATGCTAGGTGCCCTCTAGGAAGGCTAAATTTGGATAAATGTTGAAAATTCCAAACAGTAGCAAACCAAATATATATATACATATATACATACAAACAAATACACCATAATAGATTCCCCCAGCTAGCTGAAAGAGGGGTAAGCGCCCTAGGAATACCACAGAGGGGAAGGAGGGTGGGTAATCCTGACTGCAGATGCATACCTATCGGACATCTACATTTATGGTAGGTACAAAACTGTACTATGTCCTTCAAGGATGCATCTGCAGTCATAACATATGGGTAGAATACCATAGCCAAACTGGGGGAGGAGGTACTAAGATAATGATGGTGTAGTTAAGATCCTGTAAAACTGCAGTTGCAAAACCTGCTCGGGATCTGGAGTATAAAGGTAGATTGTAATGCTTGGCAAATGTATGCACGGAGCTCCAAGTAGCAGCTTCTAAAATGTCCTTGGTAACCACCCCTCGTAGGAAAGCTGTAGTGGTGGCTGTGGCTCTTGTGGAGTGAGGCCTGATATTTTCAGGAGTTGTCTTTCCATGAAAAGAGTAGCAGAATTGAATGCAATTTCCTATCCATTTTGAAATTGTCTGTTTGGAAATTGCTTTTCCTTGCACTCCAGTTGCATATGCTACAAAAAGTTGGCCAGTTTTTCTGCTGGTTTTAGTTCTGTCCAGATAGTAGCGTAGTTGTCTGTGTACATCCAAGGTGTGCAATAGTTTTCCCCCCCTGTTCTGTGGGTTAGGGAAGAACATAGGCAAATGAATAGCTTGGTTCAAGGATACCCTGGATACCACCTTTGGCATGAAAGTAGGATTGGTTCTCAGAGACACTCTATCCTGGTGAAAAATAAGGAAAGGCTGCACTGCCATTAGTGCCTGTAACTCGGATACTCTTCTTGCTGAAGTGATTGCTAGAAGGAAAGCAGTTTTCCAGGATAAGAACTGTAAGTCTGCTGATGCTGCTGGTTCAAAAAGGGGTAGTGTTAATTTTTCCAGCACAAAATTGAGATCCCATGTAGGCAGAGGAGGTTTCCTTGGAGGTTTTACATTTTTGATCCCTCTTAAAAATTGTCTGAGGAGAGGGTGAGAGAAGATAGGAGGATCCATGTTGTATTCTGCTGAAATTGCTGAAGCATGAATCTTAATGGAAGAATAGGACAGGCCATTGTGGAACAATTCTGCTAAGTATTCTAGGATGTGTGCTAGGTTTGCCAGTGTGACATTTGTACCCTTTGATGCACTCCAAATGAGGAATCTCTTCCATTTAGCTGAGTATGTTTTTCTTGTGGAGGGTCTGCGAGCCTCCAGGATAATGTCCTTGACCATCTGAGATAAAACAATTTGGTTTTGTTTTAAGCAATTTTCCATGCAGTTAGCTGCAGTGTTTTCAAGTTTGGATGCAGGGTCTTGTAGTTGTTCTGCATTAGAAGTAAAGGCCATAGGGGTAAAGGCCATAGGGGTAGAGGCCATGAGTTCGTCCGAGACATGTTTCTCAGTAGCGGGTACCAATGCTGCCTTGGCCAGTCTGGAGCTATCAGAATAACCTTTGGCTGTTCCTCCCTGATCTTCAGTAGAACCTTGTACATCAATGGGAGAGGTGGAAAAGCATACACTGTTAGGGCCTTCCAGCTGAAAGAGAGGGAGTCTACCCTCCAGGATTGTGGGTGGTATACTCTTGAGCAGAATTTGTTCAGTTGGTGGTTGAGTGGGGAGGCGAACAGGTCTATCTCTGGCATTCCCCATTTGTTTGTTATGATTTTGAAGATGTCTGGATGCAGCATCCATTCGTGAGCATCCGTGGTAGTTCTGCTTAAGCTGTCTGCTAGTGAATTCTCTTTTCCTGGTACGAATTTGGCCTGCAGTTGGATGTTGAGATTCAGGCCTAGGTTCCACAGATCCATTGCCATCCGGCATAGAGGGTAGGAATGCGTGCCTCCCTGTTTGTTTATGTACCACATGACTGTGGTATTGTCTGTCCTTATCAGCAGATGTCCTTGCTGGAGGAATGATTTGAATGCCTCGATTGCATGCTTCACTGCAAGCATCTCCTTTAGGTTTATGTGCAAGTTCAGCTGGTCCTGAGACCATAGGCCTTGGATACACTTGTCTTCCATGTGTGCTCCCCATCCTAGGTCTGAGGCGTCCGTGGTGATGGTCTGCCTTGGTTGTGGTTTGTTGAAAGGCAACCCTCTGTTGGTCTGGCAGGCCTGAGCCCACCACAGGAATTCCTTTTTCAGGCATGGAATGATTGGTATCATGGCTTCTAGACTGTGCCTGTGTTGAGACCATACATTCCTTAGGTACCATTGTAATTTCCTCATATGCAGCCTGGCATGCGGGATCAAGATTATGCAGGATGCCATGTAACCCAGGGCCTGCAGGACTTTCCTTGCAGTAAGCTGAGTTTGTCTTGTCAAAGCCATGAAGTAGACTGGGAGTTGCTTTTGTTGTTCTTCTGTGAGAAAAGCCATCTGAGTTATTGTTTCCAGATCCGCACCCAAAAATGTTATCCTTTGGGATGGCACTAGTCTTGACTTCTGGATGTTGACTGTGTATCCCAAGGCCTGTAACAGGTGTATGACATAGGCCAAATCCTTTATTAGTTTTGTCTTGTTGTCCGCTTGTATTAGGCAGTCGTCCAGGTATGGGTAGATTTGAATTCCCTGAAGCCTGCAATGTGCAATTACTGATGCCAGGCATTTCGTGAATACTCTGGGCGCAGTAGATAAGCCAAAGGCAATGCTGAGAATTGATAATGCTCTGATCCTGCAAGAAATCTGAGGTGTCTTCTGCAATCTGGTCGTATAGGGACGTGCAGGTATGCCTCCTTGAGATCTAGAGTCACCAGCCAAGACTCCTTGCCCAACATGGGAAGAAGTTGCTGTAGGGTCAGCATTTTGAATTTTGGCACAATGAGATATGTGTTTATGCGGACAAGTCGAGAATAGGCCTCCATTGGGTTTCTTTTCTTGGTACAAGGAATAGTCTGGAGTAAAATCCTTGGCCTTGTTCCATAGGTGGTACCCTTTCTATTGCTTTCATCTGAAGTAAACTGTTGATTTGCCTTAGAGCCTCTGGCTTCTGGTTTGGTGGAAGGTTTGGCATTCCGCTCTTTTTGGTAAAGTGTGGAAGTGAAACCTGTATCCTTTGTCTATTGTTTGCAATGTCCATTTGTCTTTTGTAATGCAATGCCAATTTTTCGAGAATAAAGCCAACTTTCCACCCAAGGGTGCTTCCACTTGGTCCCTGGTAGGCGGAATCAGAGCCAAGTCATTGTGTCTGTCCTGTGGAAGTGGTTGTAGTTGTAGCTGTGGCAGTACTCCTCTGGTTGGCAGGTTGCCACTGATGACCCCTGTAGGCACCCTTTGATTGACCTCTGCCTCTTGGGCGTCTATTCCTGCCCCTCTGTGCTCTGGAGGTGTCTGGAAAGGACCAATTATTTGAAGGCCAGTTTCTGCTGAACCTTGGAGGTTGGACCTGCAGAAATTCCTTTACTGTTTGCACAGATTTTGCTTTTTCTTCCACTTTCTTTAGAATCTCCTGAGCAGGGGAGCCAAATAAACTTTGTTTCTCCATTGGAGCATCTAGGAGTTTAGCCTTGACATGGTCTGGCAAGGATTGCTCTTTTAGCCAGGCATGCCTGCGAATTACTGCTCCAGTCATAGCTGATCTAAATGAAGCCTCCAGTGCTTCATAGCCACATTTTAAGAAATGATTACTGACCTGCTGAGAGTTGTGTACCAAATCCTGAAGGGACTTATGGTCTAAAGGTTCAGGAGAAGAAAGCTTTTTATTCAGCTGATCTAACAAATATTCCTGGTACTATACCATATGGAATTGACAGTTTTAAACCCTGGCAGAAAGAGTAGCAGATGTGTAAACCTTTTTTCCCCATCTCTCTAATGATCTTGACTCCCTTTCTGAGGGTAGGGGGTTTTTGGCAGTGGCAGCTGCAACACCTTTTGGGCCCTGAGAAATAGTTTCTGGGTCTGCAGCATGGGCTTTATACAAATGAAAGTGAGAATCCGGGACCCTGTAATATCTGTCAGGTTTGGCAGGGGCTGGGGGAAGAGAATCAGGGGCAGAACTGACATCATTATATGCATCATCAACTACTGTTAGCACAGGTGGTATGGCTAAAGGCCTATGCTGTGGCAAGTGTAAAAAGGTCCTAAGTCTTTTTCTAGAATCAGAGAAATCCTGACCCTGCCATTGAAAGTGTTCCCTCATTGAGTGTAAAGTCTCCCCAAAGGAAAATTCTTCTGGAGGGGAGGCAGAAGGAATAGAGTCTTCTGCATCTGAATCCTCATATGGTGAGTATGGCCCTTCCTGATGGTCTGATAAATCAGATCCATCCGAGGAGTAATCAGAGGAGAGAGGCTCAGGGGGTTCAGTCCTAGGCCTTTTGTCAGGAGGTGGTTGAGAGGCCCTGTCTGGGTGAGGTTGGGAACCCCTAATCAGAGATATAAGGTCCTCAGCAAGGCTGAGAATCTGAGAACTTGAGGAAGATCTCTGAGAGGAAGATTTTGCAGGTAAAGCCTTTGAAATTTTGGCTGCTTTAGCCCTGGAGAAGGCCTTAATAGACATAGAAGCAGGGGGCCTAGCTGCCCCACGTGCAGGAGTAGAAATGTCCAAAGGGATGGTGTCGGACAATTCTTGTGCGCTTGCTTCTACGGTAGGGATTTCTGTAGCCGACTCAGCCGGGGCCTCTCTGGCCTTGGTTGTCGGAGAAATGATTTCGGCAGAAGTAAGAACCGAGGACTCGGTTTCAGCCGAAACCGAGACACTCTCAGTAGGCCTAACCGTGGTTTCAGCCAAAACCGCGGGTCGCGAGTGTCAGTCCTTTTCCTTGTGTTTTTTGGCTAAATGTGTAGTCGGAGTCTCCGACGGCATTTTATATGCAAAAGCGGATCCAAAAAACTCTTCTGCAAACTCCGACCGACGTCTAAGAGTCCGTCGGTTGAAGGAGGCACAGGCTAAACAAGCTGATACGTCGTGGTCTGGGCCTAAGCAAGGAAGGCAGTAAGAATGGAAATCCTTATGAGGTATTTGTTTCCCACAAGTTAAACAATTATTTACTTTGTCTGACATCGGCTGTGGCACGAAAGAGTCCCCAATGGGGTACTTAGCTTTTTTAGAAGTCTTCGGTAGCTGAAATCTCTGGATCTGACCGACCGGCACTTGCGAACAGCTTCTGCTTCGGGCACCGCGTGGCAAGAAAGACTGAGGAAAATGGCGTCGGCTGATGCCTTTATACCCCAGAAGCTCTGACGTCGGGGAAAGTGCGACATCAGCCGAGGCCAGACCCAGACTTTGGAATCTGGCCGACCGCAGGGCTGCCTGAGGCAGGACAACCCATATGTTATGACTGCAGATGCATCCTTGAAGGACATCTATAATATATTAAGTTTTTAGTGGTACAATCAGCATAGAAGGGGAAATCTACACGACAATTCAATAACGGGTGTATAAAATGACTACCCGTATACAGATACTTATAGGCACTACAGTGCCTGCATGGATAAGTCCCCTGTCTCTGAGACAAAGCTGTTAATGGCTTTTCCTTGGTCTTATTATTAAAGGAAAAGCTAGGTTTATCTGTCACTAGCTCTCTTAAGTCATCATTTGTATATAAGATTTTCCAATTTTTCTTAATAATGTCACAAAACATATTGACATCATTAGAAAAGGTTAAGGGGACCCTAATCCTCTGTCTACCCCTAGGCACTTCAGAAGACAAAGTATCTGGCAAGGTTTCTGAAGAAAGGGGTCTCCCTCTGCTATGTCTCTCCTTATACACAGATTTTATACATGCAACAATTTCTCATTCACTATACCCCCTGCTCATAAAATCTTGCTTAAGTGTACTAAAAGCATTAAACAGCTGTTCTTCATCATTATGCAATTTCATCATCCTTAGAAACTGCCCAGTCAGGACATTCTTCAAGATATGTCAAGGATGTATACTATTTTTATGTAAATGAGTTATTCCTAACTTCTTTCCTGTAGACCCCTGTTGTAAAACACCCATTTCTGATCTCTGGACTTTCACATCCAGAAAATCCATCTGTCGTGTAGAATAGCTCGAGGAAAACTTCAGAAAGGAGGTTGTGGTATGCAATGAAACATAGTAACTGCTCCTCATCACCACCCCATAAAAGAAATACATCATCCACGAAACATCTGTACCATAAAATGGATGAACAATACAAATTATTCTATAACACCATATCAGCTTCCCATTTAGCCAATGCAAGGTTGGTGTAGCTATTAGCGCAAGCTGTGCCCATAGCTATGCCAACCTTTTGTAGGTAATAATCTTTCCAAAAATAAAAATATTGTTCTCCAAGATGATCTCAATTAAATTACAAATAAGGTTAGTTCTATCATTAGAGTAAAATTTGCCCATATTCAGAAAATCTCTAACATTTTCTATCCCCCAATCATTAGGGATCACAGTAAAAAGGGATCCTATATCTAAGGTAACTAAATACAGTTCTTTCTCAAAGTCTAAATGTACTGTGCCTCTATATAAATCTTCCAAGAAGCTTTTAGTATCCTTTAGAATTGTTGGTACTTTCCCCAAAACAGGTTGCAGCATCTTCTCTACAAATATTGAAAAGGGTCGGTGACCCACCCTTTCCCTGAAACAACTGGATGCATGGGTGGGTCTATTAAACTCTTATGAACTTTAGGGAGCCCATATATTACTGGGATGGTGGGAGATTCAACATTAGAATAATTAAATAAATCTTCTGTTATGGTATTTGTCATAAGAAAATCAAAAGCCAAGAATAACACCTTCTCTATCAAGGCTTGAATTACATCTTTACTCATTGACATAAAAGTAATTTGATTACTGAGTAATACAGTCATGCTCTTAATATACACATCTCTGTCTAGCAGAGCTATCCCTCCCCCTTATCAGCAGGGCAGATTTCAATAGATTTAGCTTGTTTAAGTTCTGCAAGAGCCTCATATTCTGTTCTACTCAAATTATAATAAGCAGGTTTACATTCTTTCTTAAAACAGCCCCTAATCTCATTTTTACAAATATTACAAAACGCTTCAACAGATGGATGAAGCTTAGGTATAAACGTACTATGTTTTTAAAACACATAAAATTACATTCAGTTTCAACATTCAATAAGCTAACAGATAAAGTTAAGTTCCTTGCAAACATATAGTGTATATATATATATATATATATATATATATATATATATATATGTATATATATCTATATATATGGTGGTGGTGCTGCGGCAGTGTTGTCGCCTCACAGTAAGATGTTGTCCTGTTCGATTCTCAGCTAAAAGCGTCTTCTGTGTGGAGACATGCGTGAATAGGAAACGAAACCAGAAGCAAATGTTGGTGAAAAAACAACAAATAACTGAAAACCAACACTAGGTGGAGAAAAAACGCCAATAAATATCCAAGTATACTCCAAACTCAGGTTTAATGACTCAGGTTAACGCAAGTGACTCACAATAACACTCGTTTTCGTTACAAAAAGGTAACTTCATCAGACAACATGATCACATAACCCCCCAGCTTATATACTAGTATCAATTAAAACACCTAATCAAAACAATCAGGTCTTAAAGAAAAAACATCGTAAAAACTGTATTAATATATAATGTTGATAAAAATATGTATATATAACAAAGTATAAATATAGAAATATATATAAATTGGAACATAAAAATGCGAGATTTTGAATTTTTAAAAATAAAAATAATATATTAAATATAAGATTCTTAAATAAACTAAAATGATATGACCACATATTCTTGCAAAATATAATTTGATACAATAATGTGAAACATTTCTTGACTTATATAGTAATGGCTTTCAATTTTAGTATAGGCTTAATGGATATATAGTCATTTAATCCAGGCTCTTTGTTAGCTTCCAGCGTAATTTGCCAAGAGGTCTCCCTCTGTTCTAATTTTGCCTGCCACGGCCCACCCCTTGGATCCTTGTAAATACTATCCAGCACAAAAAATTGATATTTTGCATTAGGACATACAGATGTATGTTGGAACAGGGCATTGGTATTCTTTCTTTTTTGTATGTCATATGTGTGCTCATAAATTCTGCGTTTCAAAGAACGCTCGGTCTTTCCCACGTAGTATGCCGGGCAGATGGTACACATAGCCAAATACACCACCCTTTGGCTATTGCAATTATAATATGCTGTAGCCTTAATAGTTCTATTTTTGGCAGTAAGGAATACTTGTTCAGCATGTACAATGTAAAAACATTGTGCACATGACCCGCATTTAAAAGTACCTTTACGTGGGCGAGTAGAATAATACTGAAAGGGACCCTTTTCCAATATATTCTTTATACTGTTCCCTTTTCGGAAAACAGACCTCATATCTTTACCATGCAAATTGCACAAGTCAGTAACTTCAGAAAAAGTTTCCCATTCTTTGAAAATAATGTCCCTAATATTGCTGGAATTGGAACTATACTGTGTAATGAAAGCCTTTGTGAATTCTGACTGATTTGTTTCCTTGGTAAAATAATTGTCACTCTTGCCTAACCCCAAAATCGGCAGGAACCTGTCCTTTCTTCCATTTTTAACTTGTTCACATATATTGCCTATAAAATCTCTAGGATAGCCCCTGTCTTGAAACAAGAGAAATAACTTGTCACACTCTGACAAAAAATCATGTTCATTGGACGTCATTCTAGAAATCCTGACAAATTGACCTTTGACGATCCCTCTCTTTTGATGCATAGGATGTGAACTGTCATAATGTATATAACTATTGGAGAACGTCGGTTTTCTATATACAGAAGATCTAAATTTGTCATCACTATCAATACTGAGCATGACGTCCAAATATTCAACCCTATCAACAGAAACATTGTGTGTAAATGTAAGAAAATTGGTGGTACTAGTTAAATATTCCATGAAATCCCCAATAAGACCATCTGATCCTGTCCAGAAAATACAAATATCATCCAGGAACCTAAAATAGGCTACCCAGTGTTGGCTAAACGGACTATTGAACACATATTTGTTTTCCCAGACCGAAAGTATAATGTCCGCATAGGTCGGAGCACAATTCGCCCCCATGGCCACCCCTGATGTCTGTTTGTAATATTCACCCGAAAAGTGAATGAAATTATTATGTAGGACCAGTTCCATTAATTGCATAATGACAAAAATATAATTATTACTGGCCTTGGAACTAGATGTAAGGGCTTCCTCTAGCCACGATAGACCTGTATCGTGAGGTATCACGGAAAACAGGTCCACAACGTCTATGGTCAAAAACTTTAAACTAGGGGTCCAGAGTTCAGGGGTAACCTGTCTCAGGAATTCCCATGAATCCTTAAGCAAATGAGTAGTTTTGGGCCATAAACTTTTGAGTTTATAATCCAAGAATTTTGAAAGCGGAGAAATTTTAGACCCTTGAGCAGCCACAATAGGTCTCATTGGTGGATCCTGTGTATTCTTGTGTGTCTTGGGTACACCGAATATAGAGGGCACCCTGGGTTGGGAATTGTCCAGAAATATATAAGTGCTATAATCTATAGCTTCTTGATCCAAAAGATCTTTTATGGCCAAGTCAATCTTTTGATGAGCTATATTTATTTCGTTAAGGGATACAGTACAATATCTGGACACATTTTTTAGAATCGTGTTCATTTTACCCTCATAAGTGACTTGGTCCATGATGACTGTTCCTCCCCCTTTGTCCGGCTCCATAACCCTGATGTTGGTGTTTTGTCTGAGGTTGTGCAACAATGTACTTTCTGGGATAGTTAAATTAGGAGCATATCTAGCCTGTCTACAATGATGCCTAACTTTTTGTTCTATCCTATTCTACAAGTTTTTAAGTTGAGGGTGCAAAGGGGGATTATAAATGCTACTCCTATATAGTTCATCATGTATAGGAAATTCTAAGTTTCCCAATAAATGCTCAAGGTTCAATTTCCTTATGAAAAGTTTGAGGTCAATGATAACTTGAGTAACATTACTACTTCTACTTGGAATGAATTTAAAACCTTTTGTGAAAAGTTCAAAGTATGTATCAGTAATATGTAAAGAACTGTAATTGTAAATAGTGTATCCACCCTTTTGGCATATAGGATCAATAAAACTGATAATATCAGTATTGGAATCAACCTCAGTGTTGTCTATTCCCAAAACTGAACATGGGTTAGTAACTGGTTCCTGTTGTTCCTCTGTACCTCTCCATGGGGGTGGCGCTGGGGGGAAAAAGATTGCTCAGTGTGTGTTTTACGTTGATTTCTTATTCTTTCAGATCTCCTGGGAAGTGGATCTAATCTCTGTGTCTGGGATGTATCATGTTCATTGTTAAAAAAGGTAACATCCGTGTTGTACACTGGCTGATATTTTTTGTGTGTTCTCCCTTTGTTGGAAAAAGGAATGGGGTATGGACACCCTTCCTCATATTCCCTGATATCCCTGTGCAATGTTTTGTATTTTCTTTGCAAAATTTCATCACATTTACTGTCCACTTTCTTCCTAATCTGATAATATCTTTTGTTTTCAAGTTCAGCTTCAAAAATAAGATCAGTAGTGACAGCGGTATTGTATTTAACTATTTCCTGATCTAACATAGCAATTTCCAAATCATTTTTCTTAACAATAGCTCGTACAATTTCCAAGCCACATTTGTCGAAAGCTTGTATGAGATCAGTATGGAATTCGCTGCCTGCCATAACATTGTTCGGATACTTGAAGACCCGTAGGCCTTTGGGAACTAAGCGCTTATTGAGACATTCATTGAGGTACATGTTATCCAACTTTAAACTATGGTACCTGTACAATGAAGCCTCAAGCGCGGCCATCGACTCCCGGAAAGGAAAGTTCTTGTCAGTCCTTTTACTCTGCTTTCCCTGGTGCTCGAAAGTGGGAATATCCTGGTACCAGTCCTGGAAAGTGGAAGGAGGTGTATTACTGCTCCCTGGTTCATCGTCGGTACGCCGACGACCTTCACTGCAAACCTGCAAGATGTGCGGTGTATTTTGAAAGTCCGTAGCAGTTGGATGACATCCTCTGCTGCTGGAAGAAGGCAAAACATGCGCCGGAATACTGTTTGAATTGTTGGAAATATTGGCAGTTTCCGTATTCAGAACGTGACAAGGTTTAGAAAGGAGCTGTTGTATACCTTGTCCTAAAGGCAACAAAATGTCAAGTAGTTGACTGAGTTGACCAGTCAACTTATGTATTTCACCTACTTCAGTGCGTAGGGTGGGTTCTAGGATATCGGCTGTGGTATTCTCCTCCAGAGCTTCCATAAGAAAACCAAGAAACGAAACCAGAAGCAAATGTTGGTGAAAAAACAACAAATAACTGAAAACCAACACTAGGTGGAGAAAAAACGCCAATAAATATCCAAGTATACTCCAAACTCAGGTTTAATGACTCAGGTTAACGCAAGTGACTCACAATAACACTCGTTTTTGTTACAAAAAGGTAACTTCATCAGACAACATGATCACATAACCCCCCAGCTTAGATGTTGTCCTGTTCGATTCTCAGCTAAAAGCGTCTTCTGTGTGGAGATATGCGTGAATAAGCATACCTTCGTTGAAGGTTGTGCATCAGGGCTGGCAACTCGGTACGTAAAAATCTACTGCCAATCATTAGTGGACCGGAGTTCCGTTGTGGCGACCCCTAACCAGGAAAAGCCGAAAGATACAACAACATATATATATAGCTTCACTATATTCCTGACTGAATCTAAGAGAATTACTATACCCTAATAACTTACTAATAGAGCAAGGCAGATGATATGGTGAATGGTTCTTCTTCTTGTCAGGTCTAAGACAGAATACAGAATGCTCAGTCAAACTAAGAAACTTCTCAAAATAATATCGAAAACATTACTGCTGGAATAGCTTGCAGAATGGCATCATTTCTGGTCATCTGACTTGTAGTTCTCATGCAAACCCCCATTGCTGGCAGCTGGCAGTATTTAGCACATGCCCGTAAAAATACACACAAAAGGGTTTTTCCTCAGATCTTTGGCAGGTGCTGGAATTCATAAAACAATTGGATTCCACTATGCTTCCAGAGTAGTGATTAGTTCACCCAAAAGATAATACAGAAAGCTTCCTAGTACGGACTTTGTATCTCTGGCTGCACTGAAACCTGTGAGGTAGCATCTTTATGGCCTAACCTATAAAGTGATTTAATTTCAGATATTTTTCTAAAGTTTGCCTGACTTAGGTTAACCTCCTGTATTCCAGTTTCCACTGTTAAAACATATACATTTAAAAAGTTACAATAGTGCAAGTACATTTCTGTTCTCTCTAGTAGAGCACACTGTTGATGCATTTCAAACACAAGCACTTTACAAATACCTTATCAACACAAGCATCTGTACAAATAAGTTTGATATGCACAACATACAGTTCTAATACATTTGTAACACAAGCACCTTATATAAATCATGTTGATATTCACAAATGACATATAATTATTTACACAATTCCAGCTAGCTCTGCTATCAGTAACTCCTTTTGTCACAGTGCTTAGTTCTTTTTTGATTTGTTTTATGTTTTAGTAGTTTTTATAGTTCATTAAAGTACATTTTATTCCACTGTATAAGCTGTCTATTCTTTGGTTTGGATGTTTAAAAAAATGGTAGACTTAGAGAACAGAGCATGCAGGGAAAATCTGAGATTTTCTGCTGTGCCAGAGAAACTAAAAGGAACAGACTGTATTAATTTGATGAAGGCAAAAATAAGTGACTGGACTGGTATTCCACAGCAGGAACTGTTTAATTGAAAGGGCACATCATGTGTATGCTCCAAATACGACTATGAAAAACCAGCTAAAACCTCTATTAGAAGAGATTCAAACCTACCAGCAGAAAGAGTCAATCCTGACAAAACAGTGGCAAAAAGGCAAAGTATTAAAAGTTGGAGGCAGTAGAGTGTGGAAAATAATTTTTCACTGCACATCAGGCAGAAGCGAAACAAATTTATTCCAATAATCCGGGAATGTCAGGATGTAGGTATGAGATTCAAGTCGCTGTATACAGCTGTCATCAGAATATTTTTTCCTGGAGGATCAAAGTCATTTTTCATAAAGAACTGGCTAAGGAGGAAATGCAAAAGTTTATCCAACAAAAAGTGAGCATTAAGCAGAAGAAGACTCTGATTCTCATTCTTCTGATAATAAAGCACATGGAGAGACTTTGCCAGTGAACCCCCTTCCTCTATTCTAAAGAAAAATGGTTGAAAGATAGAGACAAATCTCAGGAGTTGATCAGAAAAAACAGGAGCACCATGGAATTGAATTGGAATTTTGAGTTGGGAGATGAAGATGAATAGGAAGAAGACCAGCAACATGGAAATTGGAGAATAAATGTGAGACTGCATAGCATCAATCATATTTGTGAAATATGAAATGTGGCTGTACAAGAATAAGTGGAAAGAGTGGACTTTTATTGATTTTGTTGAACTTATGAGGAACTGAAAGGCATTTGCCTCACTTCATGTCATTAATGTTCGGAAAGAATCTGGCATATGAAAAGCTTTTGCATAGATGTATGTCCGAATTAAGACCACTGGCTTAATCTAGTAACAAATTTTAAGTGGAAATAAAGAAACTGAAGAACACTGAATATAATGAAAAAATTTCCTTAAACAATAAATGCTTCACCTTGTCTTTCAGTCTGCACCAGAGGAATACATTTTTTTTCTCTTATTTTTCCATGGAGGCAGGATTATAATAATAGGACAATAAAAGGCAGAACACTGTTTTCTTCAAGGCTAAAAGTTAATGATTTCTGAAAGTATGCAGGTAGTTTTCAAGTCGCAGTGGGGGAATAAAGATAAAAAAAAGGACACCAATTAGTGTAAGTGGAAGTGCAGACAATAACAGGCATCTTATCATGAATAAAAATCCACAACAAATAGCCAGTAACCAAGTAAAACCAAGACTTAATAAGCAAAACTCTAGTGCCTCAACTCACAAGCCTTCTAGGAGATAACACACATAAAAAACTAATGCCAATATATATTACTAAAAATTCACAGCAATTATTAATAATCCAATAAAAAAATAAACAATTAAAAAACACATTTACAAAAGAAATTTCCAGTTGCATTCCTTATTCAGGCCAGAAGGTGTCATTATACCATACTTTAAAATGAAGATAGTTTCTTTGTATACTAAGTTATTCTTTAAACAAGTTAGATTTTCAGCTACAATATTTTCTAAAACACAACCTTTTAAATCTGTATATATATCCCCCCATGTACAGTATTAAAGCGACAAGCTACTGGTCTTTCCGATTTATTATTTCTGATGTCTATTATATGTTCCTGTAACCTGATCTTGAAAGTATCTCTTTTTTTAAAGAACGTCATACTTTTTTATAGATTTATTGCTGATTTGATGTTTTTATGTAGAGGGGGTGAATTATTAGTAGAGGCGTTTGCGAACTGCATTATAACCGTTTTGGGTTTGAGTTTGATGGAATACAGAGAGGTAAGTCAGTTACTTTCCTAGATGTGGTTTTAGAAGGTCATGAGAATGGGAGTATACGTACTAGGGTATACAGGAAATTTCATGATGGACTGCAATTTTTAGATGGTGGAAGCTGCTGCCCTTCTCATTTGTTGAATGCTTTACCATTTCGAGAAGTGTTGTGAGTTGGTAGATTATGTAGTGAGAGGAAAGTTTTAGAAAAGGAAATCAGTCAAACTTGTGTTATGTTTAGACAGAGGGGGTATAGCATGGAGGTTATTACTAATGCCCTTGAAAGAGAGTCTATATCATAACATCGAAGTTGCAAAACTTCAAATGTTATAATATCGAACCCAAAACCATGAAAGCTAAAAAACCCAAAGACTGAGAACAGTGATTTTTTTTGTCTGGGAAAAAAATCACTGTTCCAGCACAAAACATGAAACACACAAACACTACAAACTATTTCTAATGTGGGGGGCTTTGCCCCCACACCCCCTACTTAAATATACCAACTCCAAGATTGCACCACAGTGGAGGAAATAGCGAAGCCGTGGAAACGGCCCACTGAATTCTTTCCCTGGGAAAGAATTTGATGTTCCACGGCTTTGCTGTTGTCAGTCTTCGAGGTTTTGGGTTTGATATTATAACATTCGAAGTTTTGAAACTTTGATGTTATGATATAGACCCCTTGAAAGATTATGTCAGTTGAATTGTGCAAGTAAAATGAAGGAAGTTAAAAGAATTAGATATAGAGGCAAGGGTGTCTAACTATTCCAGTACCGATGGTAGAAAGATTGATTTTGTAACAGTATTTAATTTACAGACTAGTGAAATAGTTGACATTATAAAATATTATTGGCCAATTCTTTTAAAAGACAAAAGTTGTGTTAATAATTTATGGCATACCCCATTGATATCTTTAAAGAGGGGACGAAACATAAAAGATATGCTGGTTCACAACAAATTCTGTGTATCCAAAGTAAGATGTAATAAAAGAGAGCATAATTCTGGAACGTGGGCTTGTGGTAGCTGTTCTGTATGCCCCCATGTGGTTAAATCTTTTGAAAGTATTAATTGTGTGAGATTTAAACCAGCAGCGGAGTATACATATAACACAGGAGGGGTGGTTTACACTCTAAAGAGTCCCTGTAACCTGTTTTACATTAGTGAACATAAAAGAACTTTCAAGATTAGGTTATAGGAACACATAAGAGACATCAGAAATAATAAACCGTAAAGTCCAGTAGCTTGTCACTTTAATACTGTACATGGGGGATATATACAGATTTAAAGGGTTGTGTTTTAGAACATATTGTAGCTGAAAATGCAATTTGTTTAAAGAATACATTAGTATACAAAGAAACTATCGTCATTTTAAAGGCGTCTATATCATAACATCGTAGATGTAAAATGTTGAACGCTCACAAGAGTGAAAATGCCGAAATTCAAATTCGGTATTGTGAGGGGCTGCACCCACACCCCCCACTAAATATATATTCCAACTCCGAGATCGTCTACAGTGAGGAAAGGGCAAATATCCCAATCTTCACTGTACTGCGATTTCAAAAATGGACCCTCGACATTCTGGCACTTTCGCTGTTGTGCTGTTCGACATTTTGATTTTACGATAATATGATATAGATCCTTTTAAAGTATGGTACGATGACACCTACTGGCCTGAATAAGGAATGTAACTGGAAATCTCTTTTGTAAATGTGTATTTTAATTGCTTATTTTTTTTATTGGATTATTAATAATTGCTGTTAATTGTTAGTAATATATATTGGCATTAATGTGTGTTATCTCCTAGAAGGCTTGTGAGCTGAGGAGCTAGAGTTCTGCTTATTAAATCTTGTTTTTACTGGATTACTGGCTATTTGTTGTGGATTGTTTAGGTTCAGTTATTATCTTGGAATGTGAATGCTCTCACAGGTATAGATAAAAAGTAAAGAATACTTCATTATATTAAAATTGCAGAGTGCAAATAGCAATGCTACAGGAGATGCATTTGGAAAGAACTGAGCATGTGAATTTGATAAAGCAAAGATTTTCAGGATGGATATTCTGCAGGATATTGGGGACAGAGGAAAAGAGGAGTAGTGATATTAATTGTTAGAGGATCTCCAGTATAGGGTTACCACCTGTCCCACTTTGCGAGGGACAGTCCCTCTTTGGGCAGTTGTGTCCTGCAAAATAATTGCAAAAATGGCAAATGTCCTGAGATTTTAGGACAAAAATATTTCCTATATTTTTATGTAATAGTTGCATAAAACAGTTATTCTGTTTCTGAAACACCTAAATGTTATAAGAAACAGAATAAGCAACTAAAATGCTATAAGAATAAGCATTTATTTAGGCAAAAAATGAAGTTCTGTCCTTTGCACTGGCCATGGGTATGTTTTGCCTTGCAAAATCTGACATTTGCACAAAAAATGTCCCACTTTGGGCATTTGAAAAGCTGGCAAATCTCACTCTAGTAGTGATAGAAGAGGGAAAAAAATAATAATGGCACATCTGTAGTAGTAAGGGCCTACTGGCAAGGGAAGAGGATTACACTGGCATGTATTTATATTCCATCTAAAACTGCTATTTTGGAGCTTTAAAAAATTAGAGTGATATAATCAACTTTCAGCAGGGAATATTACTTGTAGGTGGAGACTGAAATTTGATTTGTAACAATGAGGATGTATCTGGGGGCCTAGAAGGGAAAATATAACAAAAGCGGGTAGATTTATGAAGAAATTAATGAAAATATTTGGTATGAAAGATGTAAATTCCGTAGCAGGGTCTCACAGAGAATTTGGGTATTTTTCCCCAAGGTACAACAACTGGGCTAGACTCGGTATAAATTATATTTCACAGGAATATGTCCATTTCATTAAGAACTTTGAAACACACCCAATATCTATCTCAGATCATGCGCCAATAACTACCAAGATAAAAATGCAGGATAATGATGTAAAGATGAGAAACTGGTGCTTCCCCACCTACCTGTTAAAAAGAGAGGAATTTATTACACCTACTACCTAACATACAAACTGGTCTCTCAATCTCATAGTACCTTTTTATGTACTCCTGTACTCTACATGACTCCAATGTACTATTAACTTGTATTTTAATTTCTTTTAAATTGATTATACAATTTACATCATATTATGTTCTCTGGCCATCTATTTTTTATTCTATGCACTATTGCATTTTTATAAGATATTTTATGTATATTAATGTGATTCTTATGTAAACACTAATTATCTAACTGGAGCTTTTCTCCCTGGGCCTCTGCTAAAAATGGACCTGTGTTTAGTTGGACTTTCCCGATAAACAAATGTAAAATAAATAAATAAATAAATAAAAGTAATAAAATGTAAGGAATGGGTAGTGGAAATTATCTGGGAGTTATTAGGGAAGATAGTAAGTACTCTAGAAGTTATAGCTATTAAGTGGGATAAAATAAAAGTGGAGTTTAAAATAGAACAGAAATAAAAGAAAAGAGATTTAGTTACAAATTATTTAGAGGGGCTGACAAAGCTGAATGTATTAGAAAATAAGAAGAATCTTGCAGAACAAAATGAGGCACAATTGCAAAGTGCTAAAGAACAAAAAAGGAAGTACCTTGGTAATATGTATGAGTTTCAAAAGATTGCTGGTAAGGAATTATTTTTTGATAATAACTCCAGAGCACAAAATCTTTTGGTACAATGACTTAGGCAACATAATGTAGAAAGGGTTATTGCCAAACTTAGGGAGCCTATAGCAAGAAAAATAATCAGATAACTTTGTACAGCTATTAGAGATATTTTGAAAATTTTATGAAAATTTATATAAAGCAGAGAAGTTGGAAAATGAAGAAAAAGCAGAAATGGAAATATTTATGGAAGATTTAAATATGCCAAGGTCATTGTAAATGGAGTCACCTATACTGAGCCAGAAGATATTGCAAACCTCCTGGCTGATGAATTCAGCTCCAGCTTTACTCCTCTCTTCCCTTCATCCTTTCCTCAGGCAATATGATCAAATATAACTCCCCTTACTATCACTAGGGAACAGGTCCTTAATGCTCTCTCTAAGACCAAGAACACTGCATCAATGGGCCCAGATAATATCCCAGGATGCCTTCTAAATAGAATGAAACATGACCTATCAGGGCTTCTGGAATTACTGTTTAACTGTAGCCTCCAAACAGGCTTCATGCCTCATGAATGGAGAAACGCAACAGCCATCCCGCCACAAACATGGGCCATCTACAGACCCTGGAAACTACAGACCCATAAGTCTCACTAGTCTTATATGTAAAGCCATGGAAAGAATTATCATGGAGATGATCAACAGAGATATAGTAAACCTCCAGACACTGAACCCAACCCAGTTTGGTTTTGTAAAGGGCAGATTATACCTACTCAACCAGGTAGACTTCTTTGAGAAGGTCACCAAATTAATGGATGAGGGTAAAATCATTCACACTGCCTACCTTGACCTGGTCAAGGCTTTTGATACAATAACCCACTCAGGCATTGTTGGCAAACTCAAGAGGTTAGGTACAAACCCATATGCCACACAGTGGATAGCCAAGGAGTCCACCTCTACAAAGATGCCAGTCACAAGTGGAGTCCCTCAGGGATCAGTCCTTGGACCACTCCTTTTTGGCATTTACTTCTCAGAAGTCAAGGCTAATGTCAGTGGTCTCTGGCTGACTAACTTTGCAGATGATTGCAAATTAGGAGCTGTCATTGAATCTCACACTGACACAAATGTTCTCCAGGAGGGGCTGACACAGACAAACAACTGGTGTCAAAGTCATGGACTAAAACTAAATGCCAAGAAATGCATAATAGTATCCTTTGGGAAGTCATCCATCCCTGGTAAATATTACATTAACAACACACCCCTTAGAGATGACCCAGTAGTAAGGGACTTAGGGACACACATAGTAATCTAGCCTTTGATCATCATGTGTCTACAGTGGTGAGAAAATCATTCTATGTTGCTCAACTTATAAACAAAGGTATGGCATCAAAGTTCAAGGAAGTCACTGTTCCACTGTATTTGGCATTCATCAGACCTATCACTGAGTACAGTGTCCCCTTTGGTATGTACCTAACCAGGCATATCCAGCAACTGGAAAGTCCACAGAGGTTCCTCACTAAAAGAACACAGGGCATAAGTAATATGTCCTATGCGGACCGCCTCAAGGCCCTATCCCTGTATTCTGTCTCCTACAGGCTTTTGAGAGGAGATCTATGCCTGGCATACAGGGCATTGTCAGACCCCACTCTGATGGACCTCCTGCATATCCACAAAACAAACAGTACCAAAATTACCAGTTCTAAAAACTTAAACCTTGGCTGTGATATAAATAGGACCTGCTGGAGAGATAGTTATGTATCCCAAAGACTACTCCATCTATGGAACAGGCTCCCCATCCATGTGAAGCAGAGTTCCTCTCTAATCCAATTCAAGTGCAACTTGGACAATTGGATGGGAAACCAGACATTCATCCCTAGCTTGGCACCTCTGTCTCTGATGCAAACGGGTAACCTGTAAATGGTTCATCTTCCAGGCCCATGCTTACACTTATCAAGGGTATCAGAACTCGTCAGAGATTTGGGATGCATGGCTAGGCTTAAAAACACCCTTGTGGTCATTAGCCTAGTAAACACCTATGAACCTATGAGGCTCAACAACTAACAGTTAAGACAGGAGGAGAGAAGATAAAAATGGTGATATCTATAACCAATCTATAGGAAAGTCTTCAGGAAGAGATGGTATTGCTGTGGAAGTTTGGAGGGAAGAAAGTGATAAAGATCTGGAAGGATTTGTTCAACAGTATTTTAAAAGGAGGGGAGGCACCAACATCCTAAAAATAGCTATAGTGGCTGCAATACGTAAAGAGAGTGAAGACCCATCAAATCCAGCTTTATAGGCCAGTTTCAATTGTAAAATAGTGTTTATGTCTGTAATGGCTAAAAGAATGGTAAAGGTGATACCAAAATTGATAGATATGGACCAGTGTAGTTTTGGGGATCGAAGGCAAACATTTGACAACATTAATAGAACAATGATGAACCAGAGGAAAGCAGAATGTAAGAAAATACTGCTGATATTGGCAGGTATTGATGCATAGAAAGGGTAGGACAGAGTAAGATGGGATTATATGAGTAGGGGAGTGAAAGCATTTGCATTTCCTGATACAATGATAAGGTTAACTACAAGGATATATGAGGGATTGGAGGGAAAAATCTCTGAAGAGTTGTGTATGATCAGAGGAACCAGGCAGGGGTGTCCTCTTTCCTCTTTGTTATTAGTATTATATTTAGAACCACTGGCAAAGAAAATAAGGGACTCAGAAATTCAAAAATATATTTGGTATGGCATTCAAGAAAAGTTAGCTTTATCTGCAGATGATATTATTTTGTACCTTGTGGAACCAGAAAATGACAGCTCAGTATTGTGGAATATTCTGAGACAGTTCTGGGTTAAGCTATAGTAATAAACTATGTACCCACACATAGTGCAGCAATACCAGTATTTATGGGAACATGATAAAATGAAGTATTTAGGAGTATGTATTAAAATGATTTTGTTATGGCAGCAAAGGATATATGAGAAGAGACTAAACAAAAGAGGGTACAAAAACTGAGAAAATGGAAGCTCTTGTTTATGGATATGGATAGTATGATACAGGCAGTAAAACGTTTTTACTCTCTTTAGTTTTATATATGGGTCAGGAGAAGTTGTGGACGATAATTAACAAAAAGAGTTTATAGAAGGTTATAATTAAAAATGGAAACTGATTATAAAGCATAGGTAAGTTCAAGAAATAGATGGTGGGATTTGGATGCAGATCCTTAAGGAGAATAACAACCATACAAAATATTATATTCATAAAGTAGCAGAAAGCTTTCTAAAAACTAAGCCAACAACAGAAAAGAGAAAGGAGAATTTGTTAAGAGAGATGACTGCAAGTAGGGGTAAAGAAAATAGGATGGAGGGGGCTGGAATTAACTGGAGACAATTGGCAAAGGAACCAAGATACTGAAAGAAAATAACTAGAGAGAGAAAGGTAATAGAGTGAGATGAGGTTAAGAAGACGTTTGGACTGCAGGCTAGAGACTGCCTTCCCTACCAAGAACTGATATCAGAGTATAGTCAAAGAGAAATGGATAGGGAATTTTTGAATGAAAGACTTTCTCTAGTAGAACTTTTAGTTGAATCTAGAACAAAAACTGCTGATACAAAAGGTATAATTATTAGGACATATAAAATATTGCTTGATAACTACAAGAATCAGTCAGAGAAGGTTGGAAAAGATTGGGAAGAGAGACTGGAAAATCGATTTACAAGATAACAATGAGAGGAAATATGTATAGCCCCCAAGTATGCCAGAAAGTCCAGAAATTTAGGATCCTTGTTTGGAAGTGTTTGCATATGTGTTTTTATACCCCCAGCAGACTTCAGATATTTTTTCCTTAGATAGATAGCAAATGTTGTATGTGTGATGGGGAAAAAAGAGGTAACTGGGAACATATGTTTTGGGAGTATAATGAGTTGGCTGATTTTTTTTTAATTCCCTGTAAAGTACTCTGTTAGAAATATTGGTGAGCAAGTGGCAGTAACTAAGGAAATAATTTTTTTTAGCTGGGGCACAGGATCAGAATTGCCTAGATGTAGTGAGGCCTTGTTAGATTTAATTTTGTTAGCTGCCAAAAAGCAATTACTCCAAAATGGAAAGCAAAATCTAAACCAACTGTATTTGAAGTACTGAATATTATAAAAAATAATTTACATTGAAATAAAAGGAAGTAGTTGTGGGAAAATTACAAACAGAATGATGTTCAGGAGGAGAAGGAGTGAGGTTTAAAGAAAGGCAAGAATTCAGCAATTTATGCAATGCTGGTTTCATGACTGTTGCAAGGAAAGAAAACGGGATGTATACTATATGTAAATGGAAAACAATGTTAAAATGGTTTGCTTTCTTTTTCTGTTAATGTATGTTTGCCTATGTCTTAAGTGATAATTTAATAAAAGTGTTTCAAAATAGAAAGAAAAATTGATTGAAACGTCAGTTGCATAATTTCTAGAAACCTCTATTGCTGTGTAGTAAGGGGAAGGGAAAAGTCCCCCCCCCCCACACCTCCTTCCAAGGGGCTGTTTGCACCTTCATCCTCCAAATTAATATAACATACACTAACTATCTTGTACCACACAAGACAGAAGCACCCTCGCACAGTGACAGCAGTCAATACAAATGATTTTCATCCAAATGTGTGAAAATAAATCAGGATTATTACACTTGACTATTATTCAGTTATCTCATTCCTGACAGAAGAAAGTAGTCTTTGAAGCAACCAGTTATAGGGAATTTATACTCAACAGCAGCCAGTTTATCAAGGAGCTGCTGATAAATGACTGACTCAGAGGCCTTGGAGAAGTCAATGATGCTCATCCTAAGGAGCAATATCTGCCAAGAGATGGTAAGAGAACTCAAGGAGGGCAATTTTCAGCTTCTGCAAAATTTATGAAAATTGCCTTGAAGTAAGTTATAGGCTTCCAGTAAAGAAGTCAGCTGGATATTTATTATTTTTACACTAATGTAGATAATGCATGAAATGTACCTGTAAGTAATGTCATTGGTTTCTCCCTTAAAAAATGATAGTCTTCTAGTAGGTAAAGGGTGCATCACCTTTAATGAAATAGCTAATAATGATTAATTTGGCAGTTATTATCAGTCCTTAAGTTACCAGCTGTATACATTTAGAAGGACATGCATTATGTGTGACTTGCTTTAGCAGCCAAAATAAACAGTAACAACAGTAACTTACTAACTTGACACTGTCAGCACAGACAGACAGACAGACACTTGGATCATAGTGGTGGTGACTGTTGGCACAAAGCATGCTTCTTCGTCAGACTGAAATGAAGGCTGATGTATCTAGTTTTAAAGAGCATACTTCAGTTAACACAAGCAGTACAGGCATTCATTTCTGTCAGTGGCATCTTTTCAACTGTCACTGACACAACTATGTAAAGGCAAAGGTAAAAAACAAAGGTTCCAATCCTTGGCCACTTTCATGAAAAAAAACCCAGCAGTCATCAAGACAAGAATAATACATAAAATAATACCCACTAATTTCTGGTGCCCAGCAGGTGGCCCTGTCAAACTACTTTAGTGTAATTGTACCCAAGGGCAAGCTAACCTTATAGTGAAGATGTTTTGGCTGTGACTGCACTCTGTATAACTAGGTTCAACTAGCAATTCAGGTATGGAAGAAGCTGGTTGCAAAAGGCCTGGAAGGAGTGGCTGACACTAGCTCAACCACACTAGAGGAGGGTGTTGACAGAGTTCTGCTGCAAGAACTTCACATCACATGCAAATTGGAACTCTTGGTAGACTAAAGCCACCAAGAAGTGAGCATGCACTCTAGGTGAAACTGTAAGTGTACACAAGCATACACTCACAAAAGCCGTATTCAATGGGCAATGCATGGTACTTACTGATCAAAGGACAGAATTTCTAAAATGGATTCTCATTAATACATCTTTCCAGCATATAACAAAATACATATAAAGGAAAAAAATAAAATCAACTAAATTTGAATCTATGTTGTGTTTGGCCCTCCACATCTGTTTGCTCAATCTAACATTTCACCATGCTTAGACAAAAAAAACAAAACAAAAAAAACCTTCTAAACCATTTTGAGTGCTGGCAGAAAATCCCAGTTATTGGCTTTACCTCCCAGTACTAGGAAAGCAGGGATGTGAAGGAATAAATAAAATAATATAGGCTTGATGGTCATGGAGAGGGGAGAGAGACAGGGGCTAAAAGTTTTTGAAATAAAACAAGATCCTAGCCACTGTGGTAGTCTGAAGAGATGAAGCCCAAGAGTAAAACATTAGTGCTGGGACTGTGATCATAAAAGGGGGTCTGAAAAATGTCCATTTTCCCCAAACCTGTTGAGTGATCAGGGCATCTAAATGGCAAACTGTCAAAATGTATTTATTTATTTTTTACAGGATGTTTTTCTCCTTCCCATACCACATCACTTGGCTCCTTTACTCCCCTACTGACACATCACTTGGCTCCTTTACTCCCCTACTGACACATTCACTCCTTCTTCTTCCCTTCTGGTATGGATAGGCACTGTGTAGATGGAAGGTGATATATGACTAACTGTGGTGGTCCTCAAAGAAGAAGTGGGAGGTTACTTCATTCCCTAACTCCTCCAGTAATGGCTTGATGTGCATGCCACCACAGTGAGGCCTTCAATATCAGTACAGTGTAATGTCTGTTCCTGTGCATGTCACTAATTTGGCTTCTGTGTTGCACACTGCTTAGCAGACTAGAGAACATATCTTAGTTTATGTTGTTCTTGCGGTTACACCAAGCCTCCACTGGGTTTCAGTAATGTAGTAGACTGAGTTACTTTCCTCCCTGTCCCAATATGTATGACCTGGCATTGGTCACTTAATCCCACACTTCCTGGCCATCTTCCAATAACAGAGTAACTAGCTGATCCTGGGTCAAAGTAAGAGTTTCCATCCCTCTATACTATACAACTGATATAGCTGACTTCTCCATACTGGTTTGTGAATAAATGTTATCTTGATAATTTTCAACACTATATCACTCCTCCTTTCTGAAACAACAGTACCAGTAAACTTTATCAACAATGATGAAAATTGTAAAACAATATTTGAATAGATATCAAGAACAGATCACTGAAATATTTAAGAGAAAACCATACCAGTTAATTTCCCCTCTGTTAAAAAGAAAAAAAGTTATAAGCAATCACTGTACAAAGAACACTGAAACCTGTAGGAAAAAGGAAACATTTTAACACATCACAGCATATGTATTAATTAATCAGGTTTCTCTATTATTTTTATTTTATATTATTTTATTTTATGCATTTATATTTGTTATATTTCAGTTGCACAGTGGTCTGAATTGGAATATGTGCATTTCCTGGCAAAAGATATTAATGCCAGTGGGCTTAATAACAGTGTTAAAATCATCAGTAGATGAAAAACACTATAAAAAGGAGCAATGTCTATTAAGAATGTGTCTGCCATTTGAAACAGTAACCATATACTCTTTAATGTCTTGTATCCCATAAAGGTCCGGATTATCCAATGAAATCTGTTTGCCTCATTGCTGTTTGTACTTTCTTGAGGTTAAATTTTCTATCACTAACTTGTGTGCAACCCAGTCAAAGGCCATGTAGTCTATATAGCTTTACATATATATTAACATTGAGCTGCTGAAGTTGCATGTCATGTGGTGCATTTCTTTCCAGAAACAGACTAAAGATATATCAAGGGAGCTCTAAACACACCCATGGGGTGTATGTGATATTTATTGAGAACCCTAAGAACATCCAAATATGACATCGTCTGAGAAATAAATAAATGCATTTGTTTTTGAGAATTTGTGTGTTTAAAAGTGAAAAAAATATAATTTGTGGTTAGAAAAGAATTTCAGTTGTAGCCAATGGGAATTTTCTCATTGCAAGTCAGTTTAGCAGAAAGCTGGATGCACTGGATCCAGAAATTCAATTTGTTCTTCAATGAAGGTGAATAGCTGAGAAACCTGTAAATTTACACTGTCACATTTCTGCATGTTGCTGGGGATTAAACTTTGAAGTTGCTTAACATTTTGCCCTTACTGAAAGAGAAAGACAAATAGCAGCAAATAGAGAGAGCTTTGGTATTATTGTGAGCTTAGAAAGAACTTGCGTTTTATTCACCATTTGTTTTTACAAGGGTGCAGGGTCCTACAGAGACTATATAAGGTTATGTTCCTAAGTTGAAGAATTAAGCTAATGACTATAAAGTTGCTGAGTTGCATGAATTATTAATAATAGATAAAATACACTGTAGTATAAGAAATGATTACACAAGGGACAGAACATTAGCAGATGAAGACCCAACCTTATTAAAACGTGGATGTATATGCAATAATTGTTAGTCACAGTTAAAGAAATTAACTGAGAAAATGGAAGTGTGTAAGATGTAATTTGGGTTAGATAAAAAAAATATCCATTTGAAATAAAGTGAAAATGGGTCATAACAGTAATGGTGATGAGAAAGGGAACTATGAGCTGCAGAGAAGTACAACACAGTTGAAATTCAAGCATTTAGTACTAGGTGGGGCTAAAATAATGAGAGGAACAAGGATCCAGCATAAAATAAATTTTTCAGAAACTATGGTAGAAAAAAATCATGTTGTTAGTATATGTAAATTGAAGAAAAGAATGTGCAAAAGAATCTGTTTATTATTGAACATAGACTAGTTAATGACTTATTTATTGGCATTGTTAAACTGAAAGCCATTGATAAAGTGAAGAGTGAAAACGCGGTACAACATAAAATTCAGTATCAGATTCATTCTCCAATACTGAAGCACTGATGTGCTAAACCAGAAGAGAAAGAGGCATTACAGAGGTTTCTAGGAATGCTACAGTAAAACAAGAGCGGAAATCAGAGTGATGGCAAGAAATACTGAGAATTGATAGCTAAAACGTAACTAAAACATTGAGCTTGAATTGATACAAGACCAAGTACCATATTGTTTCTTTATATACATTTTGAAACAGTGAGGCTAAAAAAAACACACAGAACAAAGTTATAGATACACTGCTAAATTATTCAGAGCATCAGGTAAAGCCTCAGGGTCAAATTCTTCTGATGTGTGAATGTAAACATAAGCACTACATGATTCCTTTTAAACTATAGCATTTAAAGACATTAATTACCCTAACATTCTGGGTTGTTTGGCTTTTGAAAAATAAAAAATAACTGTAAAATTAACCATATTGTGAAAGAAAAGATTGTCTGTGTTCCTGTACAATTTCAGGATCAGTTAGATAATCATTTCAAATACTGTATGTAACCATAGCAATAAGACTTTTTATATATAGTAATTTGTTTAAAAGCTTAGGAAGTTTTGCTAACAAAATATCAAATACAAATAAATCCTGATGTTATTCCAGTGACAAATGCTCTAGGTCAAGTACCAATAGCTTTAAGAATTAGAACCTTAACTGTGTCGGCCAGTGAGAGGTACTTGCCCTGTCTGAAATACATATTCTAATTCCATATGAATCGAAGCCTAAGTCAGAAAAACTCAAGAGTATCTGTAGAAATGTATTTATATATTTGTTTATGCTTTAAACAATAGAATTAAAACCATGCCACAGTGTTCATCTGGTAGGATGTGATAAAAATACCAAATTATCTGAAGTTATTGTTGAGTAATATCATACTGAATAGGGGGTATCTGAACTGGCAATGGGGAAATTCTCCTATTTCAAGATAGGTTCTATGGGATCTTTTATATTTGAATAGGAGAAATTTGACCAAGCAATGGAAAAATTCCCCTACTCTTTCAGATAGGTGTTATAGGATGTTTTACATCCACCTGAGCTACCACCAACACAGGCAGTTGGAAACTCAGTTTAACATCTCATCTGAAGTATGACAGTACTGTTATGCTGTACTGCAGTTTCAATATTGGAAAATGAATCCAAACACCTGGTATGGGAATAGAATCCACAACATTCTGCCCTTTCAGCATCAAACAAAGGCAAGTGTGCTGCCTGTTGAGCCATTGACATGGTTAAAAGCCAAAACCAGAAGACAAGGATGGATTACAGAAGTTTCTAAGGATGCTACACTATCATGTAAAGTATTTATCTAATATTTCTGAAATAACTATGCCTCTAAGAAAACACTGTTTGTGCAAAATATAGTCTGGGAATGGTGCTATGAACAGGAGAGAATTTTGTAATGTTCAAGAGGCTAGCTAAAGAAGCACCAGTGCTAAAATAATATAGTGGGCATAAGCTAGTCATGTTGTAAATAGATAACTTTCAGAATAGTACAGTAAGTGTGATTCCACAATGGATTTTCCCTGTTACGGGTCGCCAAAGCAGAATTTCGGTCCGCTAATGATTGGCAGTGGATTTTTTACAGTGCCGAGTGGCTAGCCCAATCTTCAAAGAAGGCACACCCATTCACGTACGCACCTACCTGCATGTCTTTAAACGTCACTTGACCACGGGGAGGACATGCAGACTCCACACAGAAGGTGCTCCAGCCGAGAATCGAACAGGAGAACCTCTTGCTGTGAGGCGACAACTCTAACCACTGCACCACCATGGCTATAAGTGTGATTCCACAGGTAAGCAGACCAAATGCCTATTAGTCAAAAGCATTTACAGATGCACAAAACAGACATGCACAGACAGAAAAAGAACTGTTATCAGTAGTGTGTGAATGAAAGGAATTCCATTAATGTGTCTATTCCAAAGAAGTTCTAGTACAGAAAAGTCCACAAATGCTTGCAAAGCATATACAGAAAGTCTTGGTACTCTGCACTTTCAAAATCACAGAGGATGTTATTTAATCCACAGAAGTATGATCTGAAAAAGAAAAATAGATCAGGCAAGGGGCTACACATATTTACCAGAGAGGAATGAAGAATAGTGGGAAGAGAGTCTCTGAAAAATTCAACAGTTAGGCAGAAGAAAAAGTAAAATAACTCCAAAGATGTACTTGCACTGATTTAAATATTCAGTTACTGAAAAAATGTACAATAGAAGGCTGGTCTGAAAAAAACAAAATAATAATTAAAGCAGTTTCTGAAACATAAGGGCCTTTGTTGTTGAACTGGAAGTGGAATACAAGATTTTCTTAAGTCCTTTCATTGCTCCTGCAAGCTCTCAGCATTGTGAAGGTATGCAGCTTCCAATTGTTTCTCTTTCTTCTGGAAATTCTCATGGCTTTACTACTACTAACCATAAATCTATCAAACAAACCATTCCCGTGAGGATTAACCTTTGGTCATAATGTACTAAACTTCTTGTGTTGTATTCCAATATTTTCACAAACACGTTTAAACTGGGCACTGTTCAATGGTGTTTATTTTCTGACTCTACCACCCCTCGTATTTCACATTTAGAAATTATTGTGTTTATCACAGAAATAGTTGTACTAGTTGATGTTGATACCAATGACTCTGCAACAAAAAGATGAAATATGTGTCCATCATGACCCATGTATACATATGTGAGTTGTTTAAGGTTGCATGGAAACTAGCTCTGACCTCCTTCAATGTTTTTTTTTTGTCACATACAATATTCACAGGGGTACATTTCAGTTTTAGCAGTGGCTAGACTGGTAGACCATGCAGTTTTCAGAACAGATTCTGTTATAAGGTCCTTCTTGGAGAACAAAATAATTTCCCTTACAACAAATTTTCTCTGCGTGACATGTTTTGTGAAAGTACAGTTGTGTAAAATCTTACCATAACAGTAAATGTCCTTTTCTTCACTGTTGCAATATTCCTTACATCTGGGATTCCCTGCCTTGGGTAGCTCAACATCCAGCCAGTATACATAAGCCTTTAGTTGCTTTAAGGTATGCTGTATGTTACACGTATGCTTCTCACGTAATATAGGGCAGAAAGGTGACATCTGGACATACCATCCTCAGAACGCCAGTCTAAGAAAAAACAAGAGGTAACCTGTACATCCAGAAGAGAAATATACCAGGGGGAGAAAGGAGGGTGTGAATACTGCAGCAGTGAAGGAAAGGACATTTACTGTTATGGTAAGAGTTTACACAATTGCATTATGTCCTTCCAGTCACTGGTTGCAGTATTACATCTGGGAGAGTGCCAAAGCTCAAGAAGAAACTTGGGAGGAGGAAGGCCCAGCAGAGCCCTCCAGGAAGCTATGAATGATGGCCCTAGCAAAACTAGCTCTAGCTCTTGAGATTTTATCCACCTTGTAGTGCTTGGTAAAGATATGCACAAAAGTCCAGGTAACTGCCTCAAGAATAGAGTTAGTATCCAAACCCTTGAAAAAAGCACCAGAAGAAGCCACAGCTCTAGTAGAATGAGCCCTTACAGAGTAAGAAAAGTTTTTACCATGAAAAGAATAATAAAAAGAAATAGCTGTAGATATTCAAGAAGAAATAGTTTGCTTGGATACAGCCAATTCTAGGGACCTAGGATGAAAAGAAACAAACAACGGATCAGATTTTCTAATAGAACTATCCAAATAAAATCTGAGTTGTCTATGCACATCCAAAGTATGCAGCACCCTCTCACTGGCAGAGTGTGGAGAGGGAAAAATAGGCAAATGAATAGCCTAATGAAGTGACAACTCATTAACCACCTTGGACATAAAAGAAGGCTTAGCACGCAAGGATACCCTGTCCTTATGAAACACCAAAAAGGGAGGACAAGCCATAAGAGCTTGAAGCTCAGACACCTGTCTGGCAGAAGTAAAGGCCAACAAAGTACAGTCTTCCATGAGCAATGCTGCAAGCAGTCTCAAAAGGAGTCTGAGTCAACTTCTCCAAAACAAAATTAAGATCCCATGGAGGAGGAACAGCCTTCCTGGGAGGCCTAATATGAAGGACACCTTTAAGGAATTGTTTAGCAGCAAATCTAGAAGCTAAAGGATGAGATAAAGGCAGACAAGCAATGATAGCTAATAAGTGGGCCTTAATAGAAGTATAAGGCAAACCAGCATTGAGCAACTCACACAAATAAGAAAGAAGCAAAGGAACATCTACAGTAAGTGGATCCAGGTTATGAGAAAACCTCTTCCATTTGGATAAGTAGAATTTCCTAGTATTGGGTTTCCTGGCCTCCTGCAGGACACTAAGCACATCCTCAGAAAAAAGGTGTCTATGTAGAATCAAAATCCTATCACCCACAGTCTCAGTTGAAGAGTGGAAAGGTGTGGATGGATGAGCGATCCCTTGTCTTGTGTGAGTAGGTTCACCCTGTGAGGTAAACTATGATGATTGTCCTTGGCTAAATGCAGAAGAAGAGGGAACCAATGCTGTCTCAGCCAAAAGGGAATCACCATCAAGAGTTTGGGAGCATCCTGTTGAATTTTGAACAGGACTTTTGGAATGAGGGGAAAGGATAAGAATGCATAAAGCAATATCCCTTTCCAAGAAAAAGAGAGGGCATCTACCTTCCATACCAGAGGACTGGGACTTTGGCACAAAATAAAAAAAAAGTTGTCTGTTTAGAGAGGAGGGGAGGGAAATAGATCACTTTGGGAGTACTCCACTGGTGGACAATATCCAGAAACACATCCTGGAGAGCAAGATCCCATACTAGGAGTGCCAACCAGCAAAGAAGGTAAGATCTGGTCCCCCTCCTGTTTGTTTATATACCACATCACCGTGTTATTGTCTGTAAATACCTTGAGAGGTCCGGGGGAGAAAAGATGATGAAAAGCTTTGAAGAGCCAGCAGAAGAGCTGTCATCTCTTTGACACTGATGTCATCCTTCTGTTGAAGAGGTGACCACACCCCCTGCAGCTTTAGGGAGCCAAAAGCTGCTCCCCAGCCCACATCTGAAGCATCTGTGAACAGTTCCTGAGAGGGAAGAGGGGGATGAAAAGGAAACCCTGGATTTAGAGACAACTGCTGGATCCACAACTGAAGTTCCTTCTTGAAACAAGGCAGAAGAGGAGCTACAAAATCTAGAATATGTGCATGTTGAAGCCAAACTGACTTCAGGAACCAATGAAACTTTCTCGTGAAGTTTGGCCAGAGGGAGCATAGGGATGGTGGGTGCTATGAAATTCAGAGCTCACAGAAACTCCCTGGCTGTAATGGTGGCCAGAGGAAGAAGAGTTTGAAAGAAGGAAATGAGAGCTAAAGCCTTGGGAGGGGGCAGGGATGCCAGCAGAGGCACCGTCTGAATCCTGCAACCCAGAAAAACATGTTCCTGAGAGGGAGTCAAAGAAGACTTATTGAAGTTTATTGTGAACCCCAGGCTCTGAAGAAGGGAAATGGCAAAATTAAGATTTTGAAACAGGATCTCTGAAGAGGAGGCCAAACTCAGCAGGTTGTCCAAGTAAGAAAATACTTGGATCCCCTGAAGCCTGCAGAAAACAATCACAGGAGTGAGGCATTTGGTGAATTACCTTGTGACAGTACAAAGGCCAAATGGCAAAGCAGAGAACTGAAAATGCCAGGAAACAACAGAGAAATACAAAAACTTCCTGACATAGGGATGAATGGGAATATGGAGATAAGCATCCTTGAGATCCAGAGACACCAGAGAGGCCTGAGGAAGCAAAAGAGAGAACAGAGTCTAAAGTGACAACATATGAAAAGTGGACACCTTCAGAAAAGTAATGAGATGAGGGAGGTCTAGAATAACTATCCAAGTACCCTCCTTTCTGGGTACTCGAAACATCCTGGAGTAAAACCCCCTCCCACTGTGAGACACAGGCACCTCTTGAACAGTACCCTGAGTCAAAAGGTCTTGAGGTACTTCTGGAAAAAAGGAAAGTTGTTCCCGAGGAGGCTGAGGAATGCCAATTGGGGGGGAGGGGCATGATTTTCACACAATGAAATAACCTTGGCAAACAATGGGCAGAACCCATGAATCTTGAGTAATCTGAAGCCAAATAGGAACAGAGAGAAAAAGGCAAAGAGAAAGAGGACTGTTTTAACATGGAAACTATTTCTGTTGCTATCTCTTTTCCTTGTAGTAGCAACTGTTTTAACAAGGTAACTATTTCTGTTGCTGTTGCTTTCCCTTGTAGTAGTAGCACCTGTTAGATGCTTATGTTTTAAATGGATGAGTACTGACAAATACACAGCAATTTGTGCTCTTTTTATTTTTCTCACTCTTGACGTGTCCTAATCAGTCTTACTGGCCCTGCAGCTTTATTTATTTGCTTACAGACCTATAGTGCAGTACCTGGGTAGTTGAAACTGCTATCTCTGCTCTTTTCTTTTCCTCGGCTGTTAGCTGTCTGTGATATGTATTGCAAACCACATGTTTCAATCTAAATTATTGGGCAATCAGCAATACAATACAATTTGTGACTAATATCTATTTGCAAGAACACTGCAAATGTCTTTCAGCTACTGCAGGATGTCGTGGAATCTTAAACATGTATTACATGACCCACGGCAGTCTAATTTGTTATAAACTTCATTTTTGCTTGAGAGTTTCTCATTTTCTACCAATGTATATGGCTTGGAAATTAAGTATTTATTAACTGACCCATGCCAGTCTAATTTTTTTTGAACTTTGTATTGCTTGCACTTTTCTCATTTTGTACCAATGCATATATATAGTACATTTGTTGGTGTAAGCAGCTTTTGAAGTGAATCATGTGCAATTTGCACTAAGGCATTTCAACTGTGTAAATGCTTGTCTTGCTCAAGCTTTTCTCACTGTGAACCACTGTTATTTGTTAATTTTAGCTAATGTTTTATGTCTTAATATTATTGTTATCATAGCTTCTGCTTTATCTGCATTTCTGCCCTCACTGTTGTTTTCAGTGCTTTTAAAATGTATGTACAACTTCATGAGTTATTTTAGTACTGTTCAACATGATGCAATAACTGTTTCATCTGGGTTTATATTGATGGTTTGTGCTGATATATCTTGCCTAATTTGCATATACATTTCACTCATTGACTCACTCCTCTTAACTTTATTTTTCTCCTCATGCTTGCCTTACTACTGTAAGTCTTCTTTATTTCTTTCCTGTGGTTGCTTTCTGCTGTTCTTTTGTACGCCTTCTCCCACTATAATATACTTAATCCCAATTCAGTCTGTGTAACCCTGTATGCACATATATGTTTAATAACTACATTATTTGTAATGTGCTCTTACTCTACCTTTTTTAGGCTGGTATTGCAGGTTTGACCTCTGTGTGGAACACTCCGAGTACCCAGCCAGAATCAAGCTTCACCTCCTCAACCCAGACCAATACTACTTCCATCATTTGTGTTAATTTACATTAATGTATGTCTTCAGTGTTTTTTTTTTTTTTTGCTTTTGCATCCCCACACCTTGTTTGCATTTAAACTAAAGTGTAAGCACATCAACAAACCCGACTCCTTAGCTTTTCCCTTACCCCCTTTTTTGTATTACATCTCCATTCTGCTCTCTGGACTCCTCTTACATAGATGAAAGTAGAAAGAGGTATGGCAGACTATCATTTTCTTTCTCCTCCCTCCCCTCTTTTAGTCCATTATTTTCTGTTCTCCTAAGTTTCTAGACATCCCTCACTCATTCTATTCACTCAATGTCCCTCCTCTGATTAATCTATGCTCCTACACTATATTAAATTCTACTTTCTGTTTCATCTATAGTTAACTGTTTAATTTCCAGACACTTCCATTTGTCTATCACCAGCCCCCCCATCTTACTTTCTAACTCTGTTCTAATCAATTCTACCATCCACACCCCAGCTCCCCTTCTCCTTCAACTATTGTCTTTTTCTTTAGATTTTTCTTCCTTGAGTCTCTAAACTCTTTGTTTCTCTCTCTGTTAAAATACTCACAGTTTCACTGAGTTTCCAGTCACACAAGACTTGGTCCAACCCTCTCCATTTGCCTTCACTTTGTTTGGGCTCAATCCACTCCCCTACCCTACCACCATTCCCATACACCCCACATGCACTAAATTTATGCTCTATCCCCTTTGACCAAACCCCCCTTTTTCTCCACTCATCATCCTCTCTAAACCTCCAATCTACAATCACTTCCTCCATACTTAAAACAACCTATCTTTTTAAGAGATTTCTACATAGTTGTACTTCACCTCCAGTTCTGTCAATTGGTCATTCTACTATCTACCTACCTCCCTTCCTACTACACAATGTCTCCCCCACAACTAATTTCTCTACCAGCTTCATAGTTATTATTCTTACCACTACATTCCTCTATCTTACATCTATTGCCACCTGTTATCAACTCACTCTGACACACAATTATTCCCCACCTACTATCACATACACCCAAACCAATCACTCTGCCACCTATTTATTCCACATAGCCCCTACTCTTTTTCATCTTTCTGCCTACACCTTCCTACTACGCAATGTCTCCCCCAAAACTAATTTCTCTACCAGCTTCATAGTTATTATTCTTACCACTACCTTCCTCTATCGCCACCTGTTATCAATTCACTCTGACACACAATTATTCCCCACCTACTATTACCTACACCCAAACCAATCACTCTGCCACCTATTTATTCCACATAGCCCCTACTCTTTTTCAACTTTCTGCTTACACCTTGCATAAAAGAAAGATTTTCCCACTCTCCACACTCACCCTTAAAACTAAAACTAAAACTGCCTCCATCTTAACCACCACATTTCTCTCAGTTTACACATTCTAAACCTACTACTGTCTGGGGAAATTCATCCTGACCATGGACCTGACTTCAACTCCTCCTAACCCCTAATCTCCACCACCAGTTCAAGTCCCCAGACTCTCACATCCGCATCTTTTAAAAATCTATCCATTCTATCTATGAACATTCAAAATATCATTAATTAAATTTCCCCTTTTCATGATCTCCCTACACATTCCTGATATTCTCACCCTTTCTGAAACCTGGCTTAAGCCACACATATCCAAGTCTGAATTTCTTCCCTCAGGTTATAACATCTTCTGGCAAGATAGACTAGAGAAAAAAAGGTGGAGGTGTCACTATTCTCTATGCTAATCAACTCTCCCTCTGCCATCTATCTCTCCTCCAAGCTTCCACCTTGCCAAAGTACTCATTGTCAACAAATTGAACAATCACAAGAAACTAGCCATTGTTTCTATTTATACCCCATAATCTTGAGGAATGTTAACATTAACTGGAGTACCCTTGACACAATTTCCCCTAATGCCTTCGTAGACCTCTATGGCTTCTCCCAGCTAATCATTACTCCTACTCGTCTAAATAATACTCCAACTCAGGCTGCGCCCTAGACTGGGTCCTCATCTTTGACCCTAGTGTCTATCACAACCTCTCCACTCTACCTGACACCCTAAATGATAACCATCCCACTTTTGTACTTAGACACTCTTCCCAGCTACACAAACTTCAGCAATACAAGGACTGCCATAAACTGTCGAATTTTAACCCTGATACTTTCAACCACTTGTTCTCCTCAACTAACTGGTCCTTCCTCTATAACCTCCCTCTGGAGGATGCAGTCATGTCATTTAACAATATCTCTCTAGACACATTTAACTCCCTGGCCCTCATCAGGAAAATAAGAGTCAAAAGTCATTTCCCTCCATGGTTAACAAAAACTACTCAAGCCCTTATGGACAAGAGAGATTGTGTGTGGAAAAAATGGAAAAAAAATCCAAATCTTCCTCTAATCTTCAAACCTATAGAGAGCTCCATAATTTAACCAAAAAAGGTCACCATCAACAAGCAAAATTTTTTTTTTTCAAAAACAACTAAGCAATCCCCACTCAAACACTCTAAACTGTTGTCAATCTGTTAATAAGCTGTTACATCCTGGTAGTCCCTCATCACCCAACCCATGTCCCAATAGCTCTTCCACTGATACTGTTACCTTTCTAAATTCCTTTTTTATTGACTCTAGCCATAATCCAACTAAAATGACACTATAACCCACACCACTTCCCCTCCATCTACTCAAACAACCTCTTTATATTTTCAACTAGTCCCTATAACCTAAATCAAATCACTTCTTAGCAAACTTAAAACATGTTCACCATCAGTTGATAACCTTCCTCCTCAAGTACTAAAAGTTGCTGCCAATTCTATTGCTTACCCTATCTCCATATTAGCAAATAGATCTATCAAAGAAAACACTGTACCTCATATCTGTGATAAATTCTCTATCACTACCTTACATAAAGGTGGTATCTCTGCTGACTACTCAAATTTCAAGCCAATTGCCATTCTATCTCCCCTGTCAAAAATTTTAGAAATATGCAGTCAAACAATTCATGGATTACCTTCTGCTTGAAAATCTCCTCGCCCCTACACATCATGATTTTCACCTATAACACAGTACAGCTACTGCTCTAACATTCTTCACAAACTCTTTTGCTAACTCTTGTGACAATAACTAGTCTCCTGTCTATTTATGGACTTATCTAAGGCCTTTGATATGTTTTCCCACAATTTACTTCTATCCAAGCAAACTACCTTTAATGTCTCCAACTCCGCACTTTCATGGTTCTGCAGCTACCTCTCCAATAGATTCCAAGCTGTTAAATGGCAATCTAACATCTCCCCTTCTTACCTGTACAAACACAGGTACCCCAAGGCTCCATCCTTGGACCTCTATTATTTAACATCTTTATTAATGACCTCTACTCTTCTTCTCCCCTCTCTTCTGTCATACAATATGCTGATGATTCCAAAATAATCTCCTGCTCAGACAATATCTCCCATCTTCACACCCTCACCCAAGAGTATCTGCACTCAATCAAAAAATGGCTAACTTCCAATCAGCTTCTACTTAGCCCTAAGAAAACTACACTTCTCCTATTCCTCCCTAAATGTCTCCAACATCACAAAACTACCTTTACTGTCTCCTCTGCAAATAACTCTATCATCTCTGCTGAACCTCACATTAAACTTCTTGGTGTCATTATCAATGACCAGCTAAAGTTTGATCTCCATATTCAGCAGTGCATTAAAATGCTCATCAAAAGCTAGGTCTGCTATACAAGCATAAAAAATTTCTCACAGATTCCTCTAGGCTTTCCTTTGCACAAGTTTTCCTGCTCCCCACCCTACTCTGCCCAGCCCCTATTCTAACTCACCTTCAATCCAACCTTCTATCTAAATTGAAGCTCAGTTATAATAAAATTGTAAGATTTGCCTTCGAACACCCATACTGCTCTAACACTGCCTAGCCTTGAAACATGTGCAGTGGCTAGAATTTCATCATCAAATCCTACTACCACAGCTTCTCATGACTCATTCTGTCTTATATGAACCCTCCTCCTGCCCCTCTCTCTCTCTTCCCTCATCCATCCCTACACTCTCAACCATAGTCTCCATAGCTCTGAACAGCATCTTCTGCAAGTATATATTCCCAACAAAAATATTGGCTAACTCCTCAACAGTTACTCAGTGGCAAATGCCTGGAATAAGCTACCACTTAGTGTTAGATCAATCCCAATTCCTAACTCTTTTAAAACAACTTTAAAGGATACCCTTCGGAAATCACGGTCATGCTTATGCAATCACCCAGCTTAACACTATCTTCCCTTCCTCTTATACTCACCTAATACTCCTGCAGCAACCATTTCTGTTCTCTCGCTCACAAATCTACTAACTTGTCAGTTCTTCTCGCAGCCTGCATGATTTGTCTCTTAGGATTATCTCTTGCATATAGTGTACATTTATAATTTAACTGTTCACTTTATTTTTTTGCATGCGTGGTACTGTATGTGACTTTTTTGAACCTTGATATGTTTTAAGTCACTGTACATATTTTACCATGCTTTTTTTCTTTCTCTGATAAGTTGTCATATTTAGTGAACTCTAAATGTTTTTGCTATGCTTTGTCATTTGATTACTTTTGTTACATGTACCATTTGGAGTTTTTCTCCTCGGGCCATGGCTGAAAAAGGGCCTCTGCCCAGTTGGACTAACCCAGTTAACAAATGTCAAATAAATAAAGAGGAACGTGGCTTGGAAGAGATAGATAGTCAGACAGCATCTGGTTTATCTGGAAAGGAAGACTTCTGAGTCCCCGAAGTCTGAGTAGCCTTAGCAGGAGGAGGCCACTTGCCACTCGTTTTGCCCTTAGAAGGAGGGCAAGATTGCCTGTGAACAAAGGCTGGCTTATTGGGGTTTGAATTCCTGTAAGGCCTTCCACTTATCCTGAAGGGACTTAAACAAGCCAGCAGCAGCCTTCCTAAACAAGTGTTTATTATCATGAGGGACATCCATCAGCTTAGCCTTGATATCATCAGGCAAAGGTTGAAACTGAAGCTAGGAATACCTCCTCATCACAGAACCAAAAGCAGCAGCTCTAGAAGAGGCATCTGCTGCTTCATAAGTACACTTGATGGAGTGTCGAACCACCTGTGAGGAAGTCCCTAAGAGGGAAAGAGCAGAAGTTTTACCCTCAGAGTCTGGAAGATCAGAAATAACCTGACAAGCCTGAGAAAGGACAGCAAACACATACTTGGACATAAGAGTCTGATAATTAATAACCCTAAAAGCCAAGGAAGCCGAGGTGCAAACCTTCTTACCTAGCCTTTCCATTGTTCTGCTGACTTTATCAGAAGGAAGTAAGTTGGGTGAAGGAACCAATTGAGAGGGTTTGTCAGAGGCTACAGACACCACTAAAGGGTCAGAGGGAGGACACTTGTACAAAAGTGTTACAGTTCTCAGGCACCCTATAAAACTTATCAGGCTTCTTGGAAGCAGGCTGTAAAGAATCAGGAGTTTTAGAGGCAATGGAAAATGCATCCAACAAAGCAGCCAAAACAGGAGGAATAGCAGAAGGTTTAGGGGATTCCATCTGCAGCAACTCATAGTACTTCTTATGGATGTCAGAGACCTCAGCACAATCCCAGTTAAAAAAACTGATAAAAAATAAAAAGCGATACGCAGCTGAAAACCACGGATTAGTTTATTAACCAACAACACTGAGCGCTTTCACCCACCACAATGCAGGTTTCATCAGAGTAATTACATAATGGAGCAACTTGTCTTATATACTTGTCTTTAACCTATAAAATCCATTCATCCATAAATTAATTAATTAATTAAGCAATTGTAAGCAATTTCATTTTAAAGTCACCAAAGCAGAGGTAAATAGTAAATGTACTGTATATAATATGCAATACTATATTAAAAAATGAAAAGCTTCAGAGGGACTCAAATGATTATCTTAACAATTGTGCGTATGCTCATTTTAGAGATTATAAAAGGTCTTGTAGTACACAGGAAAACAATGCGTTAAAGGATAAAATAAGGTATAGGGACGCTGTTCTATATGATAAAAATGTGCAGACGCATAGTGCAGAATTACAGCACTATGACAATTCAGCAGAGCATTTTTTAGAAGAGCCAATCCTACGCAGATCGGAACGCTTGAAAGAGCGTTACCAAGATCGGCAGCAACGTCACAATTATTATCAAACCAGTTACCAGAACAGCAATCAGAGCAGGTTCAAACCAGTGCAACACCAGTACTAACAGACAAACTGTTATGTTTAGATTCTGCTTTATTTGGAAACTGTTTTGATAATTGTGTTTGTACCCATTTCGAAGAAAGTAATTATGAACAAAAACATATTAACAATTTTTATGGTGACGCGCGATTGTGATATGATTGATGGCCATTCTGTGTATTGTATTAGTAGCCCTATAGTGGATGTAAATTGTGAAAAAACAAGTGCTATTATTTTAGAAAATAATATGCACACAATTGCAAATGAAAATGTGCAGTTTAATGATGTTTTTTCTGATGCAAACATGTTTGATTTTGAAACATCTTTAAATGAATTAGAAACCACAGTTTTGCAGTTGCATGAAGAGTTACACTGTGAAATTATTACTGAAGGATGTTTTTCTGTTTATAATTATACGGATAAAAATATGCAAGGTGATTATTTATCATTATTTAGGTTCATAGGTTCATAGGTTTATACTAGGCTATCTGCCCTAAGGCATTTATAAGCCTAGCCCAACTTTTTGTGGCTTACGCCACCCCTTATATGAAAAAATACTGTGCCCATTAGTTTGTTGTGCCTCTGTCCAGCAGTGACACAGAGATGATTCCCGGGGTAAACCTACGATCTCCCATCCACAGGTCTAGATTTCTCTTGAACAGAGTCAGCGAGGTGCTCTGCCTCACATGGACCGGGATTTTATTCCACAGCACAGGGAGTCTCTGAGTGATAAATCTATCCCTCCAGCACGTCCTATTTATATCCGTGCTAAGGTTTAAGTCACTTGCTCTAGTGGTTTTGGTGGATTTGGATTTTTGAGGTGGAGGAGGTCCATTAATGCGGGGTTGGACATGGCCTTGTATGTCAGGCACATGTCACCGGTGAGCAGGCGGTATGCGACTGAATAGAGCTGGAGTTTCTTCAATCTGGCAGCATATGACAGATTTTGGAGTCCCTTTATCCTTTTGGTGAGGAACTTTTGGGGTCTCTCCAATTGCTGCAGATGTCGGGTGAGATACATCCCGAATGGGGCATTGTACTCGATCATTGGTCTGATAAGTGAAGAGTACAGGGAACAATGACCTCACTAGATCTGGATGTGAATCCCTTCATGATCAGGTGGGCAATGTAGAAGGTCTTTCTAACCACTTTAGCAACGTGAGTGTCAAAGAAAGGCCACTGTCAACCTGGGTCCCCAGGTCCCTGATAACCTCTTCTGTGCTTAGTGGATTGCCACCTATATGGTAGCTTGGGGTTACCTTGTTTTTCCCGAAGGGTATGACTATACATTTTTGGCGTTTAACTTCAGGCCATGGCTCTGGCACCAGCTATCTGTTTCCGTGAGTCCTTTCTGAAGGATATCCGTGTCCGATGCACTTTCCACTATGGCCCAGTTTGCAGTCGTCTGCAAACTTTGTCAGCCAAAGTCCTCCCATGTTGGCCTGTACTTCTGAGAAGTAGATGCCAAACAATAGGGGGCCAAGGACCGAGCCCTGTGGGACACCACTTGTGACTGGCTTGGAGTCTGACACAGCGCCAGCAACTCTAACCCTGTGGGTTCTGTCCTTAAGCCAGTTTGCAACCCATCTTGTGACATATGGGTTTACATTTAAGCTGGTAAGTTTTTCTACAATACCCGAGTGGGGTATTGTGTCGAAAGCCTTTGCAAGGTCAAGGTAGGCTGTATAGACTGCCTTTCCCTCATCAATGGCCTTGTTGACTGTTTTGAAGAAGTCGACCAAGTTCAAAAGGCATGATCTTCCCTTGACAAAGCCAAACTGGGTCGGGTCCAATGTCTGCAAGTCCCCTATATCTTTGTTTATGAGCTCCATTATGATCCTCTCCATAGCTTTGCAGACTAGACTTGTTAAGCTTATGGGGCGGTAATTACCAGGGTCCGTAGAGGCGCCACCTTTGTGGAGTGGGACCACAGTTGCTGTACGCCACTCCTTGGGCACGTATCCTGTGGTAAGGCTGAGATTAAACAGCTGCCTTATGTGCGGGTTTAATTCCTCATTTAGCTCGTGTAGCACACAGCCGGGGACACCATCCGGTCCCATTGATGCTGTGTTTTTAGCTTTAGAGAGCAGCTTTCACCTGCGCATTTGAGATGTCCGGGAGGCTACACTCGGCTGGGATAGTTATCTCTCCTTTAGGGGAGAGGGGTGAAGTTTGCACTGAACCTGTCTGCCAGTATGTTGGCAATGTCTGTGGGTTCAGTGATTTTTGTATCATTTTGGACTAATTCTGAGCATATCTGGGAGTTTCCACCCAGGTTCCTAACATAGCTGAAAAAGGCCTTATGATTGTCCTTTGAATCCATGGCAATTTTTCTCTCAAAATTGGCCTTAGTTGATTTTATGAGTGCTCGTATTTTTTACTAATAATGATCAGGGGTGACTTCCCTTTTATGGATTTTGTTCTATCATGTAATAGCTTTCTCCTCTTATTGTAAAGTTTGTTAATGGCTGGGGTCCACCAGACTGGACGTTTGCCCTTTGTGGAAAGGGTCTTGGTTTTATTTGGGATTGCCTGATCCATGCAGTCCTGGAGGTGTTCATAGAAGGCATTTGTAAGGGCTTCCGCAGCTTGGGTTGTGGTTTCCTCTGGCTCAGGGGCCTTGAAGGATACCACACCAGTCTTGAGTAGTGTGAAGTTTGCTTTAGAAGTTCTTCACTATGGTCTTTTTGTTTGGGGGGGGGGCGGGATGTGGATTTCCAGTGAGATTAGTTTATGAACAGATCTCACCAATGACGGATATACTTCGGTGTGGAGCATTTTGTCCCCATGTTTGTGACAATGAGATCTAGTATATTTTCTCCTCTCGTGGGAACAGTGACTAGCTGTTCCATGGCATTTGAATTTATGAACTCCAGGAACCATTGGGCTAGAAAGTTAGGGCTTGAGTAATGTTCCCAGTCTATATTCGGGTAGTTGAAGTCACCCAATATGATGGTGTTTGGAGATACATTTATACCCTCCAGTGTCTTCAGGAAGGCTGTGTGGGGTTCCTGAGTTTGAGAGGGTGGCCTGTAGCATGCTACAATTTGTAGAGCAGTTTTGCCTATGGTTAGTTGCACCTGGATGGTTTCGAAGCTTGTGCGTTGCCACCAACCTGGAGGTGTGGGTATCCTTTATGAATATGGATACACCCCTCCTTTTGTGGTGTGGTCCGGGTTTTGGGGCGGAACGCATGATATGAGGTAAAACCTAATAGTGCCGGGTGCTCTCAGGAGCCTTGAACCAGGTTTCAGTTACAGCACAGACATCGATGTTCTCCATACTGAGAAGGGCCTCGAGTGCGTGCATTTTGAGATTTAGACTTCTGGCATTGAGCAGCATTACCCTCAGTTTCTTCCCATTTTGTTTTCTAGGGTGGTAGGTTTAGAATTTGAGCCTTGCCTAAAAAGGCACTATGGGGGTGGCAAGAGCCTTAGCCAATATCCGGAATCCCAGGGTGACAGGTGCAAGCCGTCCCTTGAAGCAGCGTGGCTTGTCAAGCATGTCATCCCAGGCAGACAGACACTGGATCCCCTTTGAATGACACCAGACATTAAGCCAATTGTTAAAGCTGATCATCTTGTCTCTATATTGTGGCATCATTCTTGGTGAAGGAAGGATACTGCTCAGGGTTAGGGTCATACCTGCCTGGGCTACATAATCAGAGAGCTCCTCTATGTCTCTTTTCATGTAGTCCAGGGAGGTACGTCTCAGGTCGTTCACACCAGCATGGACAATGACTGTGTCATATTTGTACTTGCCGTGAAGTGACCCGAGGTTTTAAATTTGTTCCCAGTTTTAAACCAGATTTGGGAAAAATCTTGTTAAATCTGAAAACATATACTAGATTATTGAATTTAAGAATGTATTTTAAGGGAAGAAAAGAAACAATTGATTGTGAAAGGAATTTTCCTTTGAAGAGACCAAGTACGTTTATTCCCCCAAATAACCCTATTATTCATTTATTTGAAATGTTTTGTGAAGTACAAATAAGAAAATTATGGAAAGATGGACACAATATAACTGATAATCTTACTTTACCAGAAAGATTTTGTTTAAAAGAGTTTAATTCATCTAATAATTATAGGGTTATGAAACCAGATAAGGGGGGAGGTGTTGTAATCATGAATAATACAGATCATTCAAATAAAATGACTGATATGCTGAATGATGAAACTACATACACAATAACATCAAAATATGATATTATAAAAGCACACACAAAAATTGACTGGCAATTGAATGAACTACTTATGGACGGCACAATATCAGATAAAGAATACGACTATTTGTTGGTTGAATTTCCTGTGACACCATCCATTTTCGGGATACCGAAGATACACAAAAATGTATCAAATCCCCCATTTAGACCAATTGTGTCTGCCAAGTATTCTAAGTTGGAAGCAATTGCACATTACATTGACATTAATTGTGGTGAAGTGATTAAGAACATTCACCACATAATAAAAGATTCTTGGCATTGCTTAGAAAAACTTAAAGACTACAACAAGAGCAACTTAAAAAGTATTTATATAGTCACAATTGATGTTGTTAATTTATTTTCAGTCATTCCCTTAAATGAAGGCCTGCAATTTTTGAAGGTAGTTTGGAATTTTATGGTAACATGCATACAGTTAGGCGGAAAACTATGCTAGAAATGATGGAGATGGTATTGGATAATAATTTCTTTAAACACGGAGGTGAGCATTATAAACAATGTTCAGGTGTAGCTATGGGGGCAAGATGTGCCCCCATTTATGCTAATTTAGCCTTGGCTATGTGGGAAAAGAAGTATGTTTTTGGAAGTAAATTTTGGCCCAAAATTGATATATACTTAAGATTCCTTGATGACATTTTATTGTTTTGGAAGGGTAGTCAAGATGAAATAAAAGAATTTGTGGAATATCTTCATAACACCACCTCATTCCTGATGTTTATATATAATATTAATAAAGAATGTGGTGAATATCTGGACATTAAATTATATAAAAAGGATAACGAAATAGAGTCAAACATTTATAGGAAAAAAACATTCTCAAATTCATACCTGCACTATAAAAGCTGCCACCCAGCCTTTCAGAAACATAGCTTGGTAAAAGGGCAGATGGTGAGACTTTCAAGGATGATTAGTGAGGATAGTATATTTGAGTATGAAATTAATTATTTAATTGATATGTTAACTGAGAGAGATTACCCTAATAAGTTAATGTTAAATATTAGGAATGAAGTGACGAAAAAGAGGAAACTGATTACCAACCCATAATAAAATACGGTTTGATAAACAAAAGTACAAAACATGACATTGCTAATCCGAAATCATCTGCTATGATATTACCATTTAGTAGTAGTACACTTTTAGTAAAAGATATGATTACAGAAGTTTGGGATAAAGTATTTATTAATCAAAGTGATATTTTACAAGAAATAGGTCCCAACCCCACAATAGTTTTTAGTAGGGGTAAAAATCTCAAAGATTATTTTGAAAGTGAAACCAGAATTAGAGACTCACAAATGAAAAAATGTGGTTTTTGTAGATCATGTAGATTTATTAGAGATGGGCCTTATGTTACAATAAAGGGTTACAATCGTACCATTAGGTGCCCAGGGCATGTAAACTGTAACACAAAATTAGTAATTTATTTAGCTACATGCTTGTCATGTCAAGCATTTTACATTGGAAAGACAATTAGGAAGCTTAAAGAAAGAATAGCTGAACATAATAGGGACATTAAAAATAAAAAAATCAACAAATTCACTATTTGTGCACAGTTTAACTTGCCCAGATTTTAAGAGATTTCTCTTTTTTGTTATTGATAGGATACCTCAAAATACCACAAAAGAAGGGGATGTTAATGCACTGCTAGAGTTAAAGGAATGTTTATGGCAGTTAAGATTGAATGCATGTAGCAAACCAGGAATCAACGAACACATATCTATAGTTAGTAAGTTAAAATTAAATTCATATAACATATAATACTATATTTTTAGATAAAATATATTTAAATAGGTGTATATTTTATTACATAAATTATTACAAATTAATTAATATTAATAAAAATTACTATTTTTAATGCATTTTTATATTATTATTTATAGTAATTTTAATTGATTTTATCACATGATAACAACTGTTGTCCTTTTTTAGGTGTAATTTCCAACTGGTTTAGGCTATTTACTTGTTATCTGATATATAAAAACATTGCACAAATATCAATTTAATGATTATTTTATGTATGTTTTTAGGTTAAATTATTACTGTTGTATTGCATATTATATACAGTACATTTACTATTTACCTCTGCTTTGGTGACTTTAAAATGAAATTGCTTACAATTGCTTAATTAATTAATTAATTTATGGATGAATGGATTTTATAGGTTAAAGACAAGTATATAAGACAAGTTGCTCCATTATGTAATTACTCTGATGAAACCTGCATTGTGGTGGGTGAAAGCACTCAGTGTTGTTGGTTAATAAACTAATCCGTGGTTTTCAGCTGCGTATCGCTTTTTATTTTTTACCAGTTAAAAAACTCCATCTTCCTGGAGATCATGTCCCCAAAAGAAATATCCTCAAAGGGTGTATCAGGACTGGTAGATTCCTCTTCCTCTGACCCATAGTCCAAAGAAGAAGCAGGAATTTGGGAAGAGTAAGCAATGGATTTCTCATCAGAATCCAAATCCTCTTCAGAAGATTCCTGCTCCCTGAGTCTTTTAAGTGGAGTAGTGCTTAAAGGGGAGCTGAAACAGAAACCCCCTAAGGAGGTTTTAATGCTATCAAGGCATTAAACAAACCATGAGCGAATGCCTGCCACTCACTCTGACGATCCCTAGGGGTATGAAAAATATGTTTAGTTTTTGTATTTTGTTTAATGGGATGTCTGTCCTGTAAAACTTAGAAGGCTCTGACCCAAGATGGCATTCAATAACAGTAGTAGGGACTTATTCCTAACTAGAAGCTAAGGAACACCCCAAGACCCCTCAGATATAATCAACCATGTTTCCCCCTGAACGCCCAAAACAGACATCTGCAAATCCTCATCAGATATGCTGAAAGCCAGATCCCCACCAGTTTCCAACCCGGTCATGGCAGAGGAATCTGACAACAAAGCCAGGCAAACCTCTGGGTTCTCACTCACCTCTGGAGAAATGTCCGATGGAGGTTGGACTGCAGAAGATTCTGGTCTTGGTTTCTTAACCTTCTTTTTCCCTGATGGCTGACCCTTGGAGCAGGAAGTGCCTTCCAAAGTATCCTGAGCAAGAAGCTTATGTAACATTGCTGATTCTCCAGATACAATGCTAGGGTAGAAAGCCTATTATGCAGAGTCTTCAGCAAGAAACCCTGACAAATGGAGCAGGACTTATGGTCGTGAGAAACGCACAGGCAAAACAAACACTGTTTGTGGCGGTCTTTATGGGGAATCTGTCTCCCACACTGGCATTTTACCTTTCATGGATGACATGAAACCCCAGAAACAACCAAAAGACAAGAAAAAAACAAAACCCCAATGGGGCACTTATCTGCAATGGCTCAGAAACCAGCAAACAGGACGCAGGCGTTCAGATCAATGATCAAGAGATGCATTTGTCACTAGTCCAAATGCATCTTTGAATCAATGATCAAGAGATGCATTTGGATTGGTGACAAAGAAGTTCTGAGGATGGTACATCCAGATGTTATCTTTATTCCATCCGCTACGTGAGGAGCATACATATGATGTACGGCATACCTTAAAGCAACTGAAGGCTTTTGTATACTCGCCGGATGTCGGGCTACCCGAGGCAGGGAATCCCAGATGTAAAGAATACTGCAACCAGTGAATGGAAGGACATCTGAGACTGTATCTCTTATCCATCACTGAAGTGAAGAGTGTGTTAAGTCTAGCACTTTTGGGGAATGGATATACTACTCTCTGACACAGCTAATGCATTCTGTCAGTCTTTAATTTCTTCAGAATATTTGTCTGTGGAGCATTAGTTATTATTATTTTACACCATCTAGCTGTTATGCATAATTATTTTACCCTGTGTAATATGTCTTTTTTCTTCTCAGTTTCAGCTGGTTAATGGTACATTTACATACAAAGTTTACTTATTCTATAGCAGGTCTGACATAGTTCTCACACTCACTTGTTAAAGCAAAAGAGGTACATGAAGACATAATATCCAATGATGTCATTGCCTTTCTTGTAAATTACCTTAAAACTTTAGGATATTAACCACAGATCCTGGTTTATATGCAGTAATGGTGGTTCTGAACTTGGGATTTTAAAAAAAAAATGTTTCTATAGACTTGTAATCTCAAAGCAAAAAATAAAACATATTTTCCAAACTGATATGGAAATGCTAAGTTGCTTGTCCTCTGGCTAAGGATAATATTTCAGTCCAGGAATATATATTTAATCAGCTACTTATAAGATATCTGCTAGCATAAGAAGTCACTGTTTCATTGACATTTTTACACTTAGTCCTGCATCCAGACTCAAAGCACTTGCCTCTGTATATCTTAAAGTGTTCACACTCAGAGATGAACAAGCCATTACTGTTTTAGAACTACAGCTATGTTAAAAGTCATCTAATTAATTCTCTTGGCACCCACTTTACCCAAATTCAGGATCATGAGACTGTTGGAGCTTATCAGCAAACAAAAGGCATAAGGCAGAACATTTTATCCTGGAGAAGATGCCAGTCTATTGCAGGATGCACATTTACTCAATTGCTCTCTCTCTCTGTCTCTCTCTCTCTCACACACACACACACACACACACACACACACACACACACACACACACACACATACCCCCATGGAAGATTTGGAAAGTTGCTACTTTTCGTCTGTCATGTCTTTGGCATAAGGAAGAAAACTGAAGAAGCCAGTAAAAACAGTACAGACACAAGTAGTACATGCAAAGAAGGCACCTCAGCCAGGAAATAAGATGAACTAAGCACTGTGAGGCATAAATGCTAAGCAATATGCTACTGTGTTATTTTATGTGTGTATATGGGTCTCCTTCAAATGGTCGAACTTTTAAATGCTCGACTTTCATATGGCTGAGACCATATGATCAAACTTTTAAAAGCTTGAACGGTCTGAATGGGGATCTCCATTGAGCGTGGAACGGGAAGATTTCCCTTTACTGCAATGTAATGCGATCTCGAAGTTAGGTGTATCATCACTGACATGAGCAAATAAGTCCGCTAACTTTATCTATATGGGATAAGCCATCACAATCAAAAGTCTTCAGTGGGACTCACTCATACCTCTTAGCTGTTAAGATTTTTGCAGCGCATCCCTTATTTTGTCTCATATTTTGCCCTGCCCCTCATGAAATATTTTGATTTTCTAGTTAATCAATAAGGACTACAGTCAGTCATTAATGCCATGTATTAGAGAGTCGCACTTCTTATTGTCCATAAGATGCATGTTAATGCATTACCGGTTGCTCTATTAACTTTTTAAGTGAATTAGAGTAACATTTAAAAATTGACACTGAATTTGGGTCTTTGCCCCTCCCCCCAAACTGGTTTTGGCTTTGTCCAGAATTCATGAACAAAGAAGTTAAGTGGTATGGACTCATTATCTGAACAAAAGGCTTTCTGGACTGGAGCTAGTCTCCTTATTAATGGTGGAACCTACTTACAATATTCATGCTCCCAACAATTTACTGGAGGGACAATAACTGCTGAGACTTCATTACTCACTTCTCCACAACTGTGGAAGACAAGGACCAACATTCATTAATGAATGAACTCTGCCATTTCTGCTTTAAATTTAGGAAACATCGTTTGTCTGTTGCAACAAGCAGTACCGATCATCAAGATTAAAGTTGGAAAGCTCATCTTCAGGGTTAAAAATGCATATCTCTCCCTTCACCACTGATCAACACCTTTAATGTATTTGTTTGGCCTCAACCCCCAACAAAAGAAAATAAAAGAGAATACTGGCCAGCCCCTTTTCTTATTGCCTTTTCTGCACCAGTTTGGATGTGCATTCATTGGCTGTCCTGCAGCAATGTATCATCCTGGATGTGCAGTATTAGGCACCATGTACCAGCTTGTATATAAAACATTACCCATCATATTAAGTTGCTAGGTCTGTATTCACTGGTCCTCCTGTAGCAGCCTGGGCATGAATTCATTATCAGTCTTAGCACTCTTATGATGCAAGTTTCTTGTGAAGTCATTACTCTCCTGTACCAGCTTGTGCACAGCTTGATTATTTATCACCAGCTATTCATATAGGTCTTCTACCAGCTTGTGCATTCATTTATCCCTGTCTTGTATATTTATTGCCATCAGTACCAGAACAGGTATGCATTTATCGTCTTTTCCCTCATTTGTATCATCCTATATGTGCAATCATTATCCATTCTATATGAGCATGGATATACCTTCATCACCATTGCATAGAAGCCTGAATGTGCACTCATTAGTCATCCTGCTTTATAGTACATGTGTATTCCTTATCCATAATGCACCAAACCTGACATCTATTCATCAGTCATCTTGAAGAGTCTGGGGATAGACTCATTGACCACAGTGTATCACCCAGGATCTCTGCTCACTTTCCTTCTTCAAGCCCTACTACACACTCATTAGCCATCATGCACTGGCCTGGGAATATTCTTACTGAGTACAGTGGTCATTCATCAAGTAGAGACATGGAAAGGTCAAGCTAGATAGCACTTGCTATATGTGCTCCTGCAGTCTATCCAAGATAAGAAAAGGGAACCCACAAGGACAGCAAATGATAAACAAATAAAAAAGCTGAATGTCTTTTTAAACTGGCATGGTGCATTGATTGTGAGTCTTGTATTGCACACTACACCTGTTCAGATGGTCCCACATTATTCACTGTAGCACCTGTTCAGATGGCCCTATACTGTAACACTTGTTGACATTGCTCTAGAGTCTAGACTGTCCACTGCAACACCTGCTGAAATGGATACAAATTATACAGTGCAACACCTGTTGAGATGGACCCACATAATTCAATGTGTAGATGGTTCCATCTTTTCCACTGCAACATCTACGTAGGTAGACAAACATTATCTATTTCCTATGGACTTACACTGCTCGCTACAACACGTGAAGATAACTTGCATTATTTACTATGGCAAATGTCCAGATGTCCCATTTAATGGTGAATGCCTTGGGGACTCCCTTCCTTGAAAGTGAAAGTTTCCCATTCTGTCTCCTGAATAGCCAGTTATTTCTGAGGGTTTGGAGATATCACCAGTTTCATTGTCAGCATTGCTGGTTCTGCTCCTAAGTCATGCCTTGTTCAGCATCCTATTTAGAGCATCAGAAGTGCTTTGGAAGGACTCTGCGTTCACTACTAAAGGAAGGTGAGACTTGCTATCATATCTGTCTACTGCCCAGAATTTTGCAGAATGCCCACATTTCTTTCTCATTTCTGCTCGCTTCCTTGTAAAATTTGAACTTTGCTTGAATCATTGAAAACTGCAGTTACCAAATAATGACAGACATTTGTTTTACAGGCTTCACATCCTTCAAAAAATGCATTCTAATGCAAAACATGTTATTCAAGCAACTTTCTATGCTTATAAGAGCAATGGTTAAAATCTGTCCTTGAATTTGAGCCTTTCTCCCACATTATTTTTGGCTTTGTCTAGAATTCTTGCCCTAGGAGGTTTAGAGGTTTGCTTGTTGTCTGCTCTAGGAGACCTAACGTATGCTATTTCTTTCAGTATTTTGCTTAATCAGTACAACAAGCTGTTTTAAAAGCTCTCTCTTTATTTTATCTCTCTTAAATTTAGAACTAACAAAGCACATATTCTCCGAGGTACACCACAAAGATCTAGCCTTGGTCATTTCCAATTCATGATCTTCATCAACTCCCTGCCTTCTGATTTCCACAGCTCTAATACAATTCTCTATGCAGATAACCTAGCTTTTTTAGATCTTCCACATTCATCAAACAATCAGAAGTGACCTATTACATGACATCCAAGTTGTCCTTAGGTATCTTGACTCAGAACCACTCATCCTTAATTAATCCAAAAGCAAAGCCATGGTATTCAGTGCCAGTCCCTATGTCAGCTCCCTTTATAATGAACCAAAACAAGTACATTGAGGCTATCACCTCCTTCAAATATATTGTCTCTTTTATCAACCTTGCATTGTCACCGTCTCCTCACATTAATCATCTGAAAGCTAAAATAAATTGTCATTTCTCCCAACTCTTTATTCCACAGGCACTCAAAACAATATGAAAGGGCACAGTCCGAGCCCATCTTGAGTATGGGCTTTCAATTCTCACCTACTCCACCACTTACAAACATAAAGATTTCTACGTTCTAATAACATTTGTAAAGGTATCCTTGTCTCACCTAAATGGCAGCACCGTTGCTCCCCACTAACGTGTTTCAGGTGACTCACAGTTAAAGAACAGTTAGATCTCACATTTCTAACTCTTGTGCTTAAGACGATCACACCTGACATTGTATCCCAGCTCACCTTAAAATTATATGTGAGAATCATGTCTTTTGTCACTCACAAATACACACAGCACCCCCACAGACTACCAGATTCTGTTTCATTGTCTAACCAGACATTTTCAGTTTTTGCTTCTAAGCAATGGGACGAAATACTTAATGAAATTATTAATTTAAATCTCCTCATGAGTTACTCAACAAGTTAAAGACACATTTTAGGGAATGGTCTGCTTACTCACATACAACACAACCTGCTATTACAGTACCCTCCACCATCATGTATTAGCTCCAGCAACACTTACGTCTTCTTTTATTAATTATTTTACTTTCAATTACTTTAACACACATGCTCCTAATTGTGGCTAAAATGGGTCCATACATGATCAGTCCAGTACGGTGTTAAATAAAAACAAACTGCTCTAATGAAACATCTTAAGACCTAACATATGCAAAGCTTCAGCTGTGAGCCTTGCACCTGAACAGCTTGTTCTTGGGTTTTAAGACCACTAAATTATCATCAAGTGGTTTCACACATTGTGTGCAGCTGTTACACTGTGGTTAGGTACCTCTTAAGTTCAAACAGTGAAAGGTTTACCACAATATAAAATCAGCTATCCACACAATGATGTTACTTCCACTTAAGAATCAAACAGTTACTGTAATGGGGGTGCACATCCTGTAGTTTTGTTATATATCATCTTCTTAATATATCAGTGATTTACACTGAGTAACAGTGATGGATTGTTTTTTCAGCCAGAAGCACCAGTGGCCTTATGCTGTTTCTTTTAGCAGAAATACAGTGGTCAGATACAAAGAGAGCTAAAACTTGTTGAACTAACAGTGAAAACAGCTACAGGAATGGTAACCTGATAGACAGCTGATTCAAATTTGGGCAACACTACATCTCCAGTAATTCATTGCCTAACTTTTAAATCATAACTTCTGTAACACCTGTATGTGAAAACAATATATTAGCATGAAATCTCTCTCTGTGCAGACAAAGTGTATTTCTGAAATACCAACCTAACCAGCAGTCACTTGTCTATCATATAATTTATTAATGAAATTTCCAATTTTTTTTTCCAAGTATTGTATGGTGCCCGAATCCACTGAGGTCATACTTGACGAAACATATATCCTGAATAAAGAGTTGCAGTCACATTAAATAAATTCATGCTTCTTTTATCTCCTCTAAGTAAATCTTCAGGTAATTCCCACCTTGTATGCATTTATTTTCTGATACTTGTTTTATCATATTTTAGAATTGCATAGCGGTTGGTCAGCCAGAGGAGTGTTGCCTACCTTAATTTCTAGTATTCACTGGGCATACCCTCAGAAGATACAAATAACATAGATACAGATAAATAAACATACATGCACACACATATGGAAACAAAACAAACATCAAAACACAAAACACAAGGGTGGCCTGGGAATCTTTGTAAGTAATCCAGGCAACTGGCAATTCCAAAAATAATCATGGACAAAGGTTCCAAGTAAAGAACACTCTCAAAATACTGGTAGTATTTACTTAGTTAACAGAATAAGTGAAGTTGTGTTCATTATTCACCGAACTGTGATCAGTGTGCAATTTCTGAAGCAATTTTGAAGCAAAGCACTTTTGTAGCTATGATTGCCAGCATTTATTAACTATAATCCATCATTTCTTAACTAATTGCCAATTTAAGAAAGGACAGAGAAAGATTCTGAGCGAAAATCCAGAACAGTTGAGAGGCGAAAATTATGCATAGAAGGGAAATAACTGGGAATCCAGCAAAAGAAATAAGTGCTACAGGGTAGCATTGTTGCTTCACAGTGCTACCTTTTTTTATCCTTTATAAGTTTCAAAGCCTGAGTTTCATAAATCATCTGCAATACTTGGAGCTCAAACACATAATCTGAAAAAGTATAAGAGTTCAACCTGATAGAAGTACAGAGGTTAGCTACATGGTATAGAAGGCCAAATCCCTGACAACACTGCAGGTGACTGGAATTCAGCTAGCAGCTCAGATGCCTGTAGACGCTGGCCAGGAAATATGGTAATGAATGCCCACTGCTGGCTCATCCATCCTAGAAGGAAGGAGGTAGCTATCTGTCACCATGTGATTGATACATAATGGAAGCACTGGGTGTTGCCAGTGGAATTACAAGTTGCCCAAGTTCATACTACCATAGTGCATTCACATTAAGTAACTGCTTCACCTTGGGAGGTAGCAATTACAAGCACACATTAGCCACATAGAGGACAGGGGTGCTCCCAGTGGGTCCTGCTTCTTGACACCTGATTCTTTTGGAGAACAGAGGGCTGTTTGGAGTTTCCTGGATACAAACAAATCAGACATGGTGCTCTTGGCTAGCCTAGATATACTTGGTTCCTGCTCTCCAGGAACAAGTACTATGTTAACTTCGGTAACCTCACTTTATATACTGAGGTTATTTAACCAAGCAAAAGCTCTCAGGCCTTCCTGAAAACAGTTATGCATAGTGGGCAGTATCATTGTAACTAAATCATAGACAAGTGAATCATTTTACATTCTGTTCAAAGTACTTCTGAAACATGCTATGTAACACCCAACAACATTCAAAGCAAGTCCACAGTGATATTGCCACCATGGCCTAGGTAATAGCTAATATCCTAGCTGTTAACTTTTATGCAAATTTTATTCGACCCACAGTTATAACAATTTTGCAGATTCCACAGTCACAGACAGCCCCTCATAACTACTAATGAACAAATCATTCAAGAGCAAACACCTCATCCATTAGCCCTGATAACATTACAGAGTGTCTGATTATGATTACCAAATATGACCTATCTGGATCACTACTTAACTTCTTTAATCTAAGCCTCTCCATTGGTTACATTCCTGAAGCCTAGAAAACAGCCATCATTATGTCATTATACAATAGTCACCCTACCAGTGACCCTTGCAGTCATAGACCTGGAAGTCTCATATGTAAAGCTATGGAATGTACTATTTCAGACATCATGAATCTGGACATTGGGAAGTGATTGCTTAACTCTAGACCCTTCTCAATTCATCTTTGTCAAAGATGGGACCTGACTACATAGCATTGCTTTTTTCTTGAAAAAGGTCACCAAAGAAGTGGACAAGGGATTCTACAATAGTGCAGCATATCTGGACCTGGCCAAAAGCTTTGACATCATTCCCCAGTCAGGTATTATTGATGGACTTGTAAATCTAACTATATATGTGTGTATATATATATATATATATATATATATATATATATATATATATATATATATAGGTCTAACTCTAAATCACAATGCCCATATGATCAACAGTTAAAAACCTGAGATGAAAATAACGAAACTGAAAAACCCGAACATCGACTTTTTCTTAGGCTACGTAAACACTTGCCGAAACGTAAACAAAACTCATGCAGAGGTACGTAAAATCCACCTAATTTGGGGGGGGGGGGGCTACTCTCCCCACAACCCCCCAACTACATATGCCAACTCCAGGATCATACTACAGTATAGGAAAAGGGCATGGTGGGGAAGTGTTTACTTACCCTGGGAAAAAGTTGACATTTGGGTTTCATCAGTTTCATTATTTTCATCTTGGGCTTTTAACCATCAATCATATGGCCGTCAGGATTTAAAAGTAGACCGACACACACACACACACACACATATATATATATATATATATATATATATATATATATATATATATATGGATCTACCTTACTAGATCGACATGTTAAAAGAGCGAAAACGACTTCACCGACGCCAGAAGATCGACAGTTCACAAACACGACAGCTCATACACTCGACACATCATACCAACAAACAAAACAAATCCCCTATCCAAAACCCACACACACAACACAAGCACACCAAAATCCTTACAAACCAACACTAACCCATACATACACAACTATCTACAACCCTAACCCAAACCCTTACCCTAAGGTCCGTCACTATCGCACACTCACCTAACCCGCGCCCTAACCCTAACTCACTTATCCCACCCCTACCCCTACAGACCGCCAACATCGCACACTTACCTAACCCGCGCCCTAACCCTAACTCACTTATCCCACCCCTACCCCTACAGACCGCCAACATCGCACACTTACCTTACTCGCACCCTTACCTAACCCGCGCCCTAACCCTAATTCACTTATCCCACCCCTACCCCTACAGACCGCCAACATCGCACACTTACCTTACTCGCACCCTAACGTCCGTCACTACCGCATACTTACACATCCTTTCCCCATTGCAGTGTTCTCAGCGTCGGTGTCTTCCTCTGTCGGTCTTCTGCCTTGTCGATCTTCTGGCGTCGGTGAAGTCGTTTTCGCTCTTTTAACATGTCGATCTACTCAGGTAGATCCATATATATATATATATATATATATATATATATATATATATATATATATATATATACACACACACACACACACACACACACATTGCATGGTGGACACTGGATAACTAGCTGGTTTTGGACAGAATCCATGTGGTTAGAATAACAAGCACCACTTCTGAAAGGAAAAATGTTACTGAGAGTGCGCCAGAGGGCTCAGTGTTGGGATGTCTGCTATTTGTCTTATATTCCTTAGACCTTCAGTTCAACATTTGTAGCCTATGGTTATCTAAGTTTGTGTGTTACTGCAAACTGGATGTTGTCATTTGTTCCTCCACTGAGTCACAGTTGCTCCAATATTGGTAAAAATAATTAGTGCAAGAATAACGGTCTCAAACTAAACTTGAAAAAATACATATTATTGTTCATTTTGATAAAAAAATATGCCTTTGTCATACCATATAGCTGGCATACTCCTCTAATCAGACAATGTTGCAAGGGATCCAGGCACTCTTACTGATGATTCCTTATCTTTTGACCATCGTACCTCCATAGTACTCCAGAAACCCTTCTATATGGTACATCTGCTTTCTACACACGTCTTCTGGATCCAAAGAAGTCCTAATTCCCTTTTGCTCACCACTCATCCAAACTATTATTGAATATAATGCCCCTTTTGGCATTTATGTGTTGAAACATATCACTCAAGTTGCAAGTCCTCAGAAATTTCAAAGGATCAATGGTCTCAGGACTCTCAGTTAACTGGACAGATTGGGAGCTGCTCCCTCTACTTAGTCCTTCATAAACTCTTCCCTGGTGATCTGAGTCTAGCCTTTTGAGCTACGACAAACCTGACTCTCCTTGCCTTACTACTCCTTTGCACAACAAATGGCTCCTAAACCTTCATCAACAGATAAAAAAAACAAGCTGGCATGATTAATTTCTGTCCCCACGTATCCCCTCCCTCTTCAGCAAACGTATTCCACATGTCAAGCAGAGTAGCGTCCCTTGCCACCTTTAAGGTTAACCAAGATAATTACATGAGCAGCTTATATTCTGTCAAAACAAAAAAACCAGACCGCTAACATCAGGAAGAAAACTTTAATTCCACAGAGCTTTCAGGTTAAAAACTCTTCTTCAGTGTGATAAAACAGATAAATTGAAGGACATAATATACAAACTCAAAGACACAGCCAAGCAATCCTAAACATTCATCAATTAAGCTAATAAAAGGTAAAGGAACCTTTAAAGGCATATACTCAAAAATTCTTAAAAAACAATGAATACAATTCACAATTTCATGTGCTTCCCTTTTAAAACAGGTTTTATGCTCGGTGCAGCATTCAAACCCGGACTTTTATCTACATTTAACTTTAGAATCCATTTACACTCAGCAAGTTTCAGGTTATTATTTTTATCACTTCCCCTGTTACTTAAATAAACAACTTGTATCACTCTAAAAGCACATCTATGCTCAACAGTATTTTCCATAACATGTTTTGCTACAGCATTTGTTAACACATTTCTCCTAATCTCATACCAGTTAGTAGTAAGAAGCAACTCTAATTTCTCATTCTTTGCATGACAGTAAAACACAACACATGTTTATACCAGTCAAGGGATAAATATTTATTTCTCCCACTAACAACCTCAGGTGTAAAGGAGTGTGTCCATTGACTGAAACCTCTTTGCAGTAAGATCCTAACGAACACCACAATGCAAGGGATATGTTTGTGCTTTTCCTGTTACCCCCAACTAGCATAAGCATTAGACATTCATAAATGTACACTGTAATACATGGGGCATATAGCTTTAGTACTGATGAGCTGGTTAAATTGATCTGTATATCACATGGTGCACCACTTTTTTAAAAGATTTCATTTGAGTAAACACTTCCAAGAAGGCCAGACCAGGTTATTCACCTTTCTAGCACTCATTTGACATGACATCGTGCTTGGAAGTGAAGAAATATATCAGCAAAAACAAAGTTATCTGCAGAACTGAAAAAAAATCATCTGCCCACCTGAAGAAATGTCTTTACTTGAAGAGTTTCAGTTTTGAAGTACAGAAATATAATTCTCAGTGATTTTGTTTTTAACTGCAGCCACCAGAAATTCTCTTGCTGCATAGAAACTTAGCAGAAACTTAGATTTATTCTTTCTTGCAAATGAAATAGCAAAAAAGTCCAAAAAGTTACAGTCTGCTACACTTTTACATATTACTGGGGAAGAAGTCTTCAGGTTATTTAACTCTTTTGTTTTTCATGAACAGCAGAAATACAAAATAGTACTTAAAAGTTCAAGAGTTACTGCGAGCACAGAAGGACTTTAACATTTAATCTCTGTAAAGACACAAAATCCTAGATATACTATAGAAACTTAGTGGGCTGAAGAATACAGATAAGGAATGTGGATTTTGTGAGTTGTATGATTCACTAATATGACATAGGATAGGTTGTGTTATAAGAAATTAGTAAATAAGGTGCACAGAGGCTGCAGTGGTGCAGCGGTTAGTATTGTCGCCTCATAGCAAGAGGTTCTCCAGTTCGATTCTCAGCTAGACTGCCTTCTGTGTGGAGTCTGCATGTCCTCCGAGTAACATTTAAAGACATGTAGGTAGGTGCGTGCGTGTATGGGTGTGCCTTCATTGAAGGTTGGGCGTCGGGGTGGCACCTCGGCATCGTAAAAATCTACTGCCAATCATAAGCAGACCGGAGTTCTGCTGTGGCGACCCCTAACCGGGAAAAGCCAAAAGATATTACTTTTTAGTAAATAAGGTGCACACATTTAAGCAAAACAGAGCTGACCTTAACAAAACCTGTGGATGTATGCAAAGCCAGTGAAATTAGTAGTACATAATTAACTGCTGAAAGGATGTGTATAAGACAAAAATGTGAGTCAAAAAGGGTAGAAATAAAATGATAACATACTGCAATGTTAAAAAATAAGAAAACTGATCTATGTGAGAATGCAAAACAGAGTTCAGAGAAAATATTGTTTAACTAAAATTCAGGCCTCATGCAGTAAGTATGGCTATAAACATGTCAGAAAGCCTTGTTCTGTAAATATATTCTGCAGATCTTTACTAGAAAGGCATTTTATTTAATAAATTCTGCAGATCTGTGCTTCTGTGTTCGAAAAAAAGAAGTTATGTCTTACCATAACGTTCCATCTGTATTGTTGATCCTTGTTCAGTCATTACGTATAGGTATCGGTTCCGACCTCGGAATCGAGTCAGCCATCTTCCAAGCTCACGTCAGCTACAAACTCTCGAGCTAAACTCTTACCCAGAATTCCCCTCTCCCTGTTACCTCAGATTGAGTTTGCAAGTCAAAAGAAGGTAGAGGCTACCTCTAGTCAAATGACCTAAGAGAACCGGATTGTGAGATCCACTAGAAGTCACAGGAGGGAGAAGAAGGGAGGGTCGTAATGACTGAACGAGGATCAACAATACAGATGGAATTTTATGGTAAGACATAACTTCTTTATCTGATATTGTTAATCCTCATTTATTCCTAACGTATGGGACAGAGTCCCCAGCTACCTCTATTCCTGGGAGGCTCTCATGGAAGGACATTCCTGAGCACCATAGAACCAAAAGATGCTCTTCCCCGGGAGGCCAAATCCAATTTGTAATGATTGATGAAGGTATGAGGTGTAGCCCAAGTTGCAGCTGCACAGATGTCATGTAAAGAAGCTCTGGCATGGAAGGCAGCAGAAGTTGCCACCGACCTTGTCGAATGAGCCTTCATGGTAGTAGGCAATGGGATATTACATTGTTTATAAATGAAGTGAAACTACAGAAAACTCTGTGAGTACAGCAGCTGCACGGTCTCAATATAGGTAAAGGCACTTCAAAAAAGTAGAAAGACCAGCATACAATGGCAACAAAAAATACTTTAATAAAAGTATTCTTAAAAACAAACTGGTTTCAGCTGTATGGATACAAAGCCTTCATCAGTACATAAATGAAGGTCACACAGTCTTTATCTAGCCAATGTGACCTTAGCAACAGCAGATCCTAATCTAGGTCCAGAATAGGCCAAAAATAACTGGTCAGATTTACGAGAAGACCTAGTCCTGTTCAAGTAAAAGTGGATTTGCCTCTGAATATCTAGGGTATGTAGGCAATACTCTCCTCTGTTTGAATGATTGGGAAAGAAAATTGGCAATTCAATGGTTTGATTAATGGACATTTCAGAGATCACCTTTGGCAGACATGAAGGATTAGTTCTCAAAGACACTCTATCTCTATGAAAAATATGGACTCTGGATGCATCAAACTTGAAGCTCGGAGATCCATCTGACAGAAGTAATGGCAACCAAAAACAAGGTTTTCCATGACAAATATTTGAGGTCGCAAGAAGAAGCTGGTTCGAAGGGTGGCATTGTCAGAGCTTGTAGAACTAATGACAGGTCCCATGGTTGAATAGGTTCTCTAAAAGGGGGCTTCAAATTATTCACACCTTTTATGAAGGCCTTGCATAATTTTTGTGTGACATAAGACAGGAGTCTTGGACACCCTCATGGAAATTAGATATTGCAGCCAAATGAACTCTAATGGTAGAGGACGACAGACCCCAACTGAAATAGGTCGGCCAGATACTCTAGTATTATCAACACCGGTGCTGAGAAGGGATCTACTTGTTTTTCTTTCAGCCAACAGGTAAATATTTTCCACTTGCTTAGATAAGTAATTCTAGTGGAAGACTTATGAGATGCAGTAAGAATGTCCCGTTCTGGTAAAGAAAGATCGTTCTGCCTGGCAATCAAGGGAATTGGAGGAGCCAAGCTGTGAGCTTCAGGCTGTCCAAGTTGGGATGAATCAGGTTTGTGGATGTGAGATCAGCTCCAGGGTTGGATGGAGAATCCATGGTTGCTCTAGCAGGTGAGGCCAAAGGAAGGGGAACCAAATCTGATGAGGCCAATATGGTGCTATGAGGATCACCTTGCTCTTCAACCAACGGGCTTTCTTCAGAAACTAGGGAATGAAGGAAATAGGTGGGAATGCATAAAGATGACCCGAGGGCCAAATGTGGACTAGAGCATCCCTGGGTGACTGTCCCAGAGGGGGAATCAGGGCGAAGTAGTTGCTGCATTTGTAGTTGGTCGGGGATGCAAAGAGGTCACAGCAAGGACGGCCCCAGTAGTGGAAGATCTCCGCCACTATCAAGGGATTCAGGGATCACTCGTGAGGTTGTAGAATGCACCTGCTGAGTCTGTCTGCTATCACATTGGAACTCCCAGGAATGTGCTTTGCTAGAAGAAAATGGTTGATAGCCATCGCCCATTGCCATACCCTCATGGCCTCTCGACAAAGGGGGTAAGATTTGGTTCCACCTTGTTTGTTGATGTACCAGACCACTGCCATGTTGTCTGATTGTATCACAATCATCCCAGGCGGAAGCAGGGGATGGAATGCTTGCAATGCCAGAAGCACCGCCCTCAGCTCTAGAACATTTATATGCAGTTGGGCCTCCAATTCGGACCAAGTGCCTTGGACTGTCTGTCCCAGACATAGTCCCCCCCACCCCATCAGGGAGGCATCTGTGGTCACTGTAGCCTTCGGCTGCTGGGGGGAGAAGGGGTGAGACCATTGTGATGGGTTGTGGGTCATCCAACAATCTAAATCCTGTTTGCACCTGTGGGTTACTCGAATCTTGGCTGAAAGAGGATGCTGAAAAGGATACCATTGGGTGAGCAGTAGCCATTGTAGAAGCCTCATATGAAACCTGGCCATGGGGACAATGGTGATGGAGGCTGCCATGGAACCTAACAGCTGTAGGACAGAGAAAGTTGTGGAAATCTGTGCTCTGGAATGGATGCTCTGCAATTCTTTGTATCCAAGATGACCCCTATGAATTCTGTGGACTGAGATGGGGTGAGATTGGATTTTTTCCAGTTTATGGTTATGCCTAACCTTTGTACAGAGAGGAGAGAGTATGCCAGGGCTTCATCCAAAAGATGCCTGGTGGGGGTGGAGATGAGCCAGTCGTCTAGGTATGGAAACACCTGCAATCCTTGTAGTCGCAAGTGAGCTGTGATGACTGCTATGCACTTTGTGAACACTCTGGGGGCTGTAGAGAGTCCAAAGGGCAGTACTCTGAACTCGTAGTGACTGGCTCTCACAAGGAAGAGCAGAAATCTTCTTGATGGCCTGTCCACATTTATGTGGTAGTACGCATCTTGAAGATCTATCGAGCACATCCAATCGCCTTTTTCCAAAAGCGGGAGGATAGACTGTATTGTGACCATCCGGAATTTTTGTACTCTCACGAACTTGTTCAATACACTGAGATCCAAAATTGGTCTCCAGTCCCCAGTTTTCTTTGACACCACAAATAGTCTTGAGTAGAATCCGGATCCTATCTGGTCTGGAGGGACTATTTGGATGACTCTTTTTCTTAGCAGCTTTTCTATCTCCAGTGCTGCTTCTTTCCTTTGACTGGGTGGAACGTCAGGAAGATTTTTTGAAGGGACAGGACAAAGATCGAAGGGGATATGATAACCTCTGGTTATAATCCTTTGTACCCAAGAATCTGTGGTGATGGTTACAAGGAGAAACGACCCCAACCACCTTCAGAGGAAAGGAGTTGGGCCGCTCTTCAGGAGTGCTGGTAGGATTGGCCAGGAAAAGAGTCCCTGGAACCCTGGTTACACAGACACCCTCTGCCCTGAAAGGGGGCATCTTCCCTGTGAGTTTCCCCCTCTGCCTCTAGGGGAGAACTCGGCCTGTGTGTCACGGAAAGGACCCTGAGACTTCTTGAACCATATCTTCCCACTCTTTTGGTTTCAGGAGAAAGCACATTGGGGGGAAGAATAATGGACACCTGCGGCAGAAAGGATCTTACCATTCTGTTCACATCTGACCAGTGTGCTTTTAACTTTGGGTCCAAACAACGAAGAGGCTTCAATGGGAGCATTAAGAAAGGAAGTCTTAAAGGGTTCCGCGAAATTGCACAAGCGCATCCAGGCTTGTTGTCTCAAGACCACAGCTGAACCCGCCATTCTAGCTGCTCCTTCTGATGCATGAGCTATCAGTCACATGGAGGAGTTGGATATTGACACAATGGTGGCCAGCTGAGAGGCCACTTTGTCATGGACCTCATCAGACATGGCACCAGCCAAGGTTTTACAGAGTAGGAAATTAAATCCCTTTGAAGCCTGGTAAAGTGTGCCATATAATTCAGGGACCTGATAGCAAAGCTGCGCTTCCCTATCCTGTCCAGGGCCTGGGACTCTTTGTTGGGTGGATGGACAGTCTGGATTTCGTCTTCCACCAGATCCTTTTCGGTTGTGGCCACCACCACCAGGGCATCCACAGGAAGACCTTTAGACCAATGGGGATCCATAGCAGGAGGGGACAAAATCTTATCTGGCCTCCGGGGAATAGCCTCGACGGTGTCAGGAACCGTCCACGCATGCTGCATGATGAGTCGGACAAGTACATCGGCAGGTGGAGTAACTCAGGAGGTAGGGGGCCGAGCACGAAAAGCCTGCAGGAACACAGACTTCTCAGAGGTCAGATTAGAGGGCTGCCCTCTCTGTTTAAGGATTTTGCGGATATCACCAAAGGATACCTCAGAGGGTGACTGAGGGGATCCTTCCCCATCATCAAAGTCTGTGCCTTCAGTGAGGGACTCCTCTGTGGAGTCCATGTGCTTCCTCTTGCACAAAATTTTCTAGTGAACTTCCTCAGAGGGGGAAGCTGGGGAAGACAATGGAAAGGGGGTTTTTTGTCCTGAGGCCCTTGCACCCGGTGTCTGCTAGATGCGACTTGTAAACAGAGCGGTCCAGAGGAGGGTGGGGAGATAGACAGCACAGCATCACCAGCAGAAGCCAGAGCCTTCTCCATCAGTTGGAAGGCTGGTCCACCTGAAGAGGGGTGAGTGTCCAGGACAGGGGTCACCCCTCCCCTAAGTGGCTCAGCCTGCCGACCTGGAGTCCCCGGATGGCTGTTAAACAACAAATTATGCATGTCACAACTATCATCCTGGGTCATAGCAAAACTATCCTGCCACAAAGGCAACTGCGGTTCCTTAGTGAGATCCATAAATGGAACTGTAGAGGGGGAAGACAGCACTATATCAATGGACTTCAAAGGCAATGAAGGAGGAGAAGAAGGGGTCTTTGGTGATGGGTGATCACCTCTCAAGGAAAGATAGGTCCTGGGGGGCGGGATACCTCTGGCCAGAAGCACTTGATCCACAAGACGCAACACGTCATGTTCAGAAAGGCTTCTAGTGGACCTCATGGAGACTGAGGGAGAAACAGGTCTGTCCACAGAAGAGACAAGCTTGGTGCCCACCTCACCAGTTCACACGGAGAACAACGGTGCCAAGAGAAACTGGACTACGGTGTCTGCACCGAGGAAATCATTGGTGCCGAGGTCGCGGTCTACACTGACAAAAGGATCGGTGCCGAAGTGGTTGTTGGTACCGAAGCTGGAACCGACAAAATTGGTGCCAATAACTGAGGCATCAGTTCCAAGTAAGATGTCAGAGCTGACGTGGTCAAGGTCTGCACCAACTGAACAGTCAGTGCCAATGTAGTAGTTGCAGTAGTCTGAACCGAGGAGCCCCTCGGTACAGATATAGTAAAGGCTACAGTAGATGGATCCGAGATCACTGATGGCGCTGAAGGCCTTGGAGCCAAAGGTCTAGGCACCAAAAGCACTGGGGCTGATTGAGTGATCTCCGAAGCAGAAACTTTAGCCTTCTTAGGTCTTGGTTGGTGGGAGTCCCCAGCCAGGGATGAAGGCAGAGACTTGGCCTTTGTAGAATCATCCAATATTTTCTTATGGGCTCTAGGAGGGGTTGAAGCCTCTGACCCAGAAATAGCCACTGAAAAGGGAGATTTAAGAAGTCACTTCAGCAACAACTTATTTTTTCTTTCAATCAAAGTTCTATTGGAAAAATGTTTACAAATACCACAGGGCGGGTCAACAGATAAGTGAGACACACCCAAGTAAAAAACAAACAAAGAGTGTGCATCTGATGTAGGTAATTTGTGTCCACAATCTGAACACCTTTTAAATCCTGGACTACCTTTTTTATCTGCCATGATAGAAAAGGAGACAGAAGAAAGGGTACCAACAATGGTAAGAAAGAATACCCGAAGGTAATGAAGAAAGGAAGGGTTTACCAACGATGGTAAGGGAGAAAATACCTCGCGGTAAAAAGTGCAGAGTAAAGAGAAGGAAACTGAAGGAAATAGTCGCTAAATGCAATAGGGTAAGAGACAACAAATTAGAAACTTTTCTGTCAGAAAAGGTTACATTAGGCTAGTCCGACAACAAATATCTATACTTATCTCAAGAGAAGCAGCTTGACATGACCGAATGGCGATGCAGCAAACAAAATCTGAGGTAACAGGAAGAGGGGAATTCTGGGTAAGAGTTTAGCTCGAGAGTTTGTAACGAACGCGAGCTTGGAAGATGGCTGGCTCGGTTCCGTGGTTGGAACTGATACCCATACGTAAGGAATGAATGAGGATTAACAATATCAGATTGACATTTTCCTAAGATATGCAAATTAAATAAACAAGTGTACTGAAAATAACTTGAATGTTGTTGAACATAATATGAACATTAACTATTTGTGAGTGATGTTTTAGAGAAAAAAAAACTTTGACAGTGTGTGTGATGTCATATGATATCACCATTATGGAATGGTTGCTGATGTCACTAGTATGTCAAGGCAACTTATGGTCTCTTTCAGAGCAAATTTGGGTATTGCTGTGGAGGTTCTTGATTTAACTATATAAGACTTTGTGATTGTTTTTAGTGTCTGCCACGATTCTACCTTCATAGCTGGCTTTAGAAGATTTGATGAGGGATCTCAACTTTTTGTTGAGACTAATAAGGTTTTTTTTCCATTCTTGGGACTTCACCTTTTTCTGCAACAGTTTCTTCCTGCTGTTGTAGTTTATTAATTAAATCCCCACATTACATGTGATTTTTGAAGCTTGTAAATGGTTCATCTCCAAGACCCCTACTTGCACTACCAGGGGGACCAGAACTTGTCAGACATCTGAGATGCATGGCTAGGCTTAAAAAGGCCCCAGTGGTCAGTGGTCTATTACACACCTATGAACCTATAAAATAGTTACTTGACCCAGTCTACCTCTAAGAAAAGCAAACTATTACAGGCCAAGCAAAATGTTACAAACCCACACTTGCAGAGAATCATAAAGTCCCTGAATCATACAGGCTTACCCAAGATATTAAAAATACTGTTCAAATGGTCCTTGTGAGATGATATCTTCACAGGAAGACTGTTATACCGACAAGACCTCTGGAGGAGCGTCTCATGATGGGTTAATACTAGAACATATACAGTCAGCACAATAACATCTAGACAAAATCCTACTTCTAAAAGTCTATGGTACTTTCCTTACTCTTTCACTTAAAACTCAAACAGCAGTCAAAACTGATTGATGTATTGCCTTAATTAACAAGACAAAACTGGTTTAGTCTGTGTGTGTGTGTGTGTGTGTGTGTGGTGCATGTTTGTGTTTTTGTACTACCAGTCCCCATGTAAAAGATACTGCTTCTTTCATAGATTAGACCACACAGTTAAATACAGCTGCACAGTAAAACAATTATCTATGCTGTGTGTTTATTTATTTGACATTTTATGTTTATATATATATATATATATATATATGTGCGTGTTGTACTTTACAGAAAAACGCAGTTGCAAATTTTATTGATTTTTGTACATTTTGCAGCTCTTTTACATTCTTACTCGAATACTCCCCCAGTCTAGACCTCGTGTGTCTTTTGACATACTGCCATAAAATGAAGTTTGAGTTGCGGGTACATCCAGTAGTTCTCAACCAATCAGGGGCAAATTTCAACAGAATCAGGGACAAATCCAGAAAAACCGGGACAATCAGGGACACTTTTAAAATATTAGTTCTATTAACTTGAGACATTGACAGAATCAGAGCATGTGAATTAATATACATTTTCTGAAATAAAAGAAGTCTATTGTCATTATTCACTAAGTGTAACTCGCCACCTTCCTCCAAAAGTCACTAGTTTTAGGAGGGATTAAGAGGGACAGAGCTAAAATTTATGTCAAAATCAGGGACAGTTGAGAGGTACTTGGGAATAGTACCCAATTCCTTGTCTTAGCAGACAGTCTGCATTTGCATTACAGTCCCCATTCTGACAGTGAATTGACATGTTGCAGGACAAAAATAATAAGTGCTTAGTATTTTGACCTATTTAGGTACTGGTTCTGTGTAACCACTTTAAGGGATTGTGATCCATTACCTTGGTAAAATGTCTACTCTCAAGTAGGGATGAAACTATAGAAGACACCAGATTATGCCCAGCCATATTTTCTGTAGATGCATAGGAGCACCATCAGTTTAAGTGTTGTATTGGGTACTCTTCTCTCTCTCTCAGGAAATCTGGTCAAGTTCAAACCCCAAATCATCAGATCATAGCTTGAAGCATTCACTTGCACAATAAATTATTTATTGTACTCTGGATTGGCTAACACTGGGGGTGCAGTCAAGGCCCCTGGATTGGCTAACATTGGGTCAGTCAATGCCTGCTCACAGGTGAGTTTTTGAAATGCCTGCTCACAGGTAGTGTCCAGACAAATGTATCTGGTATATTCTAACTGGTAAGATCTGTAAGGGTGGCTATTGTGCTATAATCCCTAATGTAACAAGGTAGAGCACTGATCCACATGGACCTTTTTAGGCTCAGCCTGTGAGCACTATTTGGTTAAATGACTTGCTCAGAGTCACAGAAGTAAATGGAGGCTCAGGGAATTAAACCATAGACTTCAGGAAGCAGCTTGTTAACAGCTCATAGCATTAATCCTCTACACTAATTACATTCTTAACAATGCCTTCATCTGCTTTTTAGTAGCGGATGTAGACCATACCTGAATAGCTTCCAACTTAGCAGTCTCAGGCCTATCACTCACTAGATAACTCACTCACTCAGGCACCTACTTGATGGGGTACTGTGTCCACCAGTTAGACATACATTGCATTGCCACTGAACATTTCTCCAAGCTTCTGTAGCCCTGTTCAGATTTCCTGAATCTAGGTAGTTGACAGACGCTGTGAGTGTACTACTACACTGACTGATGTGTCAGACTGAGCCTCATTGAGAAGCTCTACCACAAGACTTCCTCAGATTCTTTCTGCAATCACTGCAGATACCAAGTACCAGCATCTCTTTATCATAGTAGGACTTTATCAAAACAGTGTGGTAGGGTTTGTGCTTTTGTCTCCTGCCTGGAAATTCCACTATGTAGTTATCATCTTTTACCTTTCTCAAAGTAGCAAAAGAACCCTGCCATGCAGCCTGCAGTTTGTTGTGTTGGACAGGAATAAGTACAATTTCCTTCTGCCCAACTGCATTCTCTGGCTCTGGCTGTCCAGTCATATCAGATCATTGCTGCTGTTGTGTTTGTGCCAGGTGCATCGTTACCAGTGTCAAGTGCTCACTAAGCCTGTTCCTGTAATTTAGAACATACTTCACAATACACCTCTCTGTTGGAATCATATTCAAAGCATTACAAATTAAATCCAGGGACCCAGCAACCTACAGTCATACAGCAATTAAAAGGACACAAACCTGTCCTGGGAGCACACAAATGTATGCAAAGAAGAGATGGTGGGACACAGGCACTTGCCCTGCTCTTTCTTGAACTAGTCTGCACACATTCTCTACATTCTCTTAAGAGAAAAAACCTATCAGACCTATGGTGTGTGGGTGACAGTGGCAATGTTTATATACTTTACCCTACAATGTTTACACAAAAGGAAATCAGACCTATGGTGTGTGGGTGACAGTGGCAATGTTTATATACTTTACCCTACAATGTTTACACAAAAGGAAAGCAGACCTATGGTGTGTGGGTGACAGTGGCAATGTTTATATACTTTACCCTACAATGTTTACACAAAAGGAAAGCAGACATATGGTGTGTGGTTGACACTGGCAATGTTTATATACTTTACCCTACAATGTTTACACAAAAGGAAAGCAGATCTGGCATTCAATCAGCACCTTTATGTGTCAGTATTTTCTCAGGCAAAACTACCCCAATGAAAACTTAAACCATTTGCCACCTTCTGTGCTTCAACAGAGGGCAGAGTTGTGTTAGGGTATTTACCACCACAAATACATTCCTCTTACCTGTGGTATGATGGTACTAACAGGCTCTATAATGTCTATGGGTACCATCTGAAATGGTTCCTAAATAACAGGCAAAGGCATTAAAGCAGCTTTAGTTTATCAATTATGCTGGCAACCTTTTGGCACTGTATTCATGTCTTGTAGTACTCTGTCACTTGTTTTACAGTACTTGACAAACAGAAATGCTGCTTATGCCTTTTTTCTATAATTTAGCGTATATATAGCCTGAAAGAGGAATATTATGGGCTATAGCCAAAGTGCCCCAAAGCAGGCCTTTGATGCTACTAGCTATTGTATCACTTCTCCCTGTAGCCCTTCTTCAAGAGTCCATTCCCTTTACAATAATCCCTTGTTTCAGTAAATGGATTACCTCACTCCTGAGAATAAGGAGTCTCCTTAGTTATATTTTTCAAGGAAAGTTGGATATAAGAACTAAACCTATCTCAAGTCATTGTTTGCAATCTTCTCTGGTTACCCTTCCAAAGGAAGTCTGGTAACTTTAGACAGATATGTCTCAAATTCAAACTTGCTACTACCACCTACCTCTTTCCTTGAAATAGCCCCTTCCAATGAAAGCACAGTACTTTTTGGCAGCTATGGCTGAGATTCAAGCTTGCTGCTACTAACAAGCGCTTCCCTTGAAATAGCTACATCACCAGTGTCTGTTGGAGGTGTGATCGCTAAGTCTCTGTAGTGCTGTCATCCCCATGTACTTCTCTTCATACCTAACTGCATGCACACAGGTACAGTATCAGCATCTGCTGGGATATCATTAAATACTCTCTGTGATCTGCTAATTGTTCTGCCCTTCCTCTTTCCCAATACAATTAAATGCTGGCCAGTAGCACATGAAAATAGGTGTCCCACCCCAGGCCCTAATTAGAATATGCTTCCCAGAAAACCATTCTCTTTTTTTAACCACTGCAGACTTATCAATAATTTAATATCTGCGGTGGTGCAGCGGTAGCGTTGTTGCCTCACACCAAGAGGTTCTCCTGTTCGATTCTCGGCTGGAGTGCAGGGAGTGCCTTCTGTGTGGAGTCTGCATGTCCTCCCCGCGGTCGAGTGGCTTTTCAAAAGACATGCGTGAATGGGTGTGCCTTCGTTGAAGGTTGGGCATTGAGCTGGTAACTCGGCACCGTAAAAATCTACTGCCAATCACTAGTGGGTCTGAGTTCCGCTACGGCAACCCCTAACCGGGAAAAGCCAAAAGGCAAACAACATGTCTAATGCTGCATATTTCTTAGCAATGGTCTTTTTGCCACCATTAGAACACGGTACAAACCGTTATGGTAGTCTGGAAGAGAGGTTGTACCTGGATAACCTACCACTTTTTTATGCTATTTCTGCTTGCTGTCTCATGTGACTTTTGTTCCCCACCCTGTCATTGTAGATATTTGTACTGTGCATGCACCATCTGGTTACACTGAAAACAGTTAAACCCAATACATGTACTAGAACCAATGGCTTCCCTCCACACCTGTAGAGTATGCTGTGATGGCCCCAACTGTCCCCATAGGTTTTAGGAACAATGGGTGCTGGTTACCCCCTCCCTGTGCAGTACTGACCTGCTAGACAGACAGAAATCATCCTTTCTAACCATCTCCTCAGCACTGGAACATTCCCAGTTTAGCAACCTCAGGCAAAGTACTGATTACATATTTTCTTATCACAATGTCTCTCAACATTTTAAGTTTCAAAAGTAGTAACTTGAAATTCATTCCCCTATCTATGAAAAACACAATTATTTCTGCAATAAAATCACTACCTTCTGCTTTTCTCCTATATTCTCTATTTTATTCCCTAGAAGCTTCAGATGTTAAAGAATTCACACATCACATTTTTTCTTTACAATGTTCAGTGCAATCAGTGTCATTTATCTTAGCAATAGCATGCATAGGTTTACCCATGAGCTGAGGGGTTAAAAATCTCACCCACTGCTTTAAGTCTATTTCATGCTGAATACTTATCATTTCAAATGCCTGGATAAAGCTACCAAAAATCCCCTCTACAACATACTGATGAAACAATTTAGACTGACCAGTGAGCAAGGGAATTTGGCACCATGTCCAGCACACTGCTTGGGCAGTCCCCATTTTCTATTTTAAAAGCAGCTTGTAAACTGACATTTTCTAAAGAGCATATTACAAGTTGTCATTAAATGATCTAGACAATTTGCAAACTGCATTTCTGTGCTTTTTAAAATTAAGTTGCAATTAAAAAAGGACAGCTAGAGACTGAAATTATGATAATTTAGATCCGGGTTGGTGTTGCTGCGTTAGCGTTGTCGCCTCTCAGTAAGACACTGTCTGGTTCGACTCTCAGCTAGAGCGTCTTCTGCGTGGAGACATGCGTGAATGGGCATACCTTCGTTGAAGTTGTGCATCAGGGCTGGCAACTCGGCACGTAAAAATCAACTGCCAATCATTAGCGGACCGGAGTTCCGCTGTGGCGACACCTAACCGGGAAAAGCCGAAAGACACAACAAAAAAGTGAAAGCCTCTAAGCTGTCGATCTTTTTCCAGCATTCAGTGTCCCAAACAAATTGGGAGCTGGTGAAGTCGTAGCATTGTCCAGCCCTTGCTACAGCACTGGTACTGCCCTTGACATTCAAGGCTCAGTTTTTACCCTGTTATGCAAATGACTTTAGTGAAGGTCCAGTATTGCCGTTTCATGCTGGCACTGCTTCTCTCTTTTTTCTTGGTTCTTCTCCTTCTGTATAACTTCAGCTTCTCTTTTGTTTTGTTCTTTCTCTCTGTTCTTACCTTCTTTGAACCGTGAGCTGTTTTACTAGGTCACCTGCCTCATACTACTTCACCTCTAGCTCCGGCTCAAGTCTTTTCAATTTGATCTGCATTCTGAGGGCATCTGGAATAGTCTGATTTGTTCTGCTATGTTCTCTGCAACTGTAGCCCCTGCCAAGATATCTCTAGGTTTAGTGTACTGACTTACCGGCACCCAATGCAATTATTCTCTCATCCTTGTACATACTAGTTGGATTCCTCTTGTTTATATTCATCAGCTGTAACACTGATATTTGTTCATATGTTTTGTAGAGCTCATTTTACCTGTTTGACTACTCTGACTAAAAAAAAATAATAATAAAAAAAAAAAAAAGGTTCTGAAATACATATTTACCTTGTGGCTAAAAGGGTACACACATTTTGCCTGCAAAACAATTTTGTTAGCAAAAAAAGTCTGCATATACAGCACCCACATCACTGCAAACCAATATGATGGCACAGACTTCCACCATACTTAACAACTGTCCAGATTTTCATAGAGTTTTCAGATTTTTGCTTCACATTTTTGGACTGTTCGTCATAAATTTCTGGTTTTCTGGCAAATCACTGAGGACTGAATTCACTAAATATAGACATACATTTCAGTTTCAGATTTCATATCCTTCAGAAAATGCATGCTAACACAAATCCTGTTATTCTAGCAACTTTCTAAGTTTGAAGAACAATATTCAAAATCTGTCCCTATTTTGGGGCCCTTGTCCTCCATGATTTTAGGTTTTGTCCAGATTTCCTGAGCTAGGAAGTTGAGCGGTATGACTTCCTCTGCCATTAATATGCGACAGCTACCAGGTGTATGGTCTCACTAACTACTCCATTTGCACCAATATGTGAGGGACAGTAGCCGCAGTCCTTTGATCTGCTACACTGTACAAGTAAATACTGGTAAACAACAAACAAAAAGATAAATATATAGAAATACAAATCAATTTAATATAAATAAATAAGTGAAGTTTGGCCTTAGCATAGGCGCATGCAAAAAATATTCAGTTTCCCTGAACCTGACCTCCCATACCTTTCTATTACTATATTCTGAATTGAATTCCTTTTATACTTGTATACTTGTAGAAAGAAAGAGAGAGAGAGAGAGAGAGACACACACACACACACACACACTATTACTTTTACATGCACACTCACACATGCAGTAGAATATCTAGGAGAGACTAGTAACATTCTTCAGTGCTATAACCTTCCTACGTTACGGTAGCTCCACCTGCCAGACCAAGCCTGACGAACTCCAGTGATCAGTTACTGCTGTAAGCCAACTGAAATATGGCAACCAATGACAATCTATAGTATAGTAGCCAGTCTCAGAAACTGATATCACAACTAGTCACTAACAGTAGTTGCCCTTATATCAATTAATAAATAAATAAGCAGCCATAAGAATTTAAAATTCAATAAATTTGATTCTTTATTAAAAGGAAAGTACAGTTATGGAAGTTGCACTTACCCATAACAGTAGATGTTTGAGTTCCTCTGTTGCAGTAACCTTTAGGCTATATGGGTTGTATCCTACCTTCAGAAAGCTATGGCTCCTCCCCAGACTTTCACTCTGACTGTTGATTGGCTAGTCCCGAAGAGGGAACTCCTCAGTTAGGGTAAAGATTTCTTCGGGACTTACTTGACCATACAAAGAAAGAAGAACCTAACAATCCTGAATCAAACAAACAATAACAACAAATATACATTAATTAGAAACACAAAAACCCTAGTTTATATCCCAGCTACAACTATATACAAGAGTAAGGGAATGGAGGGTAGGTTTAGCTAATGCAACAGGGTGGAATTTGAACATCTATTGTTATGGGTAAGTGCAACTTACACATCTGTGCTATGACCTTCATTCCTACTGCCGCAGTAGCTTTTATGCTATATCGGTTGATTACCAAAGCCTATCCAATCTGGGAGGAGGAAGGATACAGATCCAGGAGCCCCAGGAGAATGGTCCAAACAAAACTATCTTTGGACCTAGAAAAGGAATACAGTTTGTAATATTTTGTAAAAGTATATATAGAGGATCATGTAACTGCTTCTAGAATGCTTCTAGAGTAAACTCCTTTCCAGTATGCCATTGAAGATGACAAGCCTCTAGTAGAATTTGCATTGATACTGCCTGGAATGGATTTGCCATGGTAGGAATAGCAAAAACCAATAGCTGAGGACAACCATCTGGAAACTGGCTGTTTATACACAGAGTGTCCATCTGTTTTTTTTTTTTTTTTTTTTGTCACTTGATAAGAAACAAATAATTAGAACTCCAAAAAAAAAAAAACGTTACTTTTGGCTTGTTTGTTTAAACAAATAATTAGCTTTTCTAAAGGGTTTAGTTCTGTCAAGATGGTACTGAGTTGCCTCTGCACATCCAGAGTATGCATAATCCTTTTCCCTTGTTTTGTAGGCTCTGGGTAGAAAACTGTGAGATTTTTGGCTTGATTCAAAGAAAACTCTGAAACCACTTTGGGCATAAATGGGGGTTGGCTCTTACACAGACCCTAACCCTGTTGAAAATCAGATAAAGCTTATCCACCATGACAGCTTGCAACTCAAATACTCTTCAGATAAATGTCAGAACAATGATGAGTACAGTTTTCTATTTCAGGAGCATTAAATCAGCTTGATGGATAGGTTCAAAAGATGACATAGTCAACTTCTCCAACACAAAGCTAGGATCCCAAGAAGGAGCAACCAGTTTATAAGGAGGTCTCTTGTGTAGAAATCCTTTCAACAATTGTTTTACCACAAACGGAGAAGAAAAAGAAGGATCCATGGGTAGACGTGCTGAAATGGCCACAAGATTAACCTTTATAGAGGAATAACAGAGGCCAGAGGAAAGTAATTCACACAAATATTAGAGCACCAGTGGTAAAAAATCCCTGATGGTCCCCTGGTTATTGGTTAGGCACCAACTAGAGAATTGCTTCCACTTAACAATATAGGATTTTCTACTAGCAGGTTTTCTTAATTCCTTCAGTACTTGCTACATGTCCTCATGGAATAAAGGTCTGAATCATCCAGGCAGTCAGTTGAAGTTGATTGAGGCTGGGATGTATCAAACTCCCTCTGTCTTGTCTATGTAGCAGATCCAGTGTGTGAGGAAGTTGGTGGTAATAGTCCTTGACCAACTCCATAAGAAGGGAGAACCAGTGTTGCCTGGGCCGGAAGGAAGTTACCACAGTGATTTTTGGGTATCCTTTTGAATCTTCAGAATTACCCTGGATATCAGAAGAAAAAGTGGAAAAAATATAAAGGAACATGCTCTGCCAAGGGAATGAAACTGCATCAATTTTTCTGGCTTCTTACTTGTATGGAACTCTGGCGCAAAATTTGTTTATTTGTCCTTTTTTGAAAGGAGGTGAACAGATCTATTTGAGGCATTCTCACAACTGGATCAGTTTCTGTAAGATGCCTCTCCTATTCAATTTCCATTCATGAGGGTCTATCCTAGTCCTGCTCAGCTTGCCTGCCACTATGTTTTGCTCTGACAAAATGCAAGATACTTGTAGGGTTAAGGAATGCTGAAGAGCTAACTCTCAAGCTATCATAGTCAGCGTCATGCACAGGGTATATGACCTTGAACCCCCTTGTTTGTTTATGTATCACGTGATGTGGTATTGTCTGTAATCACCTGAAGTGGCCTTGGGGACCATATGTGATGGACAGACTTCAAGGCATGGATAACAGCTGACCTCTCCTTTATGTTGATGTGCTTCAGTTTCTCCACAAACCTTGCACCTTTACCCTCATGGAAATTGCTCCCCAAGCAAGATTAATTGATTCTATGATGAGAGATTGGTTTGGGGTAGGAGGAGAGAAGGGAAGACTTAGGTTGAGTTGAATTTCATGTCTCCACCAATGCAATTCACATTTTATAAAACCCCAAACTGGAATATGATACTCCAGAGAATGCAGATGCTGGGTCCATGTGTTTATTTATTTATTTACATTTGTTGACCGGGAGTGTCCGACTGGACATAGGTCCATTTTCAGTGGAGGCCCGGGGAGAAAAGCTCCACAGTTAAAATAAACAGACAGTAGTTACATTGGATTACATAGCGATTAACACTTTAACATAGCAATTAATTACAAACATATTTACAGATGAAGAACATAGTACATCAGTAGACAACTAGAATCTTTATCTGTGAGGTACATAACAGACATTAACAAATGTTACAATAAGAAGTTCCTGCTGTATAAAAAGTACTAGGCTTATGAGCATCTGAGCTTGCTATAATCAAGGTAGTTAGTGGGGTGGAAAGAAAGGTAGTGGTTGGATGGGGTGGGTGATATTAGAGTGGGAGTTGCAAGGGCATAGCCAGCATGTTTTTAGGTGCGCTTTTAGTAAAGTTTTGAAGTGGGTGCATGATGGTATGGAGGTAATTGTGGGTGGGAGGGAGTTCCATAATTTGGCTATGGCGCAAGAGAATAGTGCTTCACCAGCAGAGTTATTGGCTTTAGTAATCTGCAAGTGATTTTTGTTGCTGGATCTTAGTGGTCTGGTGGTGTGATAGGGTTGGAGTAGATTCTGGAGGGATGGGACATTTAGTGGATAGTTTACTAGTTTGTGGGCGAGTGATAGTTGATACGATTGAAGGAGGTGAGGGAGTTCAAGCCAGCCCAGTTCAGCAAGTGAGAGACAGTGGTGACTACGGTAGGATGCCCCTGTGGCGAATTTGGCGATTTTGTTGTAGCAGGTCTCTAGCTTGTTTAGATCGCATTGCCTTAGGTGGGTATATATTAGAGAGGCATAAAGTAGGGTGGAGATAAAGTGGGGATTTGCTACTGAAATCTTTGCTGCTTTGGTGAGAAGTTGCTTATTTCTGTATAACGCTCCTAGTTTTTTGTGTACTTTTTTTATGGTCATGGATATGTGAATGTCAAATTTTAGTTTATTGTCTATTTCCACTCCTAGCAATTTGTTGTGTTCAGTTGGGTATATAGTGGTGTTGTCTTTTGCTGTGATGTTAAAGTGAGAGTTGTTTTGAGTATGTTTGGTGGGTTGGAAGATGAGTAGTTTAGTTTTGTTTGGGTTGAGTATTAATTGGGCATCAGATAACCAAGTTTCAACAGAGGTAAGGCTTCCTGTGTGACTTTTTGCAGTCTGGCTAGGGGCTGGGCTGAGCAGATGATGGTTGAGTCATCTGCATATTGTATGAGTGTGCCATGTTTGGTGGCAGAGGCTAGATTATTGGTGAAAACAGAGAAGAGTAGGGGTCTAAGTGAACCCCTATGGAGACAGGTAGCTGGGGAGATATGTCATTCTGCCATACAATGGATTGTTGGCAGTCAGACAGGTAACTCTGAAACCAGTTGGTGATTGATTGAGAGAAGGATAGGTTACTGAGGACAGAGATGAGTTGTTTGTGTGGTACCATGTCAAATGCTTTAGATAGGTCTAGGAAAGTAGCAGAGGAGAAATAGCAATTGTTTTTATGCTGAAGGATAGTGTAAGTAAAGGAGAGTAAGGCAGTGGTGCTATGGTTTGGTCGGAAAACATGCTGAGTATTGGAAAGGAGGTTGTTAGTAAGGAGCTAGTCTGAGACCTGAGAATGTATGCATCTCTCTAGTATTTTGGAGAGTGGAGAGAAAATATCTATGGGGCGGTAATTGGTTAGTTCTGTGGAGGGGCCGCCTTTGTGGAGGGGAATTATATGTGATACTTTCCGCAGTGTGGGAATGTAACTTTCTGACAGAGATCGGTTAATCAAGATAGATACTGGGTAGGCCAGAGCATCAGCTGCGATTTGTAGGTATTCACTTGGGAGGTTCTTTGCTGGTAATTTGGTGGGCTTAAGTTTAGTTAAGAGTTTTTTTTTATGTTTGAGGTAGGTACAGGAGAAAAAGAGAAGGCAGTGAGGAGATTATTAGTTGAAGGTGTGGGTTGGAGGGGAGGGCGGTTGTGTTGTTTAGCTAGTGATAGTATGGTTTCTGTGAAGTGTGTGTTGAATGAGGTAGCAATATTTTTGGAGGAATGAGGGATGTTAGGAGTAGGGGTACTGACTTTACCTGGGTGGAGGATGGAGTTTATGGAGGACCAGAATTGTTTGGGGCTGTGTTGGGAGGAGTCTAGAGCAGACTGGTAGTATTGGAATTTGTCCTGTTTTATTAGCTTTTTAACTCTATTGCGTAGTTCTATGAATTTCTGTCTAGTTGAGGGGGTTTTGGTTTTGCGCCAGTGCTCTCAGGCTTTATCCTTGGTTTTCATTTCTGACTTAGTGGTTTTCTGTAGCCATGGGGAGGGTTGTGCTTTCATTCTGGAAAGTCTTAGGGGGGCATGGTAATTAAGGATGCTCAGGAAGGTAGTATTAAAAAATTCAACTGTGTCATCAAGACTGCGGTACTTTAGGGGATGCCAGTTACATTCTTTGAGGGATGAGATGAATGTGAGTGGGTTAAAGTGTAGTTTTTTTACGTATTTGATGGTAGATGACAGGTTTAGCTTGGTATAGGTATTTTTTGAGTAGGAATATTGGGGAGCGATTACTGAGGCTATCTGATAAGCAGCCTGTTATATATGACTGGGGACTCTTAATGACTAGTATCCAGTCCAGGGTAGTGTGCTTGCTGGAGTTTTTATTTATCCTGGCTGGCGACTGGACTAGTTGGGTGAAGCCATGAAGGTTTATATGATGGGTTGAATTGTTGCCAGAACAGGATTGCCAGTCAATATTGAAATCACCTAAAATGATAGTTTCTTGGGGGAAGATGATGGGTAGACCAGCTTTTTTTGGAAACCATATGATGTATCCCATAAATAAGCTTGCTAGGGCCATAGTGAGAATCATAGAAGCTGTGAATCTGGGATCCTGAGAAATTCTCTTGCAGAAGTATGAGACTCACAAGAGACGTCAGGAAAGATTCTGGATAAAAATCCTCCTTCTTTTGTGTCAAAAAGGTTTTTTAAAGAGAAGTATCTAGAAGGCCGTCCAGAAAAACAATCCCGTGAGACAGAATACAGGAGGATTTTACAGTATTTATCTGGAAAACCCTGATTGGTCAGAAGACACATAACCCATATTAATGACTCTTGACATCTGGATAAAGACTCTGCAAAGACAAGTATATAATCCAAATAAGGAAAATATGAATTCCAGTTAGTCTGCAATAAGCTATGACTGGGGCTAGATCCTGTGTGAACACCCTTGGAGACATAGATAAACCAAAGGGTAATGCAGAGAACTGATAATGTGACCCAGAAAGAAAAAAAGAACCGTAGACATTTCCTGAAGCCCATGGCTATGGGAATGTGTTAATAAGCATATTTTAAATCTAGTAATGCCAAGTAATTCCTGGGATGAGTGAAGGGTAATCGGCTCTGTAAAATCAACATTTTGAACTGTGGTACTTTCATATAGGAACATATGCTTAAAATAGGCTATCTGATCTTTAAGATCATTTTAGGCCTGGCCAAATTTCCATACCCATTTGGTGTTTTCACTTTCTCTCCCTTTTGGACAAGATTCTAATACCCCTAGTGAAGCTGGACTGAAATTAATACCAAAGATATTTCGAGAGCCTTGAGTGTTGTGTGTGTTTGTGTGTGTGTGTGCGCGTATATATATATATATATATATATATATATATGTGTGTGTGTGTGTGTGTATATATATATATATATATATATATATATATATATATATATGTGTGTGTGTGCGTGTGCGTGTGTGTGTATATATAGATATATATGTATGTGTGTGTGTGTGTGTGTGTGTGTGTGTGTGTGTGTACATGTGTGTTGGGTGGGGTCCATCCAAAGGTCCAATATTTGCTTAAATGTATCTATAAAGACTTAACAAAATGTAAAAAGTCATGTGCATTCAGAAGCTATATAGCTAAGACATTTGATGTCCTTAAGAGGTCATTTGCATTTATCCCATGGGCGTGTATTACAGGAGGTTTAAGGCATCACACAGTGAAAACTTTAGCTTTGCTAGGTTTATCTTCTAGTTTTTACTAATTGGTTTATCTGTGTGACCTTTTTACTCTTTGATTTGGATGTTAGCTTGGATACTCTGCAGACACCTTAATGGCTATGGAAATCAGCTGGGTGTGTTTGCAATGTATAGACAAACAGTCCACTTATGCTGTGCTGATGAGGTCATTAGAAGGCTGAAATATGCTGCCCACATGTATCTTTAAAGACTTAAAAAGAAAAAGTAAAAAATCATGGACATTCAAAAGCCATATAGCTGAAGCACTTGATGTCCTTAAGGGACCATTTGAATACTGTATCTCCCATGGGCCTCTGTCACAGGAGGTTTAAGGTGTCACACAGTGACAACTCTAGTTTGGCTAGGTTTTCCTTATAGTCTTTTTACTAATTGGTTTGTCTGTATGGCCTTTTTATTCTTTGGTTTGCTTAAATATGGACAGGGAGCTTTGTTTTACATGGATAGGTAGTCTTTTTGAGAACAGTGGTATCCTCTGTGAGATAAACCTATCTCTCTCAACTGTTCTGTTGGTGTTACAGAGTAGATTTAGATCCCTGGACCTCATATTTGTAGTGCTGTTTAATTTGTTAATGAGCAGCAGTTTCATCAAGGTAGGGTCAGAGAATGTCCTGTATGCTAGATACAGGTCACCTCTTAGTAATCTATAGGATACCATGTATAGTGAAAGATCTTTGAGATGGCCCATGTATGGCAGATTGTTTAAACCTAATATTCTTTTTGTAAGATATATCTGACAGCATTTCAGCTGTTGCATATGACTCTTCAGATACATGTTATATTCTATGATAGATGTTTTGAAGGCTGAATAGAGGGGAACAATGGCATCCCTAGACCTAAAAAAATCCCTTTGCTAATAAGTTGTGCAACTCATTCACTATAGTGGACATGTGCTGGCCAAATGTCAGGTTGCTGTTCACATGTTTTCAAATCCCAAATGAGTCATCTCTGTGGTATATTTTCAATGTGGTAGTTTCCCCTGGGGAGAAGGCTTGCCAAAGGATACTGTAATGCATACTTCTGGTGTCTAATTATAGTCTGTGATTTTAACACCAGTTATTTGTCTGGGTCAAACCTTTTACATCTTTTGGGAATTTAATTACTGCACCCAGCTTGCAGTCATCTGCAGTCTTGATCAGTCACAGTCCTTTAGTATTGGCGTGAACTTTGGAAAAGTAGATGTCAAACAGAAGGGGGCCCAACACCAATCCCTGGGTCTCCACTGGTAGCTGGTCTTTTAGAGGAAGTAGATTCACCTATTCTGATGCTTGTGTTCTATATGTGATCCATTTGGCAATCCAGTGGATGACACAGAGGTTAATACCTAGTTGTTTTAACTTGTCTACTATACCAGAGTGGGGAATTGTGGCAAAGGCTTTAGCCAGGTCAAGATAGGTGGTGTGAACCATTGTACCCTCATCCACTGCCTTGGTGACTCTTTCAAAAAAATCCACCAAACTGACTAAGCATGACCTGCCTTACAAACTGAGGTGGATCCAGTGATTGAAGGTTGACTATGTCCTTGTTGATTTGCTCCATGATAATCCTTTTTATGTCTTTGCAAACAAGGTTGGTCAGTCTTATAGGTCAGTAATTACCCAGGTCAGTGGAAGGTCCTCCATTGTGCAGGGGATTACTGTACCTCTTCTCAATTCACTAGGAACAAAGCCTGTGTTCAGGTTGAGGTTGAACACTGTTAATAGGGGCGCCACTAATTCATGCCTCATGGTGATGATGATGATGATGATGGTGATGCAACCGGGAATATTGTCAGGATCCATAGAGGCAGTAGTTTTAGTTTTTGTGAGTACTTTTAGGATTTGGTCTTGTGTAATGTCTGGGGAATATCAGTTTTAGATATTACATACAGCTACAACAGTGGAGAGAGGGGTAAAACCTGAGCTGAATGCATCTGCCAGTAGGTTAGCAATATCTTCAGCTCTAATGATAGCAACAATGTTTTTAATCAGCTCAGCACATTGCCGTATAATGCTGCTAAGATTCCTAATATTAAAAACAAAGGTAATCCATAAAGCTCGAATCAGATCTGGTATCCCACCTGTGACCCAGAGGGTGACTGGACTAACAAGAAACAAGAGTACAAAGGATTAGTCCAGATAAAATCACTTTAGCAAGTGGATCTAGGAGACTCTCTCTCTCGGATACCCTACCTGTGGGAGGAATAAAGACACCTTGTTGAAGTTTCAAGTAGTTTATAAAGTTAAGTAGGGAGCTGGATGAGTGTTCTTGTCTGCAACACTCATCCATCTATCTACTTAACTAAGTATCTTAAGTTGCATTTTTAACTAGACACCTGAGTTTTTTGTTTAATTGGATGATGAGAGCTCTATTGTTTTGAGGCATGCACTTTTTTGCGACTGGCCACTACTTTTTTTTTCTTTTGTTATACAGTTTGTTGTTATCACGATTCCAAGAAGGTCTACTTTTGATGTTTGAGTTGTATTTGTTTCTGCAGGGAAAGTACAGCTGTGTAAGTTAAACTTACTGTAACAGTAGATGTTCAAATGATTACTGCTCTTGTAGCCTTAACTATATGGATTATATCCTGCCAAGGATATAACAGCTAGCCAGCTTCTACAAGCCCAAACTGTCAAGCAGCTCAAGATGAACCGACTAAAAGATAAGTTTGGGCACAAAGCCCTTCAGAGGTTTCCTGCCAGCAGAGGGAGGGAGGCTGAGCCCTAAAAGAACAATACAAGGAACAACAAAAAATAAATGTCCACACCCTGAAATAAAAACACACCAAAAATCAAGGGAGATGGAGGATAGAGCAGCTACTGCAGCAGTGAACATTCAAACATCTACTGTTATAGTAAGTTCATCTTACACAACTGTATTATGTTCATCATATTGATCACTACTGCAGTAGCCTCAGTAATATGGGTAGATTACCTTAGTTAACTACATTTGGTAGATGGAAGAAGACTCCAGGAGCCCCTGGAGAAAGGTCCGAGCAAAGCTTGCTTTGGGCCTAGAAAAGGAATCAAGCTTATAGTGCTTTGTAAAAGTATGTCCAGAGGACCAAGTAGCTGCTTCTAGAATCCAACCCTTTCCAAAAAGCCATACATGAAGCCAAAGCCCTGGAAGAGTGGGCCTTGACTCCGCCTGGAATAGTTTTGTTATGGTGATTATAATAAAAGGTGAATGCCTTAGACAACCACTTAGAAATAGTTTGTTTTGGCACAGGTTGTGCCACCTTCTTACCTTTACAAGAAATGAACAATTAATCTGAAGGCCTGAGAGATTTAATTCTGTCTGTGGACATCCAAGATATGAAGTATCCTTTCTCCTTCATTTTTAGGTTAAGGAAAGAAAATAAGGAGATGGATAGTGTGGCTTAAAGTAAACTCAGACACCATTTTAGGCACAGAAGAAGGATTAGTTCTCAAAGAAACCTTGTCCCTATGGAAAATGAGATAGGGTTGACTCACCATAACAGCTTGCTACTTAGATACCCTTCTTGCAGAGGTCAGAGCAATCAGTAAAACAATTTTTCATGTTTATAAGTGCAAATCAGCCAAATTAGCTGGTTCATATGGAGCAAGCGTTAGTCTCACTAACACAAAATTAAGATCCTAAGGAGGGACCACCGGTTTTCTTGCAGGCCTGTTAAGCAAGAATATTTTGACATGAGACTGCAATAAAAGAGGAGGATCCATGAGCAGACATGCAGAAACAGATGATAAATGAACTTTGAGAAAGGAATAAGAATGGCCTTAGGAAAGTAACTGACACAGATATTGTAAAATCAGAGAACAACTAGCCCTGAATGGGTGCTGCTTATGTCTTCTGCACCAACAAGAAAACCTTTTCAATTTGCTAATATACGATTTTCTAGTAGCAGGCTTTCTTGCCTCCATTAGTATCTGTTACACTTCCTCAGTAAACAGGTGCCTAAAAAGAATTAAGACCTTATCAACTAGGCAGTCAGTTGAGGATGATTGATGTTAGGGTGTATGTATCAAACACCCCTATTTTTATGTGAATAAATCCATTCTGTGAAGAAGTTTGTAGTAATTGCCATTGGCCTTTTCCAAAAGAAGGGAGAACTATGGTTGCTTGGGCCAGAAGGGAGTCACGACAATGATCTTGGAGGATTCCTTCTGAATCTTTAGAAGTACCCTGGATATTACTGGAAAGGATGGAAAAATACAGGAACATTCCTGCCCAAGGAAAATAAAAGGCATCTGTCTTCTAGGCCTTCTTGCATGGAGTCCTCATGCAGAATCTTGTCAGTTGATTGTTCAGATGGGAGGCAAATAGGTCTAACTTCTGGAACCCCCCACAGAAGGATCAAATCTTGGAAGACCCCCTAATCTAGTCGGCACTCGTAATGGTATGCCCTGGTCCTGCTCAGTTTGTCTGCCACACAATTCTTCTCTGACAGAATGTAGGATGCCTGCAGAGTGAGACTGTGCTCTGAAACTATTTCCAAAGCTAAAATAGCTAGTTTGCAAAGAGGACATGACCTGGTTCCCCTTTGCTTGTTAATGTACCACATGACTATGGTATTGTCTGTAACCACCTAAAGTGGTTCCAGGCACCAAACATGGTATAAAGAGTTGGGTGCCTTGATCAGGGCAAGCATCTCCTTGATAAATATGTGCTTGCATCTGTCCTTGGTATCCCTCTGCACTTTTATCCCTCCTGAAACTGTTTCCCAAGCAAAGCCCTAGGTATCTGTGGTGAATGACTGCTTTGGAAAAGGGAGGGAGAATGGAAGATCTGGATTTAAGGACATCTGCTGTCTCCACCAAAAGATTTCTGTTCTGACAAACTCTAGGACTGGGATTTGAAAAGACAAAGGGTGTTGATGCTGGGACCAAAACGAGTATCTTTCTCATGTGCTGTCTTGCCAGTGGTATCATGAAAATCATAGATGCCAGGATACCCAAAATCCAGAGGTATTCCCTCACAACTGACGAAAGTCTAAATAGAAAATCTTAGAAAAAGATCTAAATAAAGATCTATTTTTCCTGTGAAAGAAAAGCTCTTTGAACTGAGGTGTCTATTTGACATCTCAGGAACACAATCTTGAGTAAGGGAGTCAAGAAAGTCTATTTTAATATTTTCTTGGAACTCCAGATTGTGTGAGACATCTCTCAAACAGGAAAGAGATTCCTGACACTTTGAAAAAGGCTCTGCAAAGATAAGCAAGTCATCTAAATATGTAAAAATGTGGATACCCTGGAGCCTGCAATGACCTATAACTGGAGCTAGACAGTTTGTGAACACTCTTGATGCAGTGCATAATCCAAAGAGTCGGGCCGTGAACGGCTACTATGATCCAGACACACAAAACCTTAAAAAACATCTGATGTCTGGATGAATAGGGATGTGATGATTAACATCTTTTAAGTCTAGTCTTATCAGGAAACTTGAAAGAGGAAGAAGAGATAACAGGTTGTGAAGTGACAGCATTTTGAATTTGGGCACTATCACAAACAGGTTTAGGTAAGAAAGATCCAGAACTGGTCTCCAAGTATTTTCTTTTTTTGGCACTTGGAACAGCCTTAAAAACTCTTCCCCATCTGGGAAGGAGAACTAGTTCTATCACTCCTTGGGACACATGCAATGAAAAACATGTGGAAAGAAAAAAAGTCTGATCTAGAGAATGAGGAATGACCCCCTGAAAAGGAAGAATATCCTCAAATGCCATCTGTAACCCTGATGAATGATTTTTGTAACCCATTTGTCTGAAACAATCTGTTGCCAAAGAGGAAAAAAAGGAGATTCAGACTTTTTGGAAGAAAAATGGGGTCAGGATGGCAAGGAGTCTAAAGGTCACTTGAACAATCATTCAGCCTTGTTGGACTGTCCCTGGTTTTGGGAGGTTCGGGACTTTTTTTTATGAACCCCATTGCCAGTTCTTCTTAAATGTCTGTTTACTGAATTTTGGTGAGACTGTTTATTCTGTTTTTTTTGCCAAAACTGGATTAAGGAGATAAATAATCCCTTGAACAATCTGGAAAAGTAGGGCTGAAAAATCTTGCTTGCTCCTTCCATCATCTTTGATTACTAAATCTCTATCCAAAGGAGAATTTAAAATAACATTTTTAACATCATCTCAGAGGTTCTGGGAATGCAACTATGCAAACCTCCTCAAAACACTATCAGTGGCCAAAGCCCTGGAAGAAATATCAATAGTCATACACACACTGCAAAAAATGAGTCAGTATGGAGTTTCTTGTACAACAGAAGAATCTATGTTATTTAAAGCAGATATTTCCTCATAAGAAGAAACTGCGGATAAACCATTCCTCATGCTTTCACAATCAGGGGTCTATATTATGTTATCAAAAACCCGTATCATTGAACACCATAACACTGACACAAATAGCCCGAACCACAAATATGCCAAACACCCTAAACCGCAAATTTTCAAATCTCGAACCGTCATAGTTGGCCAACACCACCGCACTCTACATACCCAAACATAATAAATAAAACACAAACATACACAAACCAAACCCTACTACTAACCCTACACTAAACCTTACATACTTTACTATCTATGCACTTACCTTAACCCGCACCGTAACCCTAAGGTCCGTAACTATCGCACACTTACTCTGCAGACATATACCCAAATAAAACAAATAATCCACACACATACAGTTAACAAAACCCTACTTCTAACCCTACACTAAACCTTACATACATTACCTATCTATACACTTACCTTAACCCACACCCTAACCCTAAGGTCTGTATCTATCGCACACTTATCTTACAGAGCTATACCACAGACGGGCCAACCATGACACTTCGGCGTTTCGTGGTTTTGTACATTTGCCATTACAGTAGTTCGCGCTATACATGTTGGTCTTCTGGCGTTCCATTATATGGGTTTTCGATAACGTGATACAGACCCTGTGTACTACAACATATGAGCATGACAATTCAAAATTCAGAAAAATCAGAGTTGCAGAAGTATACACTTTTCTCATACCTATCAATAATTTTCCCATCCTTACCAGAAAGAGTAGCATTGGAATCAACTAAAAGCTTTGCAGCAGTGAGATCAACTAAAACTATAACTGCAGGGTCAGGTTTGGGAATAAGGTATACAAATTTAAAATACTGAGTAACGTTATACATACTATCTGCCTTTTTAGGGGCAGCTGGCTGACTATCAGGAAAATTGCATGCAGTAATGCATACATCTTCTAAAGTAGACAGAATGGGAGGGATGGGTGTAGGTTCTGGAAAATCTTTCTTTAACAATGAATAGTATTTCCAAGGGACTAAGAAACCTCAGTGTTCTCCCACCAGAAACACTGGCACATTCTAGCAATAGTATCAGAGAAAGAAAAATCTCCACAGTGAGATTCAGAAACTGAACTCTCTTCTGAGTCTGAACCAGAGATCTGAGGGACGCCCTGTATCCATCTTTGCATCTTCCTATTCAGATTCAGAATCTTGAATCTCTTCAGGAAAAGAGGAATCCCTCTTTCTTTTACCAGAAACTACTTTACAAAAAGGATCAATTGCCTGAATTATACCCTGAGCCAGACCCATTAAACTACTTCTATTCAAAGAAATTGGAGGAGTAGTAGATACATGCTTGTTTTTTTTTTTTTTTGTTTCTTTTTGACAGAAAAAATGGGGACTAATTGTGTTACTAATGGCAGCAACTGCATCGCCAGGGATGGGTAGAGCATTCTGTCACAACAGGGGAATCTTCCCTTTTCCCTTTCTCAGTACCAAAAAGAGTGGCTCTGCCTTGCCCACTCAGGGGACCCCAACACCTGCAGAGGATGTGGCTAACCCCTGGTCCATAGTGGATGGAGAGATCTGGGGTAAAGGATGAGTGGTCTGAGGTACAACAAATGGCCACAGCAGAGTCACCCACGTGTGGCAAGGGTCGAATTGCTAGCCTGCTGTGATGACAAAGGCTGTTTGCTTAACTTTTTATTTTTGTAATCTGTTCCATGGTCAAGCCAAAAAATGGTGCCTGCTTCCTGATGAAGACAAGCAGTAACTACCGGTTAACACTACCAGTCCACAACAATTAAGTTTTTGACAGAAAAAAACGCAGTAAAAAGCACTTTAAAACATTATGGCAGCCCCATAAAAATAAACACAATTTCTCCACGGAATTTTTTTTCGGTTACTTTACACTACTTTTAAACTGACAGAAAGAATGAGTTCTCAATTTAAAAATGTGTTGCAGTCTCAAGATAGTCCATTAAAACACAATACTCCTAGCTTTACAATAACCTTCCTGAAGTGGAAAGTAATAAAACATCATGAAAATTAAGAAAATGGAAGTTTTTTTCCTCCAAAGGGGACTTATCTTCCCAACAAATAGAAAGCACAATCTGACCATCAATCCTCGAAAGCCTCAGAGGAGAGTACTCTTTGCAGGCAGTAAAGCTGCCAGGGCTTTCTTTTAATTAGCTCAGCTCAATCTGCTTGACAGTTTGGGTGCATAAAAGGAGCCTTGAAACTTTGGAAGCTGGTCAGCTGCTATATCCTTGGAAGGATATAACCCATATAGCCAAGGTTACTGCAGCAGTGATCAATATGATGAAAATCAGCTGTATGACTGCAGCTATTTACATGCTGGTCTACTTCAGTGATGCATAATTCAGCATAAACTTCAGAGATTTTATGATTTTTTTGGGGGCTGTGTAGTCTGCCAGGGTTGGTCTTAGAAGTGGAAATTTTGTCTTAAAGACATATCTAAAGATAAAGTGGACCAAGGAGACCTCAGGAGTTAATTTAATTTTGAGTGATACAGTTTTATGATCCTACCTACCAAGGGACAATGATTGACAGGGGTTGTGCGCAATGCCCTTATGCAAGGGCAAGGTCCTAGAAGTTGTTTCCTCTAGTGGGTAAGCTGACCGACTCTTCCAGCACATCTGCATTGCCAAAGTCCATGAATATTAGAGCTTGGGCATCTGTTGTCATATTAGTCTCCATGTCTACGGATGGGTAGTTAAAATCACCTAGGATGATGGTGTTGGGATGGATTCTAAGAAAAGTACAGCTGTGTACGCTTACCATAAATGTAGATGTTCAAGTGTATTCACTGTTGTAGTCCTGATTTATGGGATTTCCTGCTCAGAAGCCCTTGTTTGGCCTGACTACCAGAATAAAAATACTCCCACCTCCCTGTGCTGGCAGATACCCTACCCTGACTTCAGGATGGTTGTGTATAAAGGGAGCCAGCCGAAACCATGACATCAGTTTTTTTCTAGCCCCTAGAAGGTAGAAGCCCCATAGATGAACCTTAAGCAAGGGACCAGGTTAGTGGAAAGAGGGCCTGTAGGCAATCCCTTCAGATGGTCTTTTGGAAGATGAGGACAGAGAAAAAAGCTGTTACTGTAAGGAGAATGGAGGGAGGGAATGAAGACTGCAACAGTGAATACACTGGAACATCTATATTTATGGCAAGTGTACACAATTGTACTGTGTTCTTTGTGCTTCACTGTTGCAGTCCTGACTTATGGCATTATTCCCAAAACTGAGATAAGGATAGAAGGTGCCTTAATAGGAAAGAGAGGGTGCCCTGCAAGATGGCAGTGGCAAACCCTGCTCTGGACTTGGAGGAGGCAAACAGGTAAAGATATGCACCGATGACCAGGTAGCTGCTTCCAAAATGTCTTTGGTAGGTACTCCCCTCAGGAATGCAGTGAAGGTACAAGTGGCCCTAGATGAGTGCGTCCTAACAGATTCAGGGGGATTTTTGCCATGGTAGGTGTATCAAAAAGAAATACAGTGGGAGATCCTCTTGGAGATAGTTTTTTGAAGTCTGTTCTGATTTTCTGAAAGTTTTAGTCCTGTTAAGGTAGTAGCAAAGTTCCCTGTGTACATCCAAGGAGTGTATGATTATTTCCTCTTGGTTCTGTGGCTTAGGGAAGAAAGTAGGCAAGTGTATAGCTTGGTTCTGAGAAGTGTCTGTGACCACTTTGGGAATAAAGGAAGGATTAGTTCTGAGTGAAACTCTGTTGGGTGGAAGATAAGAAAAGGCTCCACTGCCATTAAGACTTGCAACTCAGAGACCCTTCTCCTAGTTGAGGTGATAGCCAGTAAAAAGGCAGTCTTCCAGTTGAAGAATTTTTAAAATCAGCTGAAGCAGCTGGTTAAAAGGGGGTAAGGTCAATTTTTCTAGAACAAAGTTGAGGTCACAAGGAGGGGTGGGCTACCTCCTGGGAGGTCTGACATGCAGCACTCCCCTAAGGAACTGTTTGATTAGGGGGTGGGAAAGACAGGAGGAAGAGTAGGAATGTAGGCTGAAATGGCAGAAGTATGTATCTTAATGGATGAGAACGACAGGCCTTTGTCCACCAAGATAGCCAGGTACTCCAAAATGACTGAAATGTTGGCTTAGACAGGGGTTGAGGCCTTGTTGCTGACACCAAATGCAGCATCTTTTTTCAACTGGCAGAGTATGTTTTCCTACTAGTACTGGGTCTTCTAGACTCTTTCAGGATATTAAATACCTGAATACTCAGGGATTGCTTGGGATAGAATATTGATGAATTATCCAGGCAGAGAGCTTGGCAGTCTGCATGTTGAATGCACAAACTTTCCTTTTGCCTGAGTCAGCAGATCTGCTCTCTGGAGTAACTGCCATGGTTTTCTTTGGTTAAACTCAGTAGTAGGGGAGTACCACTGCTGCCTGGGCCAGTCTGGAGCTATCAGGATGACCATTGGTCCTTTTTCCATGATTTTTAGGATGACCCCTGGAAGGAGAGGCAGGGGAGAAAATGCATAAAGAAATAGGTAGCCCCATTGGAAGGAGAAGGCACCTGTTCTCCAGTCTGTGTAAAGTTTGCTCCTAGAAGCAAATCTTTTAACTGACTATGATGAGAAATGTTACCTGATGCAGCTTACACTCATAGGGATTCATTAAGTGTCTGCTGAGGCGGTCTGCTAAAGTGTTCTGAGCCCCAGGAAAGTACTGAGCCATCAGGTGCAATCCCATAGCATCGGCTGTCTCCCAGATCTGCATTGTTAGCTGGCAAAAGAGGGTAGGAGTGGGTGCCCCGTTGTTTGTTTATGTACCACATGACTGTTGTGCTGTCTGTTTTGATAAGTAGACCTTCTGATTTCCAGTGATCCTTGAAGACCATGCATGCCCTTCTGTACTACCATCATTCCTTTCAATTTATGTGCTTGTGTCTGAACTGCTCTTCCCCATTTAACCTAGGATAGGAGGTGCTGAAAATGGGCTCCCTAGGTGGTGTCTGATGCATCTGTGGTTAAGGTTTGGCCCTGAGGGTTGAACCTGAAGGGGAAACCTGTTTCTGTGCACATGTTCATGCCCACCATGCCAATTCCTCCCCGAGGCAGTGAATTAGGTGGATTTCTGTTTCCAGGGACTGTGAGTGCTGGCAGCACAGATTCTTGAGGTACGACTGAAGCTTCCACATGTAGCCTGGCCAGAGGGATTATTAGGATACAGGATGCCATGTAGCCCAGTGCTCTGAGGAATTCCCTGGCCAAGAGGCATTGCCTTTTCAAAATGTCCTTGAAGTATTAGGTTATGAAGGAAGTCTTGTCTGGGGGAAGGAAGGCCTTCTAGAGGCCCGAAAAAGCTATCCTGATAGAAGGGTTTGTGTTGGATTTGCTGAGGTTTATGGTGAACTCTAGGGAGGAGAGAAGGGTCTGGGTGAAGGCCAGATCCTTATCCTTGACAATCTTGGACTGACTCATGGCCTGAATGAGGCAGTCATCCAGATAAGAGTAAATTTGGATGCCTCTTGTTCTACAGAAGGTGATCACAGGGGCCAAATATTTTGTGAAGACCCCGGGAGCAGTAGATAAGCCAAAGGGAATTCCAGAAAATTGAAAGTGACTGGTACCTGCTCTGAAGCAAAGAAAACTTCTGCAGGATTCTTCTATAAGGAAGTGTAAGTAGCCATGCCCTCTGCAATTGCTGTTGATGCCTATGAGGCATTTTCTTTTGGATTTTCCTCTGACTAGGTTTTAATTGTGAGGGAAAGGACCAAAGCTTAGTGGGAAAATTCCTACTGAACTTAGGTGGCTGGAATTGGAGGACGCCTTTGACCATTTGCATGGATTTTGCCTTATCCTCCATCTTTTTTAACACAGCCTCAGCCTTTGGTCCAAAAAGGGAATCCTTATCCAGAGGTGCATCTAGTAGTTTAGATTTGACATGTTCTGGTATTGTCTGTTACCTAAGCCAAGCATGCCTTCTGATGACCAAGCCAGAGACAGCAGCTTGGGAAAATGCTTCTAGGGCATCATATCTGCAGTGCAAAAAGTGCCTAGCTACCTAGGAACTGGAGTGGCAGAGTGTTCTTGTCCTACAGGGATGAAATCTTTTGCTTCATTTTTTCCAAAGTACTCTGCTGGTATTTTATCATATGGAATTGGCAGTTGAGGGCCCTCATGGCCAGGGTATATGAAGTGTAAACCTTTTTTCCCACATCTGTCAAGGGCCCTGCTTTCTTTGTCCATAAGTAATGGGTTTTTAGAAGTACTAGCTCTAACTCCTTTGGGGCCTGGAGTGAGAACTTCTGGGTCAGCAGAGGGGTTCTTAAAATTAATTTATGTGAGTACAGTACCCTGTAAAACCTGTCTGGTTTATGAGGGGCTGGGAGAAGAGAGTCTGGATTCAGAGATGATACCATGAAGACATCTTCCATCACTTCCAAAAGTGGAAGGACAGCCAAGGTTTTGTGTTGAGGGAGATCAAGGAACTCTGTGACCCTCTTTTTTGCTTGGGGGTATTCCTGTGCCTGTCACTGGAAAAACTCTCTCATGGCATACAGTGTCCCCCAAAGGTAATACCCTCAGGGGATGAAGCAGAAGGTAACACCTCTTCTGAATCAGAATCCTCAAAGGAGGTAAGAAAGGGTTCATCTTCAAGGACAGAATTTTCTTGATCAGTCTTCATATGATCAATAAGGGGTTCTGAAAAGGTCTCTGATGTACAGTCCCTCTCCCTTTTGCCTAGTGAAGATTTGGGGGAGTGCTTGTCTCAGACCAAAGAAATAAAATCCTCGGCCATCCTGACCAAATCCTGCTGATAACCTGTGGGGCGGGAGCTGCTAGACCTAGGCACAGTACCTGAGGTAGAGCTGCTTTTAGGTGCAGCTTTTGCCTTGGACCTGTGCACATTTGCTATTCTGACACCAGTCTCCTTGAAAGAAATACCTGATGTTGGTGGATGCCCTGAATGGATGTCATCAGCTGATGATCATTCGCCGGAAGCTGAGGTCTGTTTAGTGACTCCAGACCCGACCGACGAACTAAACACCATTACCTGAGTTGAAGTTGAGGGACCCAACAATATGTCAGTCTCTGAAAGAGTCTCGACAGAGGCCTGCATCACCACCTTGCTTGCAGAAGGGGGCTGAGAAGGTGCCTCTCATTCCACTGAGATAATGAGCCCTTGGAGACTGGTGGACGGAGAACAGTTGTTGTCTGAGGCCCTATGTTTGGGTGTTTGGGTCTTTTTTCCTTTTTTCACTTAGGAAGCCCTACCTCAGGATGGCCAGTGGACACCATCGTATAGTGGGAAGTGGATTGCTGGCTATGGTGCTTAGACAAGATTTCAGCCCTATGCCATATAAGTCCTATATTGAAAAGGGCACACAGGTGGCAATTTGGGACGTAGTGGTTTAGGACTAAGGAAGTGACAAACAAGGTATGAAAGCGTCTCTGTGAGATTTGTTTACCACAATGGAGACGGTTGTTATCTGACATAAGTCATAAGCAAGAAAAAGAGTTCCCCAATGGGGTACTTATCTTTAAAAGAATTTCTTACTCCGTTGCAGACCGACCAATGCACTCACAACTGCTTCAGGCTCAGATGGCAAAAAAAAAATGATGTCATGGCATCGGCTGGCTCCCTTTATACCCAACCATTTTGACATCAGGGTAGGGCATCCACCAGCTCAGGGAGGAGGGAGTTTTTTACTCTGGTAATCAGGCAGACCAAGGGCTTCCAAAGCAGGAAATACCATAAGTCAGGACTGCAACAGTGAAGCACAAATAACATCTCCAGTTTCTGCACATATATGTTGGGGCTTTCTTGGGCTATAGAGCAAGATCTATAGCTAGCCAGAATATGATAAGGGACCTTTCTGATGGTGATTTGGACATGAATAATTTCTAGTAGATCAAGCTGCTTGACCAGTCTTGATGTGTGCCTCTCATGGATGAAGAGAGGGGAGACTCCTCCACCTTTTTTTACCTCCCTTCCAGTGTCTGTTCTAAAGGTCAGGAAGGCTTTATAGTATTGCCCAGCCAGAGTGCTATCTGTAGCTTTATATTATGTTTTGGACACTATGCAGACATTAACATCTTCTAGCATGAGGGAAGCATGCAGAGCATAGAGTTTCTTGTTTAGGCTCCTAGCACTGATTAGCAATATCTTATACTATTTTTGTTTGTTTTGCTATGTTGGTAGATTTATCTGGTTGACATTGCCTAAAAAAGGTACTATTGGTGGCAAACAATGTCTTCATCAGCTTACAAAAACGTAGGGGGACAGATACAGGCCACCCCTGGCAAACCATAGAGGTCTGCTGACTATATTTTCACAGGCTATCAAATATTTAATCCCCTTAGAATGACACCAAGACCTAAGCCAATTATTAAAGTCAATTATTTTTTGCTTATATTGCAACATCATTCTTGGAGAAGGTAGAATGCTGCTCAATGCTTGGCTCATACCTGCCTGGGTCACAGAGTCTGAGCTTAATCAGGACTCTCTTCATATAGTCCAAGAAGATACCTCTTAAATCACTGACCTCCATGTGTACTATGAAATAGTCATACCTCTACATGACCCTCAAGGACTTGAGTGTGTGAATGATCTGGTGGATCCTGGCACCAGACAAGCAACTAAGTATCACTGTTTTCTTGCTCAGCCTAGTAAGAAGTGCATCTGTAGATATTACAGTAGAGTCACTAATGATTAAGATGTTGGGTTTTGTAAGTGCCTGCAATACAGATTTAAAATGAAAGATCTAAAACTGGTCAGAAGATACCGCTTTCTTGGGTACCAGAAACATTCTGGACTAGAAGCCTTTGCCCCTTTGATTTATGGGCACTGGTTCAATGGCTCTGAAACCTGAGTTAAAATTCTGTTTGGCTTTGACTGTGTGGAAGAATTTCCTTAAAATATGTTTTTGTATCCAGTGCCATCTGTAATCCTCCTGCATCACTTTTAGTACCCAATAATCTGAACACATTCTGTTTGGCTTTGAGTGTGTGGAGGAATTCCCTTAAAAAAATGTATTCAGTGCCACCTGTAACCCTCCTCTGCATCACTTTTAGCACCCAAGAATGTGAAACAATTTTCTATCAAAGAAGAGAGTTGAGTACCTATTTGTGGGACAGATTTGTAGAGATATTGTCTGGAAGTGGGGGATGCTGGCATAGTAATTCTCTGCTGTTGACTTGTTACTTTTTTCCAAATAACTTCTGTTTCTTGTTGTTATTTCCTTTAGGCCATCTCTTTTTGCCACCTTGTTTCCCAGAAAAATAATGGCTTTGTTTATTTGACATTTTGTGAAAGCAAGAGTGCTATAAGATTTGTATTGGGATACATGAACAATCTTTAAAACTCAATGCCGGGCTTCCAAGATGGCTGCACACTGAGTAACAGATTAACTTCAGCTCTGCCAGTGTAAAAACAGAAACTCAGAGGAGAGAGCCAGTGAACCTGTATTTTGGAGTAAATTTCAGTAACTGGCTGGATGCCAGCAAAAAAGAAATTCAGTGAACCTAAAAGAAAATCAGTCACAAAGGGTGAGAAATAAACACTAACTGTGAAGAATTCTGCAGATGTTTAGCAAAAAGCAGTGCAAGCTCCAGCTTTGGTGCAAGACATGACTTCCAGTAACCTAGAAATAAAATCAAATGTACTCACAGCTGATTCAAATAAATGATACACTGATGGAGTATATCAACTCAAACAACAAAAGCCTGGAAAAACTGGAAGAAGCTTTAAGCAGATATTCAAATAAGGGGATAAAGCTGCAAAAATCAGAGGATGAAATGAAGAAAAGGCTGGCTGAATAATAAGAAAAAGCAATGGAATAAAGACAAAAATTGATTGAGTTAAAACATGAACTACAGAACTGGAAAAAACACTTAACAAATGAACTGAATGAGACAAATAAAAATATTTAGAAATACTGCATCACAAGACAATCGTAAATCTAGAGAAAATCAAGTTACAATCATACTCAATGAATCCCAGAAATCAGAAAAGAATAGCAAACAGAACTAAAAAAAATATAAAAGCAAATCAGATAAAGGAAATATATATTCCAAGTACTAAGAAGAAAGTATCAGAGTTAGAAGGAATTTTAGAAGCCTTTAAATTGTACTTTCATAAAATGAATGTGCAAAGCGAAACAAATAAAACCACAAAGCTTATTAAAAGCATTTTTAAAAACATATAAAAGCTAAATTATAAGATGATCACATTAAGTTAATGGATAAAAAAATCACGATGATCAAACTTTAATCTTAAATTAACAAATTGAAGATAAACAAAGCACTGGGCATAGACAATATTATACCAGAAATGTATAAATTACTAACTATAGAAGCACTAGCACTGATGTTAAAAATATTCACTTTAGTAAAAGATGGTAAGAATAGTCCTCCATCCTGGAAATATACAGTAATATCTCCCATTTTAAAACCATATAAAAACACAAGTGAATGTTGTTCTTATAGGCCAATGCCTTTACTAAATGTTGACCACAAGATGGTTATGGCAATAAATTTAGCTAGGCTTAAAAAAGTTACTCCCACAGTTAATTGATGAAGATCAAACTGATTTTATAAAGTAGAGAAATATATGTATGACAATATTAAAAGAATGTTATATTTAATTGATTATGTTAACATCACAAAGAATAATATGACTATGGTCACTCTAGTGCCTTCGACTCAGTTCACTGGGATTAGTTATGGTTAGTTTTAGAAAATATGGATTCTCACAAAATTTACATTATTAATTAAATCTCTTTATGAAAAATCTATAGCCTACATAAAGGTTGTCTCATGCTCATCTAAATCTATTAAAATTACTAATGGAACAAAATAGACATGTCTCTTATCTCCATTATTGTTTGGTATGGTCATTGAACCCTTTGCAAGCAGCATTAGGATGAACGACAATATTAAAGGTATACTACTTGATAATGGTCTAGAAATGAAGGTTCAGGTATTTGCAGATGATGTTTTGCTAACTTTAAATGATAATGACAAATCATTAATAACACTATTAGGTGTAACTGAACAATTTCAGAAGCTCTTGGGACTTAAATTTAATGAAAGTAAAACACAGATGTTACTAATAAACTCTAGTAAGAATGATTTAGATAAACAATTTTCTAAATATAAAGCAACTGAAGATTAAATATTTAGGGGCTATAATAACAAATATATTTGCTAAAACAATCACAATGAACTGCAATCATATCTTGAATCATATTAAAAGTCTCATACAGAAATGGAACAAATTCTTTTTCTTAATGGAAGACAGACTTTATAATTATTTTACCAACCGTGTTATACTTTATACAAGCCTTCTTTATTCCCCCCGTCCAAGACTTACGTAAAATAATTCAATACAATAGATTAATGATAAACTTTCTATGGCACCCTAATAGACCCAGAATAGCTATGAACTATCACTTAAATGATTGGGAAGAATGGGGAATTAGTCTTCCTGATACAGAGATGTATGCATTGTCATCTACTATAAAGACAGTAACTTTATGAATAAATGTTTCTTATTCAGCCAAATGGAAACAATTACGCAAAAGAATATGGTCAAAATCAGGTACCACGTTGTCATCATGATATGCAGAAATAGTTACAAACACATTATTTTGGATGATAAGAGAATATATATTAGAAAACAAACATAAAATATAAATTCTAAATTTATGACATATATACAAAAATATTTTGAATAAAAACACTGACATAAAAGCTTGAACAATTTTGTTATATCCTATTGCATATACTCAAAACAATATCAATACTTTTGATATAGACACAGTTTAAGACATGTAGGAGAAATGAACTGATCTACTGGCATCAACTGTTAGATTCTGGGAATGTTCTAACAATTGAGCAAGTGATCTTCTTCTTCTTCTTTCGGCTTTATCCCGGTTAGGGGTCGCCACAGTGGATCACCTGTCCGCACATTGAATGGCAGTGGAGTTTTACGGTGTTGAGTTGCCAGCCCGGCGCCCAACCTTCCACAGAAGGCACACTCACATGCACACCTAGGGCCAATTTAGAGTGCCCAATCCACCTGCAGCATGTCTTTGGGATGTGGGAGGAAACCGGAGCACCCGGAGGAAACCCACGCGACCACAGGGAGGACATGCAGACTCCGCACAGAAGGCACCCCAGCCGAGGATTGAACCGGAGAACCTCTTGCTGTGAGGCGGCAATGCTAACCACTGCACCACCGTGGCCGCCCTAACAATTGAGCAAGTAATAAATAAATTTAATTTAGATAATAAACTATGGTTAGTAATTCAGAATATAAGGCAATGTATAACAAAGAGATTAGATGCAATGTAGTTGACAATCAGACAAAATGTTCCTAAATTTATAGAACGTATGATCACATTTACAACATAAACAGTTCAAGAAAAAGGTCACCTCTCAAGCATTTATAAAATAATTAAAAAACAAAATTATACTATAAAGAAAATTTTGGAGACTATTATAAAGCAATCAGTAATCAAATTCCTAATGAAACTGATAGAAAGTTAAAACTTGTCGCTGCAATGCAAACAACTCTTTCATTACAATGGAAACTATTCACTCGGAAATTCATTCATGGGTCTTACATTACACCACATATAATGGAACTAATATTAAACAAGATATTGGATGCTGGAGGTGTAAACTAAAATTGAAAGCAGATTGGCAGCACATGTTTTGTGATTGTCAACTGTTTAAGCAATATTGGATTAAAGTAAACAATTTCCTACAAATTGTTTTTAATTAAATATTTCAGTTGTCTAATTTTTTGATTTCGATTAATGCTCCTGTACCTCAATGTATTCCTAAAAGAAAAAAATTACTTTCATGGGCATTGTTAGCCATCACATGTAAAATCATAACAACGAATTGGAAAGTGAGACTTCTCCAACTTTCAAGGAATATAGAAACATTGCATTGAATGTATCATGAATGGAATTAACCATCAGAAAGAAAACAGAAAGAACAACAATTTATTACAACTGATTGCAAAAAGTGATTAAAATACTAGAAAAAAAACTGTAATATCTTATATGATGAATCTTGATTGTAAAAATGCAAATCTTACTGTTTAAACTAGAAACCTATGTAAATAGTTTTGTTTTGCTATTGAATTATGACTGTTGAAGTTATTTGTTATTTGTCGTTAACCTGTATAAATTATATGTAAATATTTTCAAATTATCGAAAAACACATCTATTTGAAAAAATTCAATAAGAATATTTAAAAAAGTAAATGAGGCAGAGACTGGATTTATGAGATGGAGATAAACAGGAATAAAACCAGCAACCTGGAAATTAATGAATAGATGCAAGATTAGAAAGCATTAATTATATTTGTGAAACATGAAAGAACAAGAAAAGAAAACCTAGAAATATTGGACTTTTTGACTTTGTTAAACTTGTAGGGGACTCTAAAGCACATACCCTACTTCATGTCATTAATGTTTGGAGGAACACTTAGAAGAGTGGAACAGGAGGGAGAGAGTTAACTGTAAGTACATTTTTTTTTATTTTATTTAATATTTGTTGACTGGGAAAGTCTGACTAGCACAGAGCCTATTTTCCAGACGCATGTCTTTAGAATGTGGGAGGAAACCAGAGTACCCTGAGGAAACCCACGCGAATGCAGGGAGAACATGCAAACTCCGCACAGAAGGCAACCCAGCTGAGAATCGAACCAAAGAATCTCTTGCTGTGAGGCGACAACGTGCACCACTGCACTGCTCTTAACAGTAATATTTTTATACTGTATCATATAATCTTGCATGCTATAAAGTAAAGTTTTCTTAGTTATTTTATTTTCAAATGTAATGGGGATAATAAAGTAAACCGGTGCCCATTTTTCCTTCTTTTCTCTTTCTATTTGTTCAGTTTTAAGAAATATAGACACTGCAAAATGAAAAAAAAAAAAAAAAAACAAGAAAAGTCTGGTCAAAACAGTATGATACAAGAAAAAATAATGTTTTTCTCATTCTTGTATTAGGGAATTACTGGATTAAGGCCCTTGACTTTATCTAGTAATTAGTTTTAACAGAAAGCAAATAAATGAAAAAGAGCATTGAATATAATAAAGCTTTAATCTAGCAGATAAACAAACAAATAAATAATTAAGTAACTCTGTATTTGATTCTCATGTCTCCATGGAGACAATCTGATAAAGAGCAATACAAATAAAATACTTCTTTCTTTTAATGGCTTTGGCTATGAGATAATATTTTCTGAAAGCATTCAAGTATTTTCTCACTCTGGAAGACCAACAAAGATAAGATAAAACCAGACAGCACTTAGTAGAAGCACAGGCTGTGCCAAGTGTATTAGCATGGATAACTTTCTTTTTAGGTTAACCCAAGTCTAGGAGTGTGGCTGTCAGTTTGGGACACTTGTTTCTAGTAGGAGGGGAAAACTTCAATATTTGAAGCTGTACATAGTTTTGTGTGTTATTATTAAGGTAATAGATGTTAGGGATGTATTGGGGTGTACTTGTTTTTTTTTTTTTTTTTTGACGGCTTTCAGTAAAACAAACTTTTAGTTATGTACTTGCCATAACTTTAGATGTATGGGATCCATCTCGCCTGCATTCTGTACTGATGGGTTCGGAGCCGATCCTCGGCTCCGACTCGGCACGCTATACTACAGAACGAAGTCTCTTACTGGCTGAGCTATCCCACATCCCAGGATGCACCACCACTGCTTCCCCAGATCTTGTTTGTCCGCACACATGCACACACACATAGACTGTTGATATAATATTGCCAGGTGTTTCAAGGTGAAACAGCTGAACTCGAACCGTCCGGTCTCTTCTGATCTCCAAGGCAGGGGGAAGGAGGGTGGGTTATTAGGAATGTAGGTGAGATGGATCCCATACATCTAAAGTTATGGTAAGTACATAACTAAAAGATGTAATGTGATCCTATCTCACCTACATTCTGTACTGATGGGACAGCGTCCCTAGCACCTGATTCCTGGGTGGCTCACTGGAAAACACTCCTGAGAACTGTGGAACCGAAGGAAGTTCACCCCCCGAGATGCCATGTCCAATTTGTAATGAGAAATGAAGGTGTGAGGAGAAGACCACGTAGCCGCAGCACAAATGTCACTAATGGCAAGCTTAGAATGAAAAGCTGCCGAAGTAGCCATAGCCCTGGTAGAATGAGCTTTCACTGTAGTTGTAAGCTCTTTATTAGAAATGAAGTAAGTATGACTGATACAGTCTCTGATCCACTTGGCAATAGTGACTTTCGTGATGGCTTTGCCCAATTTATTGTCCGAAAAGGACACAAACAACTGATCTGTTTTCCGTGCTTGGTGTGTCCTATCCAAATAGAAGCGCAATTGTCTGTGAACATCCAAGGTGTGAAAGATGTATTCTGCTCTGTTAGAGTACTTTGGGAAGAAAACTGGAAGTTCCAATGACTGTTGCAGACAAAAACTAGAACAAACCTTAGGAACAAAGGATGGGTTCGGTCTGAGGGATACTCTATCCTTGTGAAAAACCAGGTATGGTGGTTTGACACATAGGGCTTGAAGTTCCGAAACTCTCCTGGCTGATGTAATTGCAACTAATAAAGCAGTCTTCCAAGAAAGAAATTTTAAGTCACAAGTTGCTGCCGATTCAAAGGGGGAAGAGGTCAAAGCACCTAACACCACATTAAGGTCCCACGGTGGAGCGGGATGAGATATCGGTGGCCGTAGCAGCCCAGCACCTTTCATGAAGGCTTTACACAACTTGTTGCTCATCAAAGGTGGTTCTATGCTCTCATGAAAATTGGAAATAGCTGCCAATTGAACCTTGATGGTAGAGACCGAACAACCTTGATTGAACAGAGAAGCTAAAAACTTCAGAACCTCTGACACAGGGACAGTTATGGGATCTAAACCCCGGAGTTGGGCCCAAATAGCAAATCTCTTCCATTTGCTGTTATACATTTTCTTAGTAGAAGTCTTGTGGGCCGAGGACAAGATATGTATGACTTCCAGGTCTAAAGCATGGTTCCTGACTATGGTCGGAAGAGGAGGAGCCAAGCTGTTAACCTCAACTAGTGGAGGGACTGATGAAGCTGTCCCGACTTATGGGTCAAGAGATCCGGAACTTGGTCCAGGAACCATGGACCGTCCATTGCATGTTTCCGAAGAAAGGGAAACCAGACTTGACGAGGCCAGTATGGGGCAACTAAAATCATTTTGCTCTCCAAGCGAATCGATTCTGGATCACCTTGGGAAGAAGGGGAACCGGTGGAAAGGCGTATAGTAGGCCGTTGGGCCAAGCTTGGACTAGGGCGCCCTTGGGAATCTCCCCCGGAACTGGGGTGAGCGAGAAGAACTGTTGGCATTTCGTGTTGAGGGGAGTTGTGAAAAGGTTGCAACAAGGAGTTCCCCATCTTCTGAAAATCTGAGTTGCTACTCTGTCGTTCAGAGACCACTCGTGAGGGGAGAGAATAGTTCTGCTCAGTCTGTCGGCTATCACACTGGATCTCCCTGGAATGTGTGTTGCTTCCAGAAAACGTTTGGTTGCAATCGCCCAATCCCATACCTTCATGGCCTCTCTGCAAAGGGGGTAGGATCTGGTCCCTCCCTGCTTGTTCAGGTACCAGACTACTGACATGTTGTCGGACTGAATGGCAATCATGCCCTGGGGGAGGTAATCGTGTAGTGCTTGCAGCGATAAAAGCACCGCCCTCATTTCTAGTATGTTGATGTGGAGGAGACTCTCATAGGAATGCCACTTGCCTTGGACTGACCTGCCCAGGTAATGTCCCCCCCACCCCGTCTGGGAGGGGGAGATCCTGATAAGACCACTGGACTGACAGGAGCCACTGGAGAATCCTCATATGTAGCCTTGCCAAGGGGACTAGGAGAACGGTGGCCAACATGGAACCTAACAGTTGTAGGACCATCCTGGCTGGGGCTCGATGTTTGAGGAGCAAGGCTCGAACTTGAGACTGCAATGTTTCTATCCTCTCTGTAGGAAGATAGACCCGCATTTGCTTTGAGTCTATCTCTACTCCGATAAACCAAATGTGCTGAGATGGCAGCAACACGGACTTTGTCCAATTGAAGGTGATTCCTAGGGAGTTGCCTAGAGATATAGTGGCTGCTAGGTTTTGCAAGAGTAGACGCCTGGAGGTGGCAGTTAGGAGCCAGTCATCTAGGTATGGAAACACCTGGAATCCTAGACTTCTCAGGTGAGCAGTTACCACTGCCAAACATTTGGTGAACACCCTGGGGGCTGTGGTGAGACCAAAGGGCAGTGCACGGAACTGAAAATGACTATCTCCCAGGCTGAAGCGCAAGTGTCTCCTGGACGCCTGATCTATCAGGATGTGATAATAGGCGTCCTTGAGATCTATGGAGCACATCCAAACACCTTTCTCCAACAACGGGAGAATGGATTGCAGGGTGACCATCCGGAACTTGGACTTCTTCACTGATCGATTTAGCTTGCTGAGATCCAAAATGGGCCTCAAGTCCTCGGTCTTTTTTGGCACCAAAAAGAATCTTGAGTAAGTCCCTAATCCAGTCTGGCCTACGGGGACTGGTTGGATGACTCCTTTTTGAAGCAGCTTTGAGATTTTGATAGCTGCAAGATCCCGTTGACTGGGTGGCGGGTCCGGGATTTTTTGGGATGGAGGGGGGGGGTGAGAAAAGGGGATGGTGTAACCTCCGGCGATGATTCGGAGCACCCATCGGTCCTGAGTGATACTCTCCCAGGCCTTTAGGTGCTTCGAAAAATGACCCCCGACTGGCTCCGGAGCTGCACTGTCGGGCAATCCTTCAGGGATGCTGGAAGGTTGAGGAGCCACGAAAGGACTCGTGGTCTCCAGTGTTGCGGGGGCCTCCGCCGCCTCTGGGACGGCATCTTCCTGAAAAATTTCCCCCTCCTCTGCCTCTAGAAGGGGGATCGCCTGCTGTGAAGAGTAAGGCTTTTGGGATTTACGGAACCACATTTCCCCCCCCCTCTTCTAGCCTTGGGATAAGGCCTGAAGGGAGTGGAAAACCGTGCCCCTACGGCAGTCAAAGTCTTACCCTCTTGTTCACAGCGAGTCAAGGTGTCCTTTACCTTGGGTCCAAACAGAGAGGACCCATCAAAGGGAGCGTCGGCAAAGGAAGACTTGAAGGCTTCCACAAAATGACACAGGCGAAGCCAGGCTTGTCTCCGTAGAGCAACACCTGTTCCCGCCGCTCTGCTCGCCCCCTCGGCTGCATATGAAATGAGCCTCATGGACGAGTTCGATAACGATGATAGGGTAGCCAGCTGAGAGCTAACCGTCTGGGCCAACTGCTCAGGTAAGTTACCAGAGAGGGTATCTGAAAGTTCCTTGACCAGATCCCTTTGAAGTCTGGTGCAGTGCGTCAGATAATTCAGAGACCTTAAAGTAAAGGTTGCTGAAGTAAGGGTGCGCTTCCCATATCGATCCATGCTCTTGGACTCTTTATTAGGAGGATGGACGGACGTTGAAGCCTCTGCCACATCTTGTTGGGTAGCAGATGCCACCACCAGGGCATCTACAGCCACACCTTTGGAGAGAAAATCCTTTTCGGGGGGGGGCTGAAAGAAATTTATTGGGGCGAGCTGGCACCAGTTCCACAGAATCCGGGTGTTCCCACGCCCTTCGAGAGATCAAATCCAGAAGCTCATCGAAGGGCGGAGACACCCAGGAGGCGGAGGGCTGAGCCCCGAAGGCCTTGAGGAATACCGACTCCTCAGCAGAAGGGGGTTTGGACTGCCAGTCACCTCGTTGCTTCAGGATTTCCAAGATGTCCGCAAAGGAAACATCATCCGAGGATGACTTGGGGGACCCCTCCGCATCATCAAGGTCAGTGTCCTAGGTGAGAGACTCGTCAGGGGAGTCGACGTGCTTCCTCTTGCACTGTCTCTTCCTTGGAGGATCCTCCAAAGACTCTTCGGAGGGACCTTCAGGAAGGAGGGAACCCCCGATGGGGGTGACCTCAGGCCCCAGGGCTCCGCTGTCTTAAGACAGGGGGACTACAAAGGAACCAGTCTCCGTGCCAAGGGAAGGTGCCGGTGAGACGGTGGAGGTGGCCAAAGAAGATTTGGCCAAAGCACTCCTCATGGCCCTGAAGGCGGGACCCCCAGAGTCCTGGGAAGGTCCGACCCCCGAGGCCACAACAGTAGACGGCACTCCCGCAGCAGTCGCACCGAGAGGGAGGCTCAGAACCGAAAACATCGGTCCCGAAGCATCACCCCCGGGGCCGACAGAGGAGTTCCGTGTACCGAACTCCGACCCGAAGGGCGGGGTTGGAGTAAGGGTCGGAGCCGACCCGAAAACCTCCACCAGCTCCACCAGTGCCGACTCCAACGGTGCCGAGGCTGTTGGAGGAGGAACCAAGACAACAGGGTGGGCAACCGGCTCCAGAGCCGACTGGGCTGGAGCTGAAACAACTTTTGGAAGACTGGAGACTGAAACAGCCTTTGAAGTACCCTGTCTATGTCCGAATCCGACATTCTCGAAGACCGAGAAGAGATCGAACGAGTTCGAGTCGACTTCTCCGCCGGTTCCGAAGGACTGGAGGACCGGCTCCGAATAGTCTCGATAAATATCGGTGCCGAGGGAGACTCCACAACCATTGCAATTTCCCTCGGAGCCGAAATGGACTTCGGCGCCGAAGGGGAAGAGTCTGAGCGGGCAACTCTCATCGGCTCCGAAGACAGTGGAGCCGATGAAGGTGACCCGCCTCTTGAAGCTCTAGCCGTCGGCTCCGAAGCCAGAGGAGTCGAGGCTGGAGCCATCGAGGCAGACCGTTCCGCCCTCGGCTCCGAAGTCCGTGGAGCCGATGGAGAAGCCTGCCGAGATTTCTTTGTAGCCGGTTCCGATGGGCTGGTCGGAGCAGACGATTTCTTTTTCTTAGAAGGTGAAGAGGAAGAAGATAAAGCCTCCTCAAAAGAAGGGGTAATAAGCCCTTTTAAAATCAATTTGTTTTTCCTCTCTTGGAGGACCCGGGAGGAAAAAGCGTGACAAACGCTGCATGACTCCTGAAGATGTTTAGGGCCTAAACAATAAACACACAAAGAGTGATCGTCCGTTATGGACATTTTGTAACTGCATTTAGAGCATTTTTTGAACCCAGAAGGTCTGTGCTCTTTCAACATGTTGACACACAATCACAGAAAAAAATCCTTAACCAAATTTTGCTTAATGAAAAAACGTAACTGAGGACAAGACCCCTCTAACAAAAAACGGGATTACTTGACCAAACTAGACTACAATATCACAACAAGACTCACACTAAGCAGATTTAACCAAGCGCGAGGGCAAGGCCCCTCTAACTTAAACGGGATCCTTTCCCTCAAATTAAAGACAAATTTTACCACAAAAATAACTCAATCTCAAGTCACACAACGATAGCTGTTAAAACAGCTTTTGGGTAGATTAGCCAAAAATTCCTGACAGAAATTTTTTAAGAAATAAGCACTTAGCTCAGCCAAGTCCGAGACCACGTCTTTGCTGTAAAGCGGCAAACGAGATCTGGGGAAGCAGTGGTGGTGCATCCTGGGATGTAGGATAGCTCAGCCAATAAGAGACTTCGTTCTACAGTATAGCGTGCCGAGTCGGAGCCGAGGATTGGCTCCGAACCCATCAGTACAGAATGTAGGCGAGATAGGATCACATTACATCATTTTGTTAAGATGTGATGTAGGCTCAAATGGATATGACAAGAAACAACTGTATAAAAGATTAACCTAACAAACATTAGTGCAGGCATGTGACACAAAAGCTGGAACTAGATACTTAACAAAAAATCTGTTACAAATAAAAGAATGGAATAATAACTTGTTAATATAAGGATACATTCTATATTATTTTTAAATGTTCTTGGTTTCACAGATACATATAAAAAAGGAAGAGCAGTGAGCTGCTCCCATTAGGGAAACCACCGTAAAAATTTCTCCAAAGCCAACTTCACACTTCTTAAGACAGAAGTGGCAAACTTCACGAGACCCATGCTGACGGACAATAGAGATACGACTGCTGAATCCCATACAATTGCACTTTATATGCACTTACACGAGTGCATGGATCGTGCAATCCCTAACAGAACCAAGATGCTATCCTTCAAAAAAGGAAGCCAATCTGGTGGTCCCCTGCTGTAAACAAACTCTACAACAGAAGAAAGAAACTGTTGCAAAAAAGAGTAAAATCCCATGATTGGAGGAACTCCGTGGTCAGCCTCAGTAAGAAGCTGAGATCCCTCATAAAATCTTGCAACGCTAGTTACGAAAACAAAATCACCACTGATTCTAAAGACAACCACAAAGCATTCTATAACTATGTCAAGAATCTCAATAGCAACACTCAGATCTGCTCTGAGTTACAGCACAATGGCACTAAATATACAGAACCAACTGATATTGCCAACATCCTAGCAGATAGCTTCAGTGATAACTTTACCCCTCTCTCATCTCCTAAAGGGCCCATCTTTATACCGGAAGAATGCAAAGTACCTGTAATCATGGCTGCACAGGTAAAAAAACACACTCTCCAAAGCTAAGAACACAGCATCCATGGGATCTGACAACATCTAAGGCTGCATTCTACATGAACTACAGAACGAACTGGCACCCCACCTAAGTACCATGTTAAATCATAGCCTCACCTCAGGCTTTGTAGCCACTGAATGGTGCACAGCAACAGTTATCCCACTCCACAAAGGGGGAGCCACCATGGACCCCGGGAACTACCGCTCCATTAGCCTGACGAGCCTGGTCTGCAAGTCTATGGAGTGTATCCTCATGGAACTTATAAACAATGACATTGGTAATCTCCAAACTCTGGACCCTACTCAGTTTGGGTTTGTAAAAGGCAGATCATGTCTCCTAAACCTGATAGACTTCTTTGAAGTGGTCACCAAAGCCATAGATGAGGGTAAGGTGGTTCACACAGCCTATCTAGATCTCGCCAAGGCTTTCGACACCATCCCCCACTCTAGAATTATAGACAAACTCACTAAACTAGGTATAAATCCCTATGTCACAAGATGGGTTGCCAACTAGCTCACTGACAGAACCCACACTGTGAAAGTAGCAGACTCTAAATCCAACTTCAGACCAGTGACAAGTGGAGTACCACAAGGTTCAGTCCTAGGTTCTCTCCTGTTTGGTATCTACTTCTCTGAAGTACAGGCTAACACAGAAGGTCTTTGGCTAACAAAGTTCGCAGATGACTGCAAACTAGGAGCCATAATCAAAACTCCTAACAATGTGGACATCCTACAAAAGGGCCTCACTGAGACAGATGCCTGGTGTCAAAGCCATGGCCTCAAGCTCAATGCCAAAAAGTGCACTGTCATCCCTTTTGGTAAAAACTCTGTACCCATGAACTACCACATAGGAGGTAGTCTACTCAACACCGAAAGTGTGATAAGAGACCTTGGGACACAGGTGGACTGTAGTCTCTCCTTTGATATTCACATCACCACAGTAGTCAGGAAATCCTTCTACATGGCACACCTCATCACAAAAGGTTTCTCATCCAGGGAAAAAAGAGGTTATTGTTCCCCTCTACTCATCACTCATTAGACCCATTATAGAGTACAAAGCAACTTTTGGTATGTACCTCACAAGACATCTACAAGAACTGCAAAGGCCACTGAAATACCTCACAAAGAGTATTACCGGCATTAAACAGATGCCCTACACAGTCCACCTCAAAAAACTCCAGCTTTACTCTGTCGCATATCGCCTACTCAGAGGCGATCTCTGCCTAACATACAAAGCTATGTCAAACCCAGAGCTGTTGGACATGCTCCACGTAAAGAAATCCCAATTCCTCCGAGCTACACACTCTAGGGACCTAAACCTTGTCACCACAATAAACAGAACATGGTGGAGGGATAGATTTCTGTCCCAGAGACTTCCCATACTCTGGAACAAACTACCTATCTATATCAAACAAAGCTCCTCATTAGCATTCTTCAAGAATTAGCATTCTTCAAGAAAAATCTTGATGACTGGATGGGAGATAGGAAATTCACTCTGGGGATCACTTCTGTGGCTCTGCTTGACAGGGGTACAGGAAAATAATTTTCTTGGGTGGCTAAAGCCAGGATACCATTTGGCTAGGCTTATATAGGCCCTAGGGCCAATAGCCCAGTACCTACCTATGTACCTATGAACTGTATTAAAAATGTAGGGTGCAAATGGCTATAATATTACAAGAAGCACAGTTGGAAAGAATTGAACATGTGAATTTGGTAAAGAAAGGTTTTCAATATGGTCATTCAGCAGACTACCAAACACAAAGGAAAAGAGGAGTACTTATATTAATTGGATGAGGGGATCCATTAGTGACAGAAGAGGATAAAAATATAACAATGGTAGATTTGCAGTACTAAGGGGTTACTGGCAAGTTAGGAGGATTACTCTGGCATGTATTTATTTTCAACCTAAAACTGCTACAATGGAGCTTAAGAAAATTCTGGGAGAAATAATCAGTTTTCAACAGGGAATATTACTTATAGGTGGGGACTGACATTTGATTTGCAGTACTGAAGATGTGTCTGGCTACCCAGCAGGGAAAATATAACAAAAGAGGGTAGGTTCTTGAAGAAAGTTATAAAAATATTTGGCATGGAAGATGTGAATTCAGTAGCAGGAGTTTGGAGTGAACTTGCATATTATTCCCCAAGATACAAAAACTGGACAAGGCTAGACAAAACTTACATTTCACAGGAACATGTGCATTAAATTGAAAGTTGTAATATGCATCTAATAGCTACATCAGAGAACACCTATAATAGGTAAAACAAAAATGTTGGGTAATGAAAAAATGAGACACTGCCACTTTCCCACCTATCTGTTGAAAAGGGAGGAATGTAAGGAATGGGTAGTGGAGATTATTTGGGAGTTATTAGAGAAGGCAGAAATGTCTTCTGAAAATATATCTATGGAGTGGGAAAAATTAAAGTAGAGTTTAAATATAGGATAGAAATAAAAGAAAGATATGATTAAGAAGTAACAAGAATAATTTAGAGGGACTGAAAAATGTTAAAGCATTGCAGAACAGGGAGAATCTCACAGAACAAGAAGAAGAGCAATTGCAGAATGCCATGTAAAAAATAAAGGATTACCTCTATACTATGCATGAGTTTAGAAAGATTGCTGTTAAGCAATTGCTTTTTGATAATAACTCCAGAGCAGAAAAACATTTAATGCAACAAAAAGCAGAAAGAGTTGTCACCAAGCTTACGGAGCTTATAACATGGAAAATAACAAGAGATTTGGTAATGGTACTAGAAATATTTCAGAAATTTTAGGAAAGTCTGTATAAATCAGAAAGCTATGGAGATCCAGAAAAGGAACAAATGGAAAGGTTTATGGAAGAATTAAATATGCCAAAGTTAGAGGTAGATGAGGCTCAATTACTAACAGTTAGGATTGGAGGAGATGTATAACCAATACAAAGGAAAGTCCCCAGGAATACACATTATTCCTGTGGAAGTCTAGAGGCTAGGAGGGAAAAATCTGATAAAGATCTAAAAGGTTTTTTAACAGTATTTTAAGAGGAGGGAAGCACCAGCATCCTGGAAGAAAGCTGTGGTGGCTGTAACACCTAAAGATGGTAAAGACCCATCAGATCCAGCTTCATACAGGTGCATTTCAATCCTAAACCATGATCATAAAATATTTATGTAAAGAATAGCAAAGATGATGCAAAAATTGATAGATATGGATCAATGTGGTTTTGTGGAGTGGAGGCAAACATTTGACAAAATTAACAGAACACTGATGATCCAGAGGGAAGCTGAATGTAAGAAAATGCCACCGTTGTTGGTGGGTCTTAATGCAGACAAAACATTTGACAGAGTAAGGTATGAGTTTATGAGCAGCGCAATGGAAGCATCTGCATTCCCTGTTAAAATTATATGGTTGATTCGGAGGATATATGAGGGATCAGAGGTGAAAATTAATAATAATATTTTCTGTTTGAGCAGAGGAACCAGGCAGAGGTGCCCTCTTTCCTCTTTGTTATTTGCACTGTATTTAGAACCATTGGCAAAGAAAATAACAGACTCAAAAATTCAAGGATATAATTGGCATGATAGTCAAGAAAGCTCGCTCTACTTGCAAATGATATAGTTCCATACCTGATAAAATAACAAAAGGACATTTTGAGGTAGTATTAAATCTTCTTGGGATACAAAGTTAATGAAGCTAAAATGAAGGCAATAGCTGTAAATGATGTGCCCACACATAAATTGGTTCAGCAATATCCATATTTATGAGACATGATAAAATGAAGTACTTAGGAGTATGGATTAAAGAGGATTCTGGTGTGGCAGCTAAGGATATGTGGGAAGAGACTAAACAAAAGATAATACAAAAACTGAGAAATTGGAAGATCAGTTATGTGGATATGGATAGCAAGATTGAGCAGTTAAATGTTTTTATTACCTTTAGTTTTATACAGAGGCCAGGCATATTTTTTATTAACCAGAGGAGAAGTTGTGGATAGCAATTAATAAAGAGCTGAAAGATTTTTATCTGGGAGGGGAAGACAGCAAAAGTCAAGTGAGATAAGCTGATTCTTCCATTTGAACAAGGCAGTTTGTTTCAGAACTACACAGGTAAGGCTCCTATATATAGCACAAGTAGAAACCTATAATTCAAAGTGGAAAGGGATGATGATGAAACAGGGTGAAGTTCAGGAAACCAGGAGCTACTGGGATTTTGGATGCAGATTCTTAAGGACAGTAACAATAACCATACAGCATATTATATCCATAAATTAGCAGAAAGTATTCTAAAAACTAAGCCAACACAGGAATGGAGAAAGGAGATTCTGTTGATAGGGATGACTACAATTAGGATACAGACAATAGGCAAGAGGGTGATGGAATTTACTGGAGAAAACTGGCACAAATAATTAGAAAGGAAAAGGTAATACAATGGGAAGAGGCCAAGAATTTATTTGGACTGCAGGCTAGAGTATAGGCAAAGAGAAAGAAAGAAATAGGGGGATCCTAAATGACAGACCAGCACTGGTAGAGTTTTTAGTAGAATCTAGAACAGAAGATGCTATTAAAAAAGGAATAATTAGTGAAACTTACAAAATATTGCATATTAACTTATAAAAATCATTCAGAGGAGGTTAGAAAGGACTGGGAAGACAGATTTGACAAGCAATTCACAAAGAACCAATGGAGGATATATGTATGTTTCCCAAATATGTGACAAAGTCTAGAAGATTTAGGATCTTTGCTCGGGAATGTTTACATAGGTATATTATACCCCAAAAAGACTCCAAAGACTTTTTCCTGAAGCAGATGTAGTGAGAGGTGTGATGGGGAAGAAAGGGGTAATTGGGAACATATTTTCTGGGAGTGTAATGAACTGTCAGACTTTAAAGACTCCCCACAGACTGCTATATCAGAGATATTGGGTTTGCAAATTGGTGTTTAAGGAAATTATTTTTTGAGTTATGATAGAGAATCGGAATTGACTGGATATAGTAAGGCCTTGCTGAGTCCAATTATGGTGGCTGCCAAAAAGCAATTACTAGAAAATGGAAATTAAAGTATAAACTAACTTTACTAGAAGTAATGAATATAGTAACAGAGATAAAACAAATGGAACTGGGATCTTTAGAAAAGGGTAGGAGCAAATTACATAGAAAAAAGGGAATTGTGGGAACAATACATGCAGAGGAGGAATGAGGTTTAAAAGAAGGCAGGATTTGAATGAGCTATATAATGTCTGACTGACAATGACTGGATAGATTATAAGTGATGAATAATATTTGCAACTAAATTTATGTCAGTAGGGTTAGTTTTCATTTATATAAATGCATGATTACCTATGTCATACATAATAATTTAATAAAGATGTTTCTTGTTTAAAAACAAAATTTTAGAAACTCAATGAAGCCATTTCCCTTTCATCACATTGTTTGAGAACCTGGTAGCAGCAGAAGGGCCAAACAACACTTTCTTATCTTAATTAGAATCTAAGATTTCAGAGTTTATCTTATTAGCAGACTTTTGATTATGTACCCATGCATATTTTCACACACTCTTCAAAGCTTTTTTGGATTCCTGGTACAAGATAGAAACAGTTTAGTGCAAAACAGAGCTTTCTTCTATAGGAAGAGTGATGGTCAATTCCCTTAGATTGTCCATATGACAACCCATAAACTTCCACATATATATATCTGGTAATTCAGAATTCTGAAAGTTGAAGTGGAAGAAGAAAACATTCTCTTCCCTATATGGTTCAAGATCTTGCCTTCTGTATCATAAAAAGGGTTTGTGTTAAGGACCAACACATTGCAAGCAAGAGATGCAGTTGAAATTGTTGCTGGATAAGATCTAAGATGAGAGAAAAGACATTTATTAAACTGAAGTACCTTACACAGCTTATCTGCTTTGGGTATTAGGATGATTACAGGCAACAATCATCCTCCAAGGCTGGCAATATAGGAGGTAAGGGAGAGGAATGAGGTATAGTCATCTGTAAGATATAATACCCCTCAGTTCAGGGGGTACATCTATTTGTTCCCAAAAAAATACCTCATTCATTCTGGACCCATCCATCCATAACCCCTTTTCTCATTTTTGCACATGTGGTTGGGGTGTCACTTCAACAGTGACAATCATCTAGAGCCAAGGTTCACACCATCGGGTGGCTAGCCCTGCAGTGGCTGTTCTTCCATTCTGCAAACTCATATGCACACTCACAACTATGGCCAGTTTAGAGTGTCCAGTCCATTACTGCATGCCTTTGAAATGTGGGGGAAACTGAACCACCTGGAAGAAACGTACACAAATACAGGAAGAACATGCAGTCTCTGCACAGAAAGCACCCCAGCTGGGAATCAAACTGGAGAATGTGAGGCAACAACACTACACCATTGTGCTGCCCCTCATTCATCCTGGATATGATCTGGTTAAAAAAAAAAATTCCACAGAAGAATAAGAATTAGTATTTGCATCACAATCAAAGAGGTAGGCTTGGAAATGTGTGGGAGATAAAGCCCTGACTCTGTCAAAGTCAGACTCGTTAGACCCTATTTTCAGAGGAATTACTTTACAGGAGATGACCACTTGTAAAAAGACTGAGAAGACCTCTCTTGGTCCGTGAACACAGGCCAGATAATTAACAAAGCTCACCAGTGCTTGCACTTCCCGAGAAAGCTCAAAAGAGCAAAGCTTCCTCTGACTGTTTGTATCCATTTTCTATAAAAGAGCTATTAAAAGTATTCTCACCTGCAACTTTAATGTGTGGTACACAAACAGTCTTATGGCAGAGAGGAAGAAGCTTCAAAGACTGGTGAGAATTGCAAGAACATTTTACAAGAAGTATAAAGAGGACATACAACATACTTGAGACACATCACATCCAGTATTTGGCTGGTATGCTAGACTTTCATCTGGCAAGAGGTACCGTAGCATCTGCTGTAGGACCTCCAGGCTCTTGAACAGCTTCTATCCAACAGTACTAAGGCTTATAAGCATCAACTTGGACATCTCCTACCTCCAAACATGATCTAACTAGTAATATTTTACTGAAAGTGATACATCATTTAATTCACTATAGTTAATATATTCTTACAGAAGTGCAATATCTTTCTTTTAAAAGCGCAATTGCAATAATTCCTCATGTACAATATTAACAAACTGCCTTTTCTTCTTTTTTTCTGTGTACAGTATCATTTGCTGATATGTTTAGGTTTATTGTGTGGGTAGTTTTACCTGACTAAAAATAGGTTATGAGTATTTTTTGTGTATTAGTCATTAGAATAGTTCTGTATATATCATGTCTTATTCTTTTTATACTTAAATTGCCTCTGTATTCTGACGATGAGCTGATACCTAAAATTTTGTTTAGGTTGCACTTGTGTTTCTTACATGACAATAAAGTTTTCTTTGAATCTCTGAATCTTATAATGTCTTCTGTGTACCATGATACCATGCCTGTAATGCCTGCCATGCCAAAGTAAGAAATTCATCTTTCTTAACCATAATCATGCCTTCAGGTGAATAATGTTTAATCTTATGTTTTTTTTCTAAATAGAAGTTACTGTGGAGGAAGATGGGTTCAAAGATGGGATGTCTGCCCAGTCTAATGGTCTCTTGCCCTGATTACACCAGGAAGGATCTCACAGTGTGTCTCCCAGACTTAGAGAAGATAGTGCTCCCATATCTGTATCCGACACTGGAACAGCCAATGAAAATATGGCTGATCTTCCATTGGTGACAGCTGAAAAGGACTACAACAGAGGAAGCTAGAGAGATAAGTGCGTGGACTGAGGAATAACTAATGGCCACTGCAGGTTCACTCACTGCTGGCTGAGGCATAACCTGAGTCTATGACAATGACCAGGATTCTCTGGTAAGTGACTGTTTCTTTCTAGATTTCAGGAAAAGACCCAGCATGACCAGAGTAAGAATCCATGCTGTAGCCAAGGGAGGGGAGCCAAAATCAGTAAGAGTTGCTGGAGCAAGTCAGTTAGAAGGTAAGTTGTCAATGAGTGTTCACAAGCAGCACACTTACACTCACATTTTTCGCAGTCCCTTCACAAGAAAAAAGCACAAGCAGAACATACATTTCCTTTCAGTAGCCCCATTTAAACACTTAAAGATACTGACAGGAAAAGTAATATGGCAGGTAGATTGCCACAAAATAAGTCTAGGGATTAAACTAACACATGCATTCCTGCCCGTCCCTACACTAAAACTTTTTTGTCCAAAAAAATCAAAGTGTTCACAAGCAGTACATAAATTCTCACAACAGCCCCAATTAGAGTAACAGGTACTAGTAACTAAGAATAGTGGTCCCTGACAGGAAATGTCTGATATTGTGAAAAAATACTGGGGTTCTTAAAGGAAAAATACGACTTTAGTCAATGCATATAAATATATATATATATATATATATATATACATATATACATATATGCACACACACACACACACACACACACACACACACACACACACACACACACACATGGACAAAAAACAAGCCTTTGTCCACCATCAAGACTGAAGACTGCAGGATTCCACAGCTATTAAGAGGAGTTACAAGGTAAGCTTTGTGTATGGAAAACTCCAGATGTGAATAATAGGACTGCCAGAAAGGGTTGCAGAGTCAGACATTGTATTATTTACCAGTAAATCTGTGAGCAAATTTATGAATGCACCAGAGCCTGCAATTTTTGAGTGTACTTACATAGTGAAGGAGAGACATAGGTTAATGTGTACAGAAAGCATTCAACCCTAAGGCATTTCAAAGTTACATATGTATTCTTTTTACTAACAGAAAAGGCTCGTTAATGAAGGTGTTCACTTTTCAGGGAACAGTATTGATGTGCACACATATTTCAAGAAGTTTTATCAGGTTATTCACAGTCTCTTTTAGCACATAAATATCTTTCTTACCACCTTAAACAGTCAGCCCAATGGAGTATGGTATCCATCTGCAGAGGAGGGATAGCTACAGATTTTGCATTGCTGGAAGAACTGAAATCATACCTGGAAAGAGTTTCTTGTTTACATACGAAGAGAGACAGTGCTTTCCAGCAGCAATCAAAAGTCCTTTGGGATTTGGTTTAATGAGGAACTTGAAAACTCAGTAAAATAGACAATAATATGCTTTGGACTGAAGTAGTTACAGGGGGAACATAAGAAAAGAACAGTAACTAGTTAACCCATCTCCATTTAAATCACCATATACCAACGAAAGCGGGACATTCTTGGCCTGGTAAGAATGGTGTGCTAAATTCCTTGAAGATGGTTAACTGCCTTTCCAGTCTAATGAACTTGTAGGTTAAAATGAAGTTGAAAATGAATGTTCACCATCCAAGCTAGAGAAAACAGAGTTGAATGGGTTCAAGGACGCCATGTCCGGGTTCAGGCTGGTAGGTGGTAAGACATTTCACGGTAGGAATATTTGCTTGGAGATACACGTCTGAAGTGAAATTCAGCTGCAAAGATGTAATGCTGTCATAGGGTCACTGCAGGCACAGAGAAATATGCAGCATCATGCCCACAGCTTTAATATCAAAGTGCACATGGTCAGGGTGAGCGGTGTGCGTTCTGCTCGGTGTACAGTAAATGCTTATGTAACTACATCATGTAGAAGCGTGTACAGCCTGAGTGAGGTCCTGTATACTGCTGTAGTCACAGTTACACTGTAGTATGTGTTTTAAGCATGTTCCCTGGACATGCGCGAGCGCGCACACACACACACACACACACACACACACACACACACACACACCTCATTACTAAGGTCATTGTACACTGCATTTTCACTGCAATTGACATATTGCTGCTGATGCCTGCCATACTGCCTGCTGTCCTCAGGTGCCTTGGAGATCATGGACATTATCCCAGCCCCCCCCCCCAATAAACATGGTTATTGAAGTTATGGGCATAATGCTGCATTGGTTTTCTGTGAGTTGTTGGGACAGCCCACCGTGATACTTCTACACAGACCACACAAAACCACTGTAGTAGTACTATCTGTGAATCAGAAATTATAACTGCCACAGGTAAGCTTTATTTATCGCTGGTTGTGACATTTCTTAATTCCAGGGTGTGTCTCAGGGACCACTGTTTTGTAAAAAAAAATGCAACTAAAGAAAATATTGTTTTGTAAGCCCTGAAAGTGAATGCATTAAGGTTTTAGCACAAGACTACACTGGGGAAGTCAGGCCTTCTGAGCTAAAGGATGAGGGTGTAGAAAGGAAGAGGATGGAACTGAGTTCAGTTCCTTTGGAGTAGTTTTGGAATTAGAAACCATTCTTAAAAGAGGATAATTCACATTTACTTTAACATAATCTCAAATTTAATTTTGGATCTTCCTCACCCATGATCTATTAAAACTCTATTGGTCAAGACTGGGAGCAGCACAAAAAACCAGGGTACAGCGCACAGGTAGTAGGTGGTGACCACTAGAGGGTTTGAATGAGAAACAGAAGATGATGTAGACTTGGAAAGATAATAATGAAAGTATTTGTTTCTAATGTCAGAAAGATGGGGATGCCTGTAAAGGTAACTACAGGTGCCTCACTGGCTAACTGCATACAAAATATAGATCTTTGACTACCTGTGAACTTGCTACTTCAGAGTTATATCTGTTAGGTACACTTGTCTGAAAATAACTTGCTTGTGTATTGTGTAGAAGGACCACTCATCTCCTAAGCATGGCTATCCAAAATGCTTTTCACTAAGCACTCTGTGGTCTATGGACATACATTTATCTGGTCTTAATGCAAGTGACTCCTGAAAGGGATGAAAAAATGAGTTTTTTCTTTCTGAGTCCACACACAGATGCAGATTGCACATACCTGTTTACTAAGTGTTATGGGCAGTTTGCTGGTCTTTGCACAGGGTGCATATGCATGGGGATCGATTGTTCAGTACTGTGAATAGGACTGGATCCTGCTTTACTCCTACCCAATTTCCACCACATCTGTATTACTATCATAACCATACTGTTATACTCTTAATTTACAATAACTACCTAGAAAACCTCACACTCACACACAATCGGATATTCTTGCTTCTTTAATCTTTACTTAGGCTTCCACTCAGTGCTTACTTTGAGTGGGGAGCTGATCCAATGTATCACTGTGTTTATAAAAAGGCTGTACTACTTCCATGGTACTCATCTCTCTAATGTCGCAGTCCCATCCTAGTAACCATTTCAAATGTCGGGACCTGCAAGAACAAGTCTTGAAATATGGAGACTGAATGCCATTTCTCGAGATATTCCATTTTCTCAGAGGTATGGCAATCTTGGAGTTGGTATATACAAGTTTGGGGGTATGCGGGGGGGGGGGTATTCCCCCCTGCAAAAAGAAGTTTTAAAGAGAAGAGAGTTTTGAGATTTGCTCTTCTCTGTTTTCAGTCTTTTTTCTAGCTTATCAGCACTTGGCATTTCGACTGCAGACATTTCAATAGGGAGCCCCTCATGATAATCTTATTCTTGTATATATGTTGTCTGACCTACAAAGCAAGTCCATCCTACATCAATTTTGGACTCATTATGGGCAAAATTGATTCCTAACAGTGAGAACTAAAAGAAACTTGCCACAGATTTATAGATGTTTTCATTAACCATCATTGCAGTTAAAATAATGCATCACTCTATAGAACTTTGACTGTATGTCCCCCTCCCTTCTTATATTGTTCACCAAGTATAAGTAAATGTCTCACAATATAAATTAAGAATTAAATCAAGAATTCACTTCCCACATATTCATCTGAACTGGCTCCAGTTAAATAGCAGTGTTAACCTATAGCATTTACTCACCATCACAAATTAAATACTCAATGACAAAAAGTAGAAAACTTATTTATTCTCATTATTGCATCAAATCAACATACAGTACAAAATCTGTTCAATTACTTCTGCAGTTCATAACATCCATAAACATGAATAATCTTCCTCATAGCAGACGCAACAATAAAAAAACTACTAATCCTCTCCAGTGTAGTGAAAGCTTGTGACTGTGGCACATCCAAATTCTTCTCTATTCACTGCTTTGAAATTTATTTAGTGTCAGAAAGATGAATTACCTTAAATCTAGGAGTAATTATTTTCTGCACACTACACTACTAAACAAGTATATAAAGAAAGCTTCACCAGTGGGCAGAAATATGGACATTTAGTAGCTGCTGTCTATTTCAGCCACGCTGCCTAAGTTAGGGGGCATTATATATTGTCGAGAACTCCAGTCATATACAAATTAAATTGGTTGGGAACTATGTCATTTCCTAAATCCATCCATCTCTACTGGATAGTAGGAGCTTCCTATTTTATGGTATTTCACTGTCTTAACATTCCTTCCTGGTGCTCAAGGAATAAGGTCCCGAGGAAACACCTTCAGTGCGTGCAGTCAGGAACACTATTTCTTTCTACAGTCCTACATCCTCTGCTATTACAAAGGTTTGGTTCATATTATATACAAAAGTTCTATTTCATTCAAATTCTAATGAAGTATTTATAAACATCTTAAGGCCTTTTTGGATACTGAATGTTCTGAAGTATTTATAAACATCTTAAGGCCTTTTTGGATACTGAATGTTCTGATTTCCACCAATTCACTATTATCATCTTAACTTAAAACAAAAAAAAACAAAGAAAACATTGTTTCTGAAAACATTTATGATATCCCAGGCCCAACCAATGATACTGTTACTGTGTATGCACCTCATCAGAAATAGTCGACTGTCTTGAATATCATATATATCAATGCTGGCAACATATTTACAAAATCACTTTCACCCACAGTTGGCTCTTATGCTATAACTCAGATGATACTCAACTATCAGAGACATGGTTTATGCTACATACTGCCAGCTCTGAGATGTTGTCACTGGCTATGGGAACCTTTGAAATGGCAAAATAGCCATTATCAAGTCCAATAATAGATTTCTTCTTTTTTGCTCTCCCAAGTAGACAGCCAAGACCTGTAGCTAACAAAGTCTGTAGATGACCTGCAAACTGGGGGGGGGGGGGGTGTTGAACTTTCCCAAGTAAACACAAAGTACTAAAATGGTCTTAAACTAAATGCTAAAAACCTGAGTGTCATCACTTTTGTTAGACAGACCCTCCCCTCATCATACTGTATAAATAACACCGTGCTACAATACAAAAATCCTTTTACTTAGCTCAGCTAATTGTGGAGGAATCATCATCAAGGTCTACAGAGGTAATCACTTCTCTAGATCCAGTGGTGATCAGACCTGTTCATTTTTTTCTTCTTCTTCTTTTTTTTAATCTTACCATTTTTTGAGTTTGCACCCCCTTTGGGATGTCTCTCAGCAAACGTATTAATCAAATAGAGACCCCAAAGGCTCCAAGCCAAAAAGATCGCAGGCCTAAAGTACCTGAGCTATCAAGATTGGCTGAAAACTCTATCCCTTCATTCAGTGTCTTACAGACTGTTGGGGAAGATCTCTGTCTTTCTTACTGTGCCATTAGACACCTGACTGTACTGGACTTTGTTTCATCACCAGTCCAATATCACCACCAGTACTAGAATTAGGGACCTAAATCTTCACCAAGGGATGAATAAAACACAGTGCCTCACAAACCTCTGGAATGAATGTTCCCTGCATGTTAATCAGTGGAACTCATTATCTTGTTTAAACATAAACTAGATGATGGATGTTTATCCACAAATTTACTCTGGGACTGACTGATATGGCCCTCCTGGAGAAAGAAGGTGCAGTCTTAGGGATATGTGAATGATCTTGAGAGTCAGTGGCCCTGGAATATCTATGACTCTATAATCTATGAATAACATCAACTGTGTAACAAATATTATTCAAACCTCTTAGGCTCACAAAAACTGAAAATTATTCTTGCCACCACTAACATAAACATACAATAAATCCACATTCCTTGGTTGCACATCTGTCCCTGTGGATATTCCCAGAAATGTTGATAATGGAGAAAAAAATTTTACTGAAAAACTTGTAACAGTGACTGATCTGTGTGTAATAGAATACAATCCCACCCTCCCACCCTATATCCCATTAGGATCTCTAAACACATAGAAATTGCCAACATAACTGATAAAGTATTTGGAAAAAAAACTGTATTCTTGATTGAACCCTCTTCTCCTGTCCAGACAACATATACTGCAACTATATCAGATTGGTATTAGTAACCACCATTCCCTGTTTGTTGTATGGGACTGGACTAAAAGAAAAATCGACACTAGCATAACTGGGTATAAAATACAAAGAAAGTCAGTTTCCAGACTGTTATTATGCTCCATCAGTAATATAACTTGACCCCACTTAACCATGTAAACTTGAAGGATGAAGTAGACTATGTCAATAAAACACCCACCAACAGCAGAAAAAATGCCAAGGCAGAAGTCTGGCTCACTGAAGAGTTAAAACCTCGAATGCATGAAAGGTATATCACTTGAAAAATTAAAATTATCACTACAACAGAACAAGGCAGGCTCAACTTGGATATCAGGGACCAACAAAACGAAGGTACACAGCTCCAAGAAAGTGAAAAATGTAATTAATGCATATGTCCTGGAAAAAAAAGCTACTCTGTCTACTTCCAAATTTCTGATCACGACAATACCAGAGAAATTCTGTGATCATGATCTAATGACATCCCTGTCCATTCTCAAGCCTGCTGCTACCTTCATCATTATGACAGTCCGGGTCTACTTTCCTTTCTAACTGTCCTATGCGCCAACTTCTTCAATGTGTAAAATTCTCACAAAGCTTAAAAATATATTTAACATTTGACAACTTTCTGTCAGAGTATTCCAGTTTTGTAGGTAGAGGGCATGGCCTACCCTGTATCCATGTTAATGATCAGATCAGCCAAAGAATATTATGTCCCCAAGTCCAGGAAAGCTTCAGTTATTACAACCTTCCCTTCATAAAGGCTGTTCCTCCACTGAACAGTCTCGTTATTGGCCCAATGGAATTATTCTTCCTTTGTTTAAGATATGAAAAATTAGACCCATAAAAACATCAGTTTATGGATACAGATACTGACAGTCTTCTCTCTAAAACACAGATTGACTTCTGCTCTGTTTACCATACTGAAACAGCACACTTAGCTTTCAGAGTACATCCACAACAAGCTTAACAATGGGGAACTTGTAGGCTATTCATTTCTCAAAGGCCTTTCATGACATCCCATTTCATACTAAATGCATATTTATTCACATACCCACCTCTGGAATGTAGATGTATAAAGCCCTTACAGTGACCCAGATGGCGAAAATTCACCTCCTGGTGTGTGTATGCTGGATAAGAATGAGCTATCAATGCCAGCTTGCTCTTCCAGGGGTGAAACAACTTGGCCTACTGCTGTACTGACAATTGTAAAAGTATGGGTATATCCCAAATATGAAATGCCAGCAGAAGTTAGGCTGCAGCAGAGGTCACAGTGAAGATACTATATATTGCCTTCTGTTGTTTTCTTGCTGTTACTTGCATTTACATGCATGCATACCACAGTATATTTAACTATTTATTGTGACCAACTAGTCTTATTACTGTATTGTACTAAGTACAATAAATACACTGAGACAAACTGCTTCAGTTAATATGCATTTGCTATTTCACTTTCCTTTTGGATCTACATGTATGCAACACAGATGCTGTTGGCTCTCTATAGCAAATTTCCAAAGCTTGTTTATACACACTCATATTTATACCAAAAAGTCTGATATTTTTTCTCAGTCTGATAGATTACAATTTTCCTTTGTATAACACTTTTCTTTGTTATTCTAATTTATGATTTGTCCTTGATTCTTTTCAAGTTCGGTGGTCCAGAGAAACTCAGTTATCTGAAAGGTGGTGTTCCAGCACTATCTGAAACTTGATGTTCTAACTTTATCTTGCTTGATGTTACATCTCTTTACTTCGTTGATGTCCTTCCAGCTGCCATCTGCACAGTTATTTTTACAGACTTTGTTTCTCAATAACATACTCCTTTACATGGATGCCAATTTCTAATTAAGCTATATATGCTTGCCAGCACACTTACTACTTTCTGCATTTTATACTATTCCTAAATTAACCCTTTATATTTCATATCATTCTTGCAGCTTTTTATTCAAGCTAATGGTCATGCTAGTAACAGTTTTGAAAAGACAGTGAATATAATACTATTATTCTTTCAGTTCCCTATTATTTTATTTTTGAGGAATGGCCTAAACTTCAGTTAAAGAAAAGACTGCGTTTGTGTTTTTTCAGCATTGTTATTTACAGTATTCACCATGACTTGTTGAGTTATTGCAACTCTTTGTAACCTGCAGCATATAAAACAATTCTAAGCTGTCATTATTATTATGACCCCCAAAACTACTAACACAGGATGTATTAACCAATTTAGCAATTTGGTCCCAGATGATGACCATTTTGCGAATATGTCCCACCAATTATGGGCAGTGTCATCTTTTGTTTTTGTCTTTTACCATTAACACTGGTTTATTTGAAACTACACATACAAACAGTGGTGCTACTTTAACAAACCTTTTGAAATTTGAAGGCAATCTATTAGTTTTTATAACAAGCTCTTTTAAATCTGCATTTGGTATCTTTAAAACTTGGAAATGTAATATTGAAGTGTAATTTTTTTTGTATTGTTGTCCTGTCACAGTACAAGTGGATGGTATTTTTACCATTTGATCTGTATGAAGTATTGGCATGTTACCCAAAATGGTAAGTATTTTAACCCATGGTCCTTTTTTTGTATTACTGTGTTGTTTATATAAATAAATAGAGTATTGGTAGAAATCATGCCCTTTTTTCCCTGTTGAGTTTATCCTTATTTTTGTGTTATTGTTTACCACTGTGACATTTTTTGCATGATGTCTTTCCTTCTCAGAACTGTAACATTTTTGAGGTAATGTACAGCATCTAATATAGATAGAGCTGTTTACTGAAATGTTCATGTCAGTCTTTGATTCTTTCTCTACTTTTATGTATGCCTGACCTTGTTCAGCTAACCATGCTGTTATATTTGTGTTAAATGTTATCTTCCCAAAGGTACATGCTGTATGCTTTTTACAACTGAAATTGTCTTGTGTTCTGTTTTGTGTAGCATTTTCCAGACTAAGTTTTATTTGTGAAATATTGTAATTCCCTCTGTTTTGATGTTCAGAATGATGCAAATGAAATGCAGATGTCTGTGTTGAAAGCTGCGTGCCTTGTCTCGCAGCTGCATTTTTATCTATAGTCCTTGAAGCATGTTCCAGACACTGAACATTCCACTTGTCTCAAGCTGTACCAGAATATATGTATGCTAGCAAACAGAAATACATGTATTTAACTAACTATATATATTAGAGCAACAGATGTGTATCTGCATCTAACTAACAAATAGATGTGCAAATAGATGTGCACATGCATTTATACATTTTTAAACATATTTATCACTCTATAAATTCCTTCTGTTTTACTTTAAATACAAAACTGTCTCTTAGTATGTACTTTTTAGTAACAAAACCTTTAGTGTTTTGATACAGCAAGTTAACACAGTTTTATATTGTCAACACAATGATGACAACCATTACTATTAGAACTGAATGAACCTGAATATGACTCTATACAGTGATGTTCTATACAGTAATTTATTGACAATGCTTGAGGATTTTATTGCAAAGGCATTGCAGTCTTGTTTTTTGAAAAAAAAAAACACATATGTCGCAAATGTCAATGACTTGTTACTCTATTTACATAGATAAACCATTTGCTATATAATGTACAGAATACACTTGCTTGTACAGATTGTTTTTGCATTTGTATATACATGGCTGAATGTACACTCAGTCCAGTTTACAAACTTAGCATTAAACTGAAACCTGCTAATTACATTTCTTGAAACATTAAGATGTATTTTTGATATTACCACTTTGCACCTTTATTTGAGTCCTTTTTTGCAGTACTGTTTACACTGTTAGTATAAAATTGAAAGCTTGCCCTTCCCCCTGTAGTATACATAATGTGATTGCATTATTGTTTATTTGCTTTATGCTGTGAGAATTGAATGTATCCCGTGGTAGTGGTGATGCGGTAGCGTTGTCGCCTCACAGCAAGACGTTGTTGCGTTCGATTCTCAGCTAGAGCGTCTTCTGTGTGGAGGCATGTGTGAATGGGCATGCCTTCGTTGAAGGTTGTGCATCAGGCCTGGTAACTTGGCACGTAAAAATCCACTACCAAACATTAGCGGGCCGGAGGTCCGCTGTGGCGACCCCTAAGCCGAAAGACACAACAGCTGTGAGAATTGAATGTATGCTTGCCCTTTTGGCTATTACGTAAACTGTGACACTTTGGTCTTACACATTTGCTTTTTGATTTGATCATTTTTTGGTCATTTTCAAAAACGGAAAATATTTATATAAAGCTTTTGCTGTTGCCTATACTGTCAAAGTTGTAGTAGGAATTGCTTTTACCTATTTTGAAAAGACATTTACTGATACTAGCAGCTATTTGTTCCTTCTCGTTTTGTAAAGGGACCTGCATAATTTATTTTAACTGCATACCATAGTTCATATACTGACTGTAGTCAGTGTAGTATTTACTTGCAGACTTTTGTTCTTTTTGCTTAATGCTGTACGTGAATACTTAACAATAATGTTTTAGAAAAACGTAAGCCATTTGGCCTGGTGACCAGTCTTGTTTCCTTGACTTTATAAATTTCAGTACCAGTAACATTTTATCTTATGCAAGATTCCCTGTAACTATCCATTCCAGCCTGGAAAGATTTGAGTTCACATACATTTTTTTCTTTCTGCGCATTCCAAACGCTTAACCCATAACTCCCTCAGCACTTACTCGTACCTTTAGTCATTTGTTAATATACTTGCAACTTGATAGTAGAATGCAGTTGTAATAAACATTAACTTGCTTAACTGTGCAAAATATTGCTTTTGGATACTGCTTTTGCTGGAGTCTGTGCTATTTTTATGCTATCATACTATTACAAAATATTGTAAGAAACAAAAGAGATATTGGCTTAACTAACACATGTTTAAAACAGATATATTTACATGATTTACATTTGCTGTTGTGTGCCTTTTGCTGCACTTTAGGTGAAAAGAAATACATGCAGTTAGTATTGTGACATCATGTCTTTTCTGCGTTTAACTACTCTCGTTTGATTTCTATATGCCCTAGAACTATTTTGTTATATGGAATGGTTTTAAAATCACTATTTAAGTACCTTGGTTTAACTGAATGAAAGTTGCGTACACTTAACCATTTTCTAAAGGTAGAATACTACTCCGTAAATTATTTTCTATCACCATTGTGAACTATTGTTGCTTTAACTCTTTACTAACCAGATTATATTTGTCAGTATTGTTTTGCTGACTTTAAAGCTTTTATGCACTTCTGAAAAAGTGTTTGCATATGTTGTCTGAACTTTCTGAACTCACTCTGTGTCTTAGAAGTTTATTAAATCTTTTTGTCAGTCCACCATGAACCTCATCTCTGTTTTTATCTGTTTTGTAATGTGCAGTGGTTTTACGCCACTTTTGTCTAGCAAGATGTACAGAATATTCTGTAAATAACTGACTTCACTGATATTTTAACTCTGAAATTAACATTTTACATATGGTGACAGGATATAATGCATCTGGTTGTTTACCATTACTTTTTTGACATTACACATGGAAAGCAGTTTCATATGACTTGCACAATAAATGTTTACTGTCATACTGATGATGTTGCTGTTTAAGATACCAGTCAAACATAATGCATTTACATAAAGCACTGACATCAACATTAACTAATAAAGTACTGCATGTGCTACAGTTCTGTTTATACCAATCTTTAAACCCTGACCATACATGTGCTGGATTGTCATTACTGTCTACCTGAAAGGTAGTTTTACATTTAATACTTTTCTATCTTACGGCATCCATTCTGTAGAATGAGAAACAAAAAGAAAATTATCAGTTTCTGTGTGGAAGGTGGCCAAGTCTTCTGTCGAGAAAGCGTGGAAAGTCCCTCGTTGATTCTCCCAAAAGGTGGTCAAACACAGCTGGCAGATTCAGCTGTGTGAATGTACAGGACCTGTGGAACTTGCAGAGATGCACTGTTCTTCTACCGGATACTGTGCATAAGGAGGAGGCAAACGTTTGCACTGCAGCTGGATGTACTAACTGAATAAAATGAAAAAGAAGCTGTAATTGTCACAATAAGAAACCATTCGGTCCATCAACTGTGGTTCACCATTGAAGATACTATATATTGCCTTCTGTTGTTTTCTTGCTGTTACTTGCATTTACATGCATGCATACTACAGTATATTTAACTATTTATTGTGATCAGCTAGTCTTATTACTGTATTGTACTAAGTACAATAAATACACTGAGACAAACTGCTTCAGTTAATACGCATTTGCTATTACATTTTGCTTTTGGATCTACAAGTATGCAACACAGATGCTGTCAGCTCTCTATGGCAAATTCCCAATGCTTGTTTATACACACTCATATTTATACCAAAAAGTCTGATATTTTTTCTCAGTCTGATGTATTACAATTTTCCTTTGTATAACACTTTTCTTTGTTCTTCTAATTTATGATTTGTCCTTGATTCTTTATCAAGTTCGGTGGTCCAGGGGAAACTCAGTTATCTGAAACGTGGTGTTCCAGCACTATCTGAAACTTGATGTCCTTCCAGCTGCCATCTGCGCAGTTATTTTTACAGACTTTGTTTCTCAATAACATACTCCTTTACATGGATGCCAATATTTAATTAAGCTATATATGCTTGCCAGCACACTTACTATTTTTCTGCATTTTATACTATTCCTAAATTAACCCTTTATATTTCATCATTCTTGCAGCTTTTTATTCAAGCTGATAACTATGCTAGCAACAGTTTTGAAAAGACAATGAATATAATACTATTATTCTTTCACACAGCTCCAAGGTAGTGCAATGCTGTAGCTGGAGTTGGGCATGCATAGTAGTGTGCATGTATGGAAGCTAATATTGTGAGCCATGCCTATCAGCCACAGAGGGAATGTGGGCATAGGATCCAGGAAAACACCTCAATGGCTGCCTAAATTATGGCCTCCTATGCCCATTTCTTGCCCTAAATGGTGAATGAAGGAGCAGATTGGCTTTCTCCCCTCCCGTGAAATGAAAGGGCCAAACTGTCAAAGGAAGGCTGGGGGATGTTTGGCAGTGGGAATGTAAAATATTATTTAAAAAATAAAAAACATACATTTACACAATCTTAACATTGATCCTAAAGCCACCAAATAGTTTTCCAGTTACCTGCTCAACTATGCACATTCAGTACATTGGAGAGAAGCAGTCACAGTCAAAAAATATCAATTTCAATGTACCATAACGATAAACACAGGGCCCATTGCTTTTTAACGTATTTCATACCTCTCAACTTCTTACAATAAGAAATCTGAAAAAAAAAAAACATAAAAAATGGGGGAAACAAAGGCTCAAAAATAAGGAAACATTTTAAATGTTGTTCTTATAAACTCAGAAAGCTACTAGAATAATGAGGTTTGTGTTACATTGCATTTTCTGAAGGATATGACGTCTGAAACTCATATGTGTGTCATTATTTAGTGACTTCAGTCCTGACTGATTTGCCACAAAAACATACATTTTTCAGAGAGACCAAAAATATGAGCCAAAAAATATGGACATTTTGAAAAAATCTGGACAGTTTAGAGGTATGACATATTTTAAATAAAATGTACACAGCTTCAAATTAACCCTTTATAATGGCTGGTGTGTAGTGGGATTATGGAACTCTAGTAGCGAGTATTACCTTGAATATTTTACTGAAATGCTTGTTTGCTTTTCTTTTTTGAACTTGTGTCTACCAGAAAACAGTACTGAATACTTCTTTGTATAGATTAACTAGATGATGTGTATTTATATGATCATAGGAGGTTACTAGGCTAATGGCCCTAGAGCCCTTACGAGCTTAGCCAAGAGTTTATCACCAAAAAAAGAAACCTCAGACAGCACCTGTCATCCCTGTCAATGAGGGACACAGGTGGGACCCCCTGGGACAAATTTGTGGTTTCATATCCACTCATCAAGGTTGCATTTGAACAGGTCCGTGAGGTACTCTGTTTGACATGTATGGGAAATCTATTCCAGAGATGGGGCAGCCTCTAGGAGACAAACCTGTCCCTCCAGCAGGTTTTGTTGATGTCGCATATTAGATTTAGGCATTTTGAGTGGGGTAATGTGCGAGGAGTTAAACTTATGGATATGGAGCATCTCTAGTAGGACAGGATCCAATATTGCCTTGTAGGCGAGACACAGAACACCTCTGAGCAATCTGTACTATACAGAGTAGAGTGCAAGTGATTTGAGCCTGTTCACATAGGCCAGGTGTTGGAGGCCATGGATTCTCTTTGTTCATAGGTTCATAAGTGTGTACTAGGCTAATGGCCCTGAAACCTATATAAGCCTAGCCCAAGAAGATCCCCTGATTTGTGAGGTATTTCTGTCTGTGGCCTTTCCAGTTAGTGCAGGTGTTTGAAGAGGTACATACCAAACGGAGCATTATACTCAATTACAGAGAGGTAATAAAGCCCTTTTTTCTGGATTCAATCCATTTACTTATGAGATGAACCAAGTAAAAGCCTTTTCTGACCACTGCCACTACTTGATGGTCGAATGTAAGATTGTTGTCAACCTGAGTACCCAGGTCTCTCACCACAGGTTGTGTGCCTAGCAGGTTCCTGTTGATGTGGTAATCAGTAGGGGTCATGTTTTTGCAGAATGGTATGATGATAGATTTGTTTGTGTATTTAACCTAAGGCCATGACTTTGGCACCAGTCATTTGTTGCTGTGAGACCCTCTTGCAGTATGTTAACATCATCTGGGGAGTCATTGACAGCACCCAACTTATAGTCATCTGCAAACTTGGTTAGCCACAGGCCCTTTGTCTTTGCCTGGACCTTTGAGAAGTAGATGCCAAACAGTAGGGGGTCCCAGGACAGATCCCTGGGGAACACCACTAGTGACAGGTCTGCTGTCAGAAGTGGATGCGCTTGTTTTGACCTTGTGGGTCCTATCGGTGAGCCAGTTGGCCACCCACCTGATGAGACAGGGATTTATGCCAAGTTGTGTTAGCTTTTTAATGATGCTTGAGTGGAGGGTTGTGTCAAAGGCTTTGACCAAGTCAAGGTAAGCTGTGTAGTGACTTTCCCTCATCCAGTGCCTTGGTGACAGTTTCAAAGAAGTCAACCAGGTTCAACAGGCAAGATCTGCCCTTGACAAATCTGAACTGGGTGGGGTCAAGTGCTTGGACATCGACTATATCCTTGTTTATGAGATCCATAATAATATGCTCCATGGCTTTACAGATTACACTTGTCAAGCTAATGGGGTGTTAGTTTCCAGGGTCAGTAGTGGCAACGCCTTTGTGCAAGGGGATGACAATGGCAGTTCTCCACTCTGCTGGAATGAAGCATGTACTTAGGCTGTGGTTGAATAGGGTGCTCAATGGCGAAACTAGTTCTTGCTGGAGACGGTGCAGAATACAGCCTGTAATACTATCAGGTCCAATGGAAGCCATGTTCGTTGCCTTGGATAGGGCCTTTAACACTTGATCTATGGAGATGTAAGGTGTGGGACAAGTATTGGGGATGTAAATGGGCCTTTGTGGGGGGTGGGGGTGAAGTTTGTGCTGGACTTATCTGCTAGCAGGGTGGCTACGTCAACAGGATCAGTGTAAATGGTACAGTTAAGCACTAATTTGGAACAAACCTGGGCTTTGCTATGGAGATTCCTGACATAACTGAAGAAGGCTTTGTGGCTTCCCTTTGTTTCAAAGTCTAGTTTCAATTCATAATTGGCAGTGGAGGTTTTCACTAGTGATTTAATTTGCTTGTTGAGGCTGAGGAGGGAGTTTTTCCAATTTGGAATTAGTTCCATGTTGCCCTTGGACGGCAGTTTCTTCCTTTTGTTGTTAAGCCTGTTGCTAGAGGCTGTCCACTAGACAGGTATGTATTTCCTTGAGGAGCAGGTTTTAACTCTGTCAGGTATGACTGAGTCCATGCAGTTGTACAGGTGCTTGTATACTGCACTGGCGTACTGCTCAGCATAGTTGTCTGCATCCTCTGAGGGGGGGGGGGGTGTGAAGCTACTTTTTACTCTCCCTTAGGAGGTTGCAGTCAGCTTTTGAGAAGTTTTTTAGCCTGGTTATGGCTGAGGGGGGTGGTTGGGTAGGATAGAAACTTCAAATGAGATAGACCGATGATCTGATCTCACCAGGGAAGAACATACTATAGGTGTAGTGCAGTCATCCTTGTTGGTGAGAACCAAGTCCAGAATGTTCTCTCCCCTTGTGGGGGATGAGACGAGCTGGTCTATTGTGTTAGAATTCTCCATCTTACTATATGTATACTATTGTACTGTTATTGTATTTTGCTTATATTTCTGTAGAGCTTTGCTCCCTGGGCCTCCACTGAAAATGAGCTTTTGGCCCAGTTGGACTTTCCCAGAAAACAAATGCTGATAAATAAATAAATAAATAAATAAATTTGGGTGATTATACTCGGGAGATGTAATCACAAATTATGTCAGGACGGTTTCTGATCTTTTTGTTTTCCAAGAAATTTCTACAGTCATAGTATATGTCTCTCAGGTTTGCTAAGGGTGTTTCAATTATGTGGGGCACATGAACTGTGCTCCTTTCATAAGCTAGTGGATAGCTATGGGATCTTACAAATACCTTCCAGTGCATGATGCATCACTGACATTTTGAAGAGAAATAGTGTTGGTCTACCTCATATCAGCTGTTTTTATATGTATTCATTCACTCTATTTAGTTAAAATGTTCTTGTTACAGATGTGTCTTAGTGGAGAAACTTGCATTTTTGTGGATGCTAACCATGTTTGAAAGTTGTATTTGCTGGAGCTGTGGTGGTGCTGTGATATCGCATAAGAACTTGCATCTTAGTCTTCTAGCTCGCAAGCCTCGCTTGTCCAAAATATATTTTTCAAACCCAATGAATTAATTCTTCTTCTCTTTACTACTTGTGTCACTTAGCAACCGTGTCTGGTACCTGTCTTCTTCCTTTAAACCTCATTCGTTTTTCCCTTATTAATTTAGCCCTTGGTCTCGCTATTCTCCTATCCTCTCCAGCTCCTACAGGAGTACTCTTTCCTAACTTCTATGTAGCACAACCCTATTTCACTTTTATACATTTTGTATCATCTCCATTCTCCCTGTCTTACCATGTAATGACCTATATAAAAAGTGAATTGTATTCTTGTAAATAACTATGTTTTTGAATGTATTTAATTCTAGATCTAGACATAAACAAATTCTGTTCTAAAACATGCTAATAAATGCAATCTGTCATCTATATTATTGAAGACATATCTCTCACAATGACCTGTACACCAGGCACTAAAACCATCTATTTTTATTGCAAATTACATTTGCAAAGTTATTGCTTCCTGTTTTATATAGCAATGTAGTGTGAACCTTGCCAGAATTAATGTAATATAATGTGATGTTTGTGTGTCTGAGAGGTATATCATCTTTTAGCTTGAGCTTTTCTAAGATTCATAGGTACTAGGCTATTGATCTATGAGGATCTTTAGAAGTCTATCCATACATTCCCATGCAGTTTTAATGAATTATATGTTCATACATACTTACTATGCTACTGATCCTTGGAGTTCCACTGAAAAATGAGCTATACTGAAGTGGATCGTCCTGATTATCAAATACCAATAAATAAAAAGTCTTTCGGCTTTTCCCGGTTAGGGGTCGCCACAGCGGAATTCCCGTCTGCTAAAGATCGGCAGTGGATTTTTACAGTGCCGAGTTGCCAGCCCGATGCCCAACCTTCAAAGAAGGCATGCCCATGCACGCACACACCCACCTGCATGTCTTTAATGTCACTCGACCACTGAGAGGACAAGCAGACTCCACACAGAAGGCGCTCCAGCCGAGAATCGAATGGGAGAACCTCTTGCTGTGAGGTGATAATGCTAACCGCTGCACCACTGCGGCAAGTAAATTCATAAATAAAAAGTATAATTTTGAATATTTTAGCCCATATCCATCTGGAGCTATTGCAGATAAGAAAACAAAATTTAAGGTGGGGAAAGCTGAGAAGCTGAGTTCCAGAAGGGTGGGAAACAAGGATTCCTAAACAGTCTTCCTGACAGAATGAATTGCAACCATAGCTTATTGAAATGGTGACCTTCTCTGTGCATTTTTCTCTACTTTTACCACAACTGTGTAAGCTAGATTATGTTAATATAAGTTAGGGGTTGTGGGAACACAGCCTTCCACAACACCAACATTACATTTCATTTTAGTGGGGGAGTTATTAAATTAATCTAAACATTGGATTATGGCTGGGATTTCTTCAAGTTCAAGTCATTAGGAAGCTGGGAGTCAATGACAGTCATATACCAAAATATCCAGAAAGGAAGTAGACCTACTGTACCAGAAATAGTTACTACAATTAAATCCTTCTATGAGGATGTTACTTGACAGTTAAAGTAGCAGGACCTAATTGCCATATTGTGTTGCTCAATACACAACTTTCTAATACAGATGAAGATGAAATCCTGGAAAACGTGAGTTGAAAGACGTCACATATAGGTTTATAGGCCATGCAACACAAATGTAACCCACAGATTTGATTTATATAGGGGGCGATTTACTGACTGCCTCTGCCCATCAGAGACATAGGAGCCAAACCAGGGATGAATTTTCAATTACCCATCCAATGTTTTAAGTTGTGCTTAAATAGAGATAGGGAAGAACACTGTTTCACTTGGATGGGGAACCTGCTCCAGAGAATGGGAATTCTCTAAGAAACTTATCTGTTTCTCAAACATGTCTTATTTATGTCACAAGCAAAATGTAGGTCTTTTAATCTAGTAGCTCTGATTATTTTGTAGATGTGCAAAAGATTCATCAAAACAGGGTCAAGGGATGCCATGTATATCTGGTGAAGATCACCTTCAGAAGTCTGTATGATACTGAAGAAACAGAAAGGGCTTTGAGACGATCAGCGTAGGACATTATGTTTACTCCATATATTGTTTTTGTAAGAAACCTGTGTGGATGTTCCACTTACTGCAAGTTTCAGGTCAGGTACATACCAAAGGGACATTATACTCTATAATAGGTCTGATAAGGACTGAGTATAGTGGTATGATGACCTCTCTGGACATAGATGCTATACCCTTGCTTATAAGCTGAGCAACATATAAGGATTTTCTTACTACCTTAGACACATGTTGGTCAAAGGCTAGGTTACTATCTATACAAGTTCCCAGAACCCTGACTAGTGAATCAACTTTTAAGGGTGTTTTATTGATGATGTAGTTATCTGGGGTGGCAGAATTCCCAAAATGTACTATAACACATTTCTTGGTACTGAGTTTTAAGCTATGACTTTGGCACCAAGTATTGTCTGTATTATTCCTTCTTGAAGAGTGTTTTCATCTTGAGGGGGATTCATTGACTGTTCCCAGTTTGTTATCATTTATGAACTTGTTTAGCCAGAAGCCTTTGACATTGGCTTTGACATCCAAGAGGTATATGCCAAAGAGGAGTGGGCCTTGCACAGAGACCTAGGGGACTCCATAGGTTCATAGGTAGGTTCATAGGTAGGCACTAGGCTATTGGCCCTAGGGCCTACATAAGCCTAGCCAAAAAATGTACCCTGGCTTTCGCCACCCAAGAAAATTATTTTCCTGTGCCCCTGTCGAGCAGAGCCACAGAAGTGATCCCTGGGGTGAATTTCCCAATTCCCATCCAATCATCAAGATTTTTCTTGAAGAGTGCTAATGAGGAGCTCTGTTTGACATAGATAGGTAGTCTGTTCCAGAGTATGGGAAGTCTCTGGGACAGGAATCTATCCCTCCAGCATGTTCTGTTTATTGTGGTGACAATGTTTAGGTCCCTAGAGCGTGTAGCTCGGAGGGATTGGGATTTCTTTAAGTGGAGCCTGTCCAACAGATTTGGGTTTGACATAGCTTTGTATGTTAGGCAGAGATCGCCCCTGAGTAGGAGATATGCGATGGAGTAAAGCTGTAGTTTTTTGAGACGGTCTGCGTAGGGCATCTGTTTGAGGCCAGTAATCCTCTTTGTGAGGTATTTCTGTGGTCTTTCCAGTTGTTGTAGATGTCTTGTGAGGTACATACCAAAAGGGGCGTTGTATTCTATAATGGGTCTAATGAGTGATGAGTAGAGGGGAACAATGACCTCTTTTTTTCTGGATGAGAATCCTTTTGTGATGAGATGAGCCACATAGAAGGATTTCCTGACCACTGTGGCGATGTGATTATCAAAGGAGAGACTACTGTCTACCTGTGTCCCAAGGTCTCTTATCACATTTTCGGCATTAAGTAGACTACCAGCTATGTGGTAGTTCATGGGTACAGAGTTTTTACCAAAGGGGATGACAATACACTTTTTGGCATTGAGCTTCAGGCCATGGCTTTGACACCAGGTATCTGTCTCAGTGAGGCCCTTTTTGTAGTTTGTCCACATCATTAGGAGTTTCGATTACGGCTCCTAGTTTGCAGTCATCTGCAAACTTTGTTAGCCAAAGACCTTCTGTGTTAGCCTGCACTTCAGAGAAGTAGATACCAAACAGGAGAGGACCCAGGACTGAACCCTGTGGTACTCCACTTGTCACTGGTCTGAAGTCGGATTTGGAATCCGCTACTTTCACAGTGTGGGTTCTGTCCGTGAGCCAGTTGGCAACCCATCTTGTGACATAGGGATTTATACCTAGTTTAGTGAGCTTATCTATAATTCCAGAGTGGGGGATGGTGTCGAAAGCCTTGGCAAGATCTAGATAAGCTGTGTGAACCATTTTCCCCTCATCTTATTATTATTTTACATTTGTTAACCGGGGGTATCTGACTGAGTCGAAAAGGCCCTTTTTCAGCAGAGGCCCAGGGAGAAAAGCTCCACAAAGAAAAATTACAGACACATTTAGTTATTTAGACATGATCAGTATACACAAATTACAAGAGACATGTTTTTACAGTGGTATGCGGCACATAAACAGTTACAGTGGAGAGAAACAAACAAAAAAATATTCATTTTAAAAATAAAGGTAATTAATAGATTCGTGGTGTACAGCTGAAATTTGGAACATAGGTAGAATACATACATAGTACACAGGTACAGTACATACATTGTAGATTAGCCAGTGTTTGTGAGTAAGACTTAAAACTATTATCAAGTGCTCTAGATTTAGTATGTATATGTTATCTGTTTTCACTAGCCTGGGGAGCAATCATGGCACTGCCAACTTTGCTGGAGATGTTGCCTGATGAGGTCTTTAAAGGAGGCTTTGGATGATGTGTTTTGAATGCTAGTACGGACAGAGTTCCGTTTTTTAGCCACTGAACTACTATATAGTGCATCTCCAAAGCTATTGTAGCTGTTGGTGACTTCTAGTAGTAGTTTGCTTGATGATCTAAGAGGCCGTTTGGCTGAGTGATGTTGTACTAGGTTTTTGAGGGCAGGACACTTATTGGGGAGGTAATAGATAGAATGACAGAGGCAGAGCTAATTGTAGGCTAGGAGGTTGGGTAGTTCAAGCCAGTGGAGCTGTCTTAATGCAGTACAGTGATGAGTTCTATATGAGCAATTTGCAGCAAAGCGGGCAATTCTGTTATAGCAGGCTTCCATTTTGCTTAGTTTTTGCTTTGGTGACTGCTTCAAAGAAGTCAATCAGGTTTAGGAGACATGATCTGCCTTTCACAAATCCAAACTAGGTAGGGTCCAGAGTTTGGAGATTACCAATATCTTTGTTTATGAGTTCCACGATGATACGTTCCATGGCCTTGCAGACCAGGCTTGTCAGGCTAATGGGGCGGTAGTTCCTGGGGTCCGTCGTTGCTCCCCCTTTGTGGAGTGGGATAACCTTCACGGTGCGCCATTCAGTGGGTACAAAGCCTGAGGTGAGGCTATGATTGAACATGGTACTTAGGTAGGGTGCCAGTTCATTCTGTAGTTCATGTAGGATGCAGCCTGGGATATTGTCAGGTCCCATGGATGCTGTGTTCTTGGCTCTGGAGAGTGTGTTTTTTACCTGTGCAGCCGTGATTATAGGAACTTTGCATTCTTCTGGTATAGAGATGGGCCCTCTAGGGGGTGAGAGGGGGGGGGGGGTAAAGTTAGCACTGAACCTATCTGCTAGGATGTTGGCAATATCAGTTGGTTTTGTATATTTAGTGCCATTGTGCTGCAACTCAGAGCAGATCTGAGTGTTCCCATTGAGATTCTTGACATAGCTATAGAATGCTTTGTGGTTGTCTTTAGAGTCAGTTGCAATTTTGTTTTCATAACTAGCTTTGGAGGATTTTATGAGGGATCTCAGCTTCTTACTGAGGTTGATCAGGGTGTTCCTCCAGTCATGGGATTTTACTCTTCCACTTGTAACTGGCCTTTTTGTGGAGGCAGCCTCACTGATTCTAACATCCTGGGTCTTATCACTAAGCCAGCTAGCTATCCAGCATGTTAGAAAGGGGTTTATACCTAGATTTGTAAGTTTGTTGACAGTACCCGAGTGGGGTACTGTATCAAATGCTTTAGCTAGATCTAGGTAGGAAGCATGCACCATTTTCCCCTCACTCATTGCCTTTGTGACTTTTTCAAAGAAGTCCACCAGATTCAGTAAGCATGACTTTCCTTTGACAAAGTCCAACTGGGATGGATCCAGTGTCTAGAGGTCTCTTATGTCCTTGTTGATAACTTCCATGATAATTCTTTCCATGGTTTTGCAAATAAGACTAGTCAGACTGATGGGTCTGTAGTTTCCAGGATCTGTTGAAGGTCCTCCCTTATAAAGCGGAATGACCATTGCTGTCCTTCATTCATGTGACACAAAGCCTTTTTTAAGACTAAGCTAAATAATAACTCCAGGGGCCCTGATAAGTCATATTTTAGACTGTTCAGGAAGTATCCTGTGATGTTATCAGGGCCAACTAAGGCTGTGTTCTTGGCTTTAGTGAGTGCAGCCAGTACACACTCTCTAGTTATAGCTGGAAAGGTTATGCTTGTGGGCATTTGGGGGGGGGGTGATTGTGGGTGAGAGGGGGTAAAGCTGGAACTGAATTTGTCTACTAACAGGTTCTCTACATCACCATATATGATGTGGGGGATGGCCCAGATTATTTGTGAAGGGAATTAGACATTAGAGCTCACCACAAAGTCAGTTTGTGTGCATGTGTGTATGGAGGTAGTGGCTGGGGCTTACATTAAAAAGACATAGTTAAACTGTTGAGCACAATAACAGTCTACCCCTTGCAGGATGTATGGAGAAGGATGCTTCCAAATGAAAGCATGTTTACACTAATTCATGAGAAGGGGAACCATTTGAGCTGATTGTATTCACTTTTAATACAAGACAGCCCCCCCCCCCCCCCCATTTGCTCAGCAGTTCAAGGAAAGAGTCCTTCTTAGACCATTCATATGTGAGTCTGGTATTATAATGTGGATGGAACAAATTAGAACAAGCAGATGGACACTTAATTCAGTTTGGTAAAGGGAGCCCAAGCTCAAAGAGAGGGTAGAAAAATGCTGTAGGGAACTCCAGTTCATTCAAGGTCAGATAAGCATCTCAGACATGGTGAAGTGGGTAACCTTCTAAGTCACGCTTAGACGATCCTTAAAAGTGTACTTAACTAACATTAGGAAACAAAAGCAGGTACACAATAACAATTAAGATCACCAGGACACATTCAAAAGTAAAAAAATATGTGGCTAAGAGATGTAGCAAATAATGGGGTGTTGAAGTAACTGTCAAGGCAAACTGGCTGTAAATGTCATTTGGCAGCTGATACTTGGTACATTGGGCAAATCCCAGAAAGCTCTTATCTGACAGCCTTGAGGTACCAGTGGCAACATGGGACCATCTTTCAATAATATCAGAAAGGGTGGAAAGATGGGATGCATACTAGACAATATTAATAGAAAACATGATTTTATTTATTGATGTTATAAATCACACAAGCACCAATATACAGTTATTTACACTTGACCAATTATCTTCCAGATATTCTAACTCATTTCTTTTCCACAATTGTCCATCATAATAACGTTTATTTGATGCATACTATTTCAAAATAGTGCTATCAATTCTTACTACAGTATACTTTTAACAGCACATCAGAACATAATGCTAACTTTTAATTCCAACACTGTTTTATACCCATATTATCACTATTTGGGGTGAAGGTTGAATATATGCAGTTATTCCATTCCCCTCAGTTATGTTTGCCCGGTTTACTTTATTTTTACCTATGTCCACCACACATATACTCTCATATATTTCATCTTTGTTCGTCTGACCCTTATCACAATAATACTGTTATATTACCTATAGACCGGCAGTGCTATTCATACATCAGTAGTAAAGCCTTTATTCAGTGAGGAATCATGCCTAAGACATTGCCTTACCACAGCATGTGTTGGATGCCCATCCTTTTCATCGCTGCACCACTCCACTTGTTACAGTCTAATCTCAGTGCATATTTAATCTCAAACATTAAACGTTCTGAAGTTCCTAGAGCAATGTTCATTCACTATTACCAATTTTCAATGTTATTCTGCTTTCAGCTTTGACTAGAGATTGGCAAGCATTATTATGTATATTCACATCTACAGTTCTCATACTGCACAAGTCCTTATTATGCTTCTGCTTCATCCACATAATCACCTCTACACCTCTTAATTCATCACCAGCATCAACATATCTGGTCAATAAAGCATTGTCTACACCTCTTAATTCATCACCAGCGTCAACATATCCGGTCAATAAAGCATTGCCTACACCTCTTAATTCATCAGCAGTGTCAACATATCTCATCAATAAAGCATTGTCTACACCTCTTAATTCATCAGCACCGTAAACATATCTGGTCAATAAAGCATTGTCTACACCTCTTAATTCATCAGCAGCGTCAACACCTCTTAATTCATCACCAGCATCAACATATCTGGTCAATAAAGCATTCTCTATACCTCTTAATTCATCACCAGCATCAACATATCTTGTCAATAAAGCATTGTGTACACCTCTTAATTCATCACCAGCATCAACATATCTGGTCAATAAAGCATTGTCTACACCTCTTAATTCATCATCTGCATCAACATATCTGGTCAATAAAGCATTGCCTACACATCTAGAATTCATCATCAGCATTAGCATATCTGGTCAATAAAACATTGTCTACACCGCTTAATTCATCATCAGCATCAACATATCTGGTCAAAAAAGCATTGTGTACATCTCTTAATTCATCACCAGCATCAACATATCTGGTCAATAAAGCAGTGTCTACACCTCTCAATTCATCATCAGCATCAACATATCTGGTCAATAAAGCATTGTGTACACCTCTTAATTCATTACCAGCGTCAACATATCTGGTCAATAAAGCATTGTCTACACCTCTTAATTCATCACCAGCATCAACATATCTGGTCAATAAAGCATTGTCTACACCTCTTAATTCATCACCAGCGTCAACATATCCGGTCAATAAAGCATTGCCTACACCTCTTAATTCATCAGCAGTGTCAACATATCTCATCAATAAAGCATTGTCTACACCTCTTAATTCATCAGCACCGTAAACATATCTGGTCAATAAAGCATTGTCTACACCTCTTAATTCATCAGCAGCGTCAACACCTCTTAATTCATCACCAGCATCAACATATCTGGTCAATAAAGCATTCTCTATACCTCTTAATTCATCACCAGCATCATACCTCCCAACCATACCAAATTACTCGGTTTTTACCGAGTTTTAGGGTCCAAATGAAGGGGTGCCACGATTCACAAGTGGCACCCCTTCATTTCCGATTTCTTTGCTCTATAATTTAAACTTTTTCAAAAATCGCACTGTCGGAGCTCACGTCATCATGTATGCGATGACGTCTGCTCCGTCAGGGCTACCAGCCAGTCGGAATTAGCTCACGTCATCATTTCCGGCTGCAAATGCAAGCAGGAATGGCAGAAGTGAGCAGAATGGATTAACGGCAATGGGATGTTTGTGAGTGGAATGGAGAAGATTAAGCAGCTCGTTTTTGTTTGGGGAAGCTCGTTTTGTGGTGGAATGGAGATTCAGGGGAATGCAATACAAGTAAGGAAGTGTGTGTGTGTGTCTTGGAATTGATGGGTAGTATAAGATTTACAATGAGTGCAATAAAATGGTTCACTGACTGCCGCTCTCATTACACACAGATTGGCCAACAGAACTGAGCCATATCTCCTATTCATCTAGGAAAGGGTCAGGCATCTTAGAGGGGTAATCTTTATAAATAACATGAATAATCACTGTGGAAAATGTAAGCTCTTTTAGTTTTGGTATGCATGTGGTGACCCAATAACCTTGTCAGATTACTCAGTTAAACCCACTGGTACCAAACTTCAAGCCTGCTTTCATTCCTTGCAGAACTGACTTTATTTTATGAGCCATTACCTTCAATGCTTCAGTGATAAAGTCAGTGCTATTCTCTCCCACGCCAAGAAAACATGCTCTGCCCATGACTCAAAACCTTGTTCATTTTAACTCGGCTGAGGACCCTATGAACTTTAAAACTGGTATCTCTGCATTTGATTATGCAAACACTGAAGAAATTGTGTCTGCTAAACTCCTTGGATGTATAACTTGACAACCATTTACTTATGGTCTGTGTTTAAAAAGTTAGTTATGAAAAGCAGTATAAAGATAGGCAGATTATACAAAGCAGGGGCACTCCTTATAGACAATGAACAGATTATAACAGCAAAATCTTTCCTATCATTTTTGATGTACTTTGCATATCTTCTAACTAGAATTGCACTCCTTTGAAATATAAGATGGAAGTTGGAACAGACCTACAACAGAATATTTAGATTTGGTGGAGGTCACAGTGCTACATTTCAGCACTCCATTTCAGTAAAAGATCTGTAATAGTTAGAATTCAACCACTGTCTTACACTTCTGCCCCTTTGTTTTACGTGTAGGCTCTTCTACTCACCCAACACTCTCTAATTATGTGGCACTGTCATATGGAGACAATTCTTTAGTGAACTATGAGCCTTTGCAGGTCAGTTAGTCGAAGTACCACAACAAAAAACAGGTTTGCTCCTCTACAGCAACAGACACACTCACAAACAAATTATCGCACAATATTATATTCAGGCTGGGCTAGTACACTGACTCACATGGACCCATTTCAGGCTCCGCCCAGGAACACTATCTGGTTAAGAAACTGTGCATGTATACATACTGGTGTGTGTGTGTGTGTGTGTGTGTGTGTAAATACCCCCATGTAATACACCTGGTGGCTAGAGGTATTCAGGGTCAAACCCTGTACCTTTGTTGCACAGTAAAACAAGCCTAAAGTCCCTAGCCACCACCATTTCTGAGCTTTATCCAGATTTTTTGTGCTAAGAGTTCAGAGTTATGGTGAGAAGTGACAGCAGAATTTGTATTCCCCCATTGCTGCTTTGTTTGTCTAGGTTTTTTGTGCTAACAGTGCAGAGCTATGGTGAGTGAGAACTGAATTTGTATTCCCCCATTGTTGGCTTTGTTGTTTGTCCACATTTTTTTGTGCTAAGAAGCTGAGAGCTATGGTGAGAAGTGAGAACTGAATTCACTAAGTAATGGCCATTTAGTTTCAATCTTCCTATTTTTCAGGAAACTGCTGATTTAGCATAGTGGTATGTTGTTCTGACTGTAGTGCATAGGGTTCTGATTTCAAAACTTGCCAGTGACATGCATGGTGGTGACACAACATTTTATTCTAGCAACTTTCCAGAATTATACAAGCAATGTTTAAAATGTGTCCCTGGTTTTTGTCCGTTTGCCCCCCCCCCCCCAAAAAAAAAAAAACATGACATTGAAAATAAGTGTGAGAAGCTGTACAAGATGCCTATAGCTTACACTACTGTTGGTCCATTTATAGTGTGAGTGTGGAAGTAGACTTTTATGATGGAAATGTTCTGAATTGGTCAGTTTTGTCATTATTGGTTCATGCATTTTGTTTCACTGCCTACAGTAGCTTACTGGAAAAATGTTCAAACAATGCGCTCTAACAAGTGTGCTGTATTTTACAAGGAATATAACTTAATAAAGTCAGGAAGGTGTATCAAAGAAAATAACACGTTTCTTGTTTTGTGTGCAAGGGGCCAATGATTTGAAAACAGACCAAAGGTAATCATTGTCCACCACTGGCCAGATGCATTTTCTTTGGATGTGGTGTGGGTTTCAATGCTGTTTCAATGAATGTGAGTTTTAAGGGCAGAGAAGTTTTAATGTCAAGTCTATTTTCATTGTGAGATAGTATTGCTTTGTTTATCAGATGTCTGTTAGTGTTTGTGCATTGATGTGCTGCAAAATGTAAAAATAAAATCCAAATAATCATTATAGAAGTAAAGCAGTATGCACACATTAGTGTTTATGGTTAATGGAACGAAATAGCCAGGTAATGGGACATTGGAATTGCTGCAGGGGGACTCAGGTGCCATATTTTGGTTGTCTGTCCTGTTGGTATCCCACAATTCATTGGTGTGGGTGGGGTTGTGTAATTATGTATGCACATTAGATGTTAATCAGTGTACAGATTTGTACCTATTTTTCATGGGCCTTGTCCAGATTTTTGATGTTTCCAGGTTGAGAGGTATGACCAGCATCAACATATCTGGTCAATAAAGCATTGTTAACACCTCTTAATTCATCATCAGCATCAACATATCTGGCCAATAAAACATTGTCTACACCTCTTAATTCATCACCAGCCTCAACATATCTGGTCAATAAAGCATTGTGTACACCTCTTTATTCATCACCAGTGTCAACATATCTGGTTAACAAAGCATTGTCTACACCTCTTAATTCATCACCAGTGCCAACATATCTGGTCAATAAAGCATTGTCTACACCTCTTAATTCATCGCCAGCATCATCATATCTGGTCAATAAATCATTTTCTATACCTCTTAATTCATCAGCAGCGTCAACATATCTGGTCAATAAAGCACTGTCTATACATATCTGGTCACTAAAGTATTGTCTACACCTCTTAATTCATCAGCAGCGTCAACATATCTTGTCAACAAAACATTGTCTACACCTCTTAATTCATCAGCGGTGACAACATATCTGGTCAATAAAGCATTATCTACACCTCTTAATTCATCAGCAGCATTAACATATCTGGTCAATAAAGCATTGTCTGCACCTCTTAATTCATCACCAGTGTCAGCATATCTGGTCAATAAAGCATTGTCTACACCTTTTACTTCATCACCAGCATCAACATATCTGGGCAATAAAGCATTCTCTACACCTCTTAATTCATCACCAGCGTCAACATATCTGGTCAATAAAGCATTGTCTACACCTCTTAATTCATCAGCAGTGTCAACATATCTTGTCAATAAAGGATTGTCTACACCTCTTAATTCATCAGCAGTGTACACATATCTGGTCAATAAAGCATTGTCTACACCTCTTAATTCATCAGCAGCAACATATCTGGTCAATAAAGCATTGTCTACACCTCTTAATTCATCACCAGCATCAACATATCTGGTCAATAAAGCATTGTCAACACCTCTTACTTCATCATCGGCGTCAACATATCTGGTCAATAAAGCACTGTCTACACCTCTTAATTCATCAGCACCGTCAACATATCTGGTCACTAAAGCATTGTCTACACCTCTTAATTCATCAGCAGCATCAACATGTCTTGTCAACAAAGCATTGTCTACACCTCTTAATTCATCAGCAGCGTCAACATATCTGGTCAATAAAGCATTGTCTACACCTCTTAATTCATCATCATCAACATATCTGGTCAATAAAGCATTCTCTACACCTCTTAATTCATCACCAGCATCAACATATCAATAAAGCATTGTCTACACCTCTTAATTCATCACCAATGTCAACATATCTGGTCAATAAAGCATTGTCTACAACTCTTAAATCATCAGCAGCATCAACATATCTGGTCAATAAAGCGTTGTCTACACCTCTTACTTCATCACCAATGTCAACATATCTGGTCAAAAAAGCATTGTCTGCACCTCTTAATTCATCACCAGTGTCAACACATCTGGTCAGTAAAGCATTGTCTACACCTCTTAATTCATCACCAGCTTCAACATATCTGGTCAATAAAGCATTGTCTACACCTCTTAATTCATCACTAGCATCAACATATCTGGACAATAAAGCATTGTAAGCACAACTGATACATACTTTCAAAATGCACACAGATTTATCCAAGACACCAAACTCCATACATATCTTACCAAACTAGGATCAAGGCATGTAAACAATCAAACAAGGGATTCCAAGATACCAGTCTCTTTGCACTCACTGGTTGAATCTTCCAAAATGGCACTGCATTCTTTCCAAATAACATGCACAAATACTACTGATTTCAAAAACAAGTCCTTTTCCATCATATAATTTAACACATTCTTTCTTTGGTTTAACGTAATACAGTCATCTTTTAAGGCTAATAGCTCAACTCCTATCTAACATTTTGTCATGGTCTATCTTTCACCCTTCACATATAATTTCACTATAATTTATACTATTTAAAATGCATTTGCCTGATGAAGGAAATGCTCTTACTATTCATTAGCTATTAACAAACATTTATCATACATAGTTAAAAGAGGGAACAAAAAACAATTTAGTTGTTATTCAAACAGATATTACTTAGACATTAAATTGCTTACTTATGTACTTAACCATAGCCAGGTAAGAACAATTAACAAAGTTTTTACTTAAATCTAAGATAAGGCAAACACTGAATCAGCAACAGAAATTCCATGTGCAACATTGAAAATAAGCATATATTTATACTAGATGTACAGCTTCTGCAGAATTGCTGAAAACTAAAATACAATCTAACTAAAACATTCTTATTTTTTTCTTTGATATTTATATATTTGTAAAATTACTATACAAGTCCCTTAAGTATAACACAAATATAGATAAGCAGCTATGAAGGCAGACCATGAGCCATAAATTATTTGACCATATTTCCATAACATTTGAAAATTAAATACAATTTGTATTGGCCTCTCCCTATCACTTACTTAAATCATACATACAATACAACATAAAGGAAAACATTTGCCCTGTGCAATTAAGGTTTAATTCAGTCCCTATAAATTGTTCTATTAACTTCCATGACATTTTACCTACTTGTATGTTTAGGCCATTCTGTACAGTTATGGAAAGTCAAACACTGAATTTAACTAGGCCTCTCAATTTTGTGTTTATCAAACATCTGTAATAGTAATGCCAAAACAAATCAATATTTTATAATACAAATGCTTCATATAGCTGTATCCTTTAATTTATTTTAATATATGTACAAATGTATATTTACCATATATTAAGGCCATTTAATTTTCATTAACACTCAGTGATGCAGTGATTAATGTATACAATTTGTAACATAGCTTACTGGTCACAATACCACAGTCCATACTCTCCAATAGAATTTTCTGGTCTTGCTACCTCGTTGCTGATACAACCTGCATTCTCAAACATACCTTTTCCTTTAAGTATTACATTTCCTGCTTGAACTTATTCTACTTAGGCTATTTTGACTCCACTGTCTTATTTTATATACCTCTGATTTGCTGCTTTCTGTACTTCTTGGATGACAAAGGAATTGGTCCACTGAGATTAGGCTCTGTCCTGGAAAACAAATTCAGTATCCATTCTCCCATTACAAAAGGCAGTGAGCACTGTAGGAGGCCTGTCTTCTTGTCTAGATGGGGTGACAGCCAGAGTATCACTATCTGCACAGAGCCGGGTTGGGGTTTTCCCCTTGCCTGAGCTTATACCTCATGCTCTGGAAGCTGACCTGCAATTGCCAAGGCTGACAGCCTGGCTTGGCATATTACCTAATCCTGCATTCATCATAAAATGCTTTTTCTTCTACCTTCACTTCTGCAGCCTTCCACAACAGTTACTCCTTCCTCCTCCAGAAGTGGTGCTGCTGTATGAGAAATACCCTTAAGAAAGACAAACTGGCTAAAGGTGCCAATTCACCCCTCCCCGAGGCTTGTCCTCTGGCACCTGCTCTGCTTCTTGAACTCAGGTACCCAGTGTCACAGGGAAGTATCCTGCCATAGAAGCAGTAAGCCATACAGTATTACTTAAGTGATCCATACAACTGCAGTAAAGCACCATTTCCTTTATAGCACATGTTACATACTTTGTCAACAGAATAATAGTGGGAAGGTGGGAGCATTGATATTCTCCTATTATGCATTTTTTAAATACATGCATTTCTTGTGAGGGGCACATCTGTAGTTTCCCCATTCAGTATACAGTTACTGGTAAATGGCATAGCCAGGCACATACAGTCTTATATTTTTCTGGTAAAAATATATATTACATTTATTTTATGCAATGAGATGTGCTATAATTTAGATTTTTAAAAAAATGCTGTATTTACTGTGATTTTATTGTTAAACAACTTTTTTCAGTATTAGAAAGATATGTTGCCCAGAAACATGCACTATATTGGGTAAACAGGGTACATTTGGAGGAGGTGAGGCTGAAAATTGTGGCTAGACCTCTGTTTCTGATTTTTGGTATTGCACATTCTATCTCATATGCAGAAAAACTAGATGATACCTTAAGTTCTCCTTCCCTAGGACCTTCATTGTGAGTGTAATCTTCAAACTGTCTCCTGGGTATACTGTACTGCACTACAGTACAACACAGGCTACCTTCAGTACACAAAGGCAACAGCAGATGCTATATATATATACTATGCCACTACACATATATTTTTATTTTTATTGATTTATTTAACATTTGTTTACTGGGAAAGTTCATCTGGGACAAAGCCCATTTTCAGCAGAGGCCCGGGGAGCTTCACTCCAGAAGCATGTCTTTCAAATGTGGGAGGAAACCGGAGAACCAGGAGGAAACCCACGTGAATGCAAGGAGGCAAGCAGACTCTGCACAGAAGGCACTCTAGCCCAGAATGGAACTGGAGAACCTCTTGCTGTGAGGTGACAATGCTTTTTTGGCAGCCAACAGAATTAAACTTAATAAGGCCTTACTATGTCTAGGCAATTCAGATCCTGTGTCCTACCTCAAAAGAATAATTTCCTTAGTTATGGCCATTTGCTCACCCAATATTTCTGACAGAGTACTCTGTAGGGAATTTTTAAAATCTGCCAACTCATTACACTCCCAAAACATGTTCCCAGTTCTCTCTTTCTTCCCCATAATTCCTCCAACATTTGCTATCAAGCTGAAGAAATTTTCTTTCAAGTGTACTTAGGGTATAAAATTATCTATGCAAATGCTTCCAAGCAAAGATCGCAAACCTTCTGGACTTTATTGCATACTTGGGATCCATACATATGCCCTCCCATTGTTCTCTTGTAAATTGATTTTCCAGTCTCTCTCTCTCTCTTTCCAGTGTTTTCTAATCTCCTGTGATTGATGTTTACAGTTATCATGCAACATTTTATACACCCAACTAATTATTCTTTTTTTAACAGCAGCTTCTGTTCTAGATTTAACTAAAAATATCTACCAGAGCAAGTCTTTCACTTAAGATTCCCATATCCCTTTCTCTTTGCCTATAATCTGATATTAATCCCTAATAGGGAAGGCAGGCTCTCCCCAGCAGTCCAAATGTCTTCTTGGCCTCATCACACCTTTCCTGCTCTAGTTATTTGTTTCCAGTATCTTGATTCCTTTACCAGTTTTATCCAATAAATTATATCTTCATCTTGCCTAATTTTACATGCAGTTATCCCTATTGGCAGAATTTTCTTTTTCCATTATCTTGTTGGCTTAGTCCTTAGAATACTTTCTGCTACTGTATGAATAAAATGTCATGTACTCACCATAACATTCCATCTGTGTTGTCCACTTTCATTCTTCCTCAGTTGTTGTGTTGGGATGTGATCCTCAGATCTGACTTGGCTGCTTCATCCAGCTCACGGAACACTGAAACTCTCGAGCTCCTTCCTTTATCCATAATGCCCTAGTCACCTAACATACCTCAGATCTTGTTTGCTGGCCTTTATACCTGCAAAGCAGTAGGAAATAATAAAAATAACAGGATATGGGACTCAAACAAAGAAACAGTAATGCCTCCAGCATATTTTGATCTTTCCAAGAGTCAAACAAGGAGAGGGTTGTTGGACAACATGGATGGAATATTATGATGAGTACATAACTTTTTTAACTGATGTTGTCATTTTTATTCATTCCTCAACTGCTGGGATAGAGTCCTCAGCTACCTAAATCCTGGGAGGAGACTAAGGAAAGGTATTTCTGAGTACTGCTGAGCCAAAGGCTACTCTTCCCCTAGAGACCATATCCACTTTGTAATGCGCAATAAATGTATAAGGATTAGCCCGAGTTGCAGCTGCACAAATATCATCCAAGAAAGTTCTAGATAAAAAGGCTGAAGAAGTTGTTATCAATCTAGTGACACAATTAGTCAATCATTTGGCTAAAGTTACGTTAGAAACTGATTTGCCTAATTTTGATTCTGAAAAATAAACAAATTTTTGGTTCTGTGAAGACAAAAACGTAACTGTCTGTGAAAATCCAATAGGTGTAAAATATCCTTTATTTGAGAATTTTTGAAAGAAGACTGGAAGGTTGATAACCTGATTAACATTGGATTCTGACACCACCTTAGGAAGAAAGGAAGGATTGGTGTGTAAAGATACTCTATCCTTATGAAAAATCAAATAAGGAGGTTTAGATGACAGGGCCTGTAATTCCGATACTCTTCTGGCAGAAATAATAGCAACCAAAAAGATAGTTTTCCAAGTCAAAAATTTTAGTTCAAACTTAGCTGATGGTTCAAAAGGGGGTTAGGTTAAAGACGGCAAAACAATGCTTAAATCCCAAGGAGGAGAGGGATCTTTTAATGGAGGTCTGAGTAGGAAATTTCCTCTAAGAAAAACTCTGCAAAGTTTCAAGGATGATAAGGTTGAATTATTTACTCCTACATGAAAATTTAAAGTGGCAGCTAATTGTACTTTTATAGCTGAGGAGCTAGCGCCTTCATTGAAAATTGCAGCTAAAAAAGCCAAGAACCCTAGGAACTGGTGATGTAAAAGGGTCAAAATTATTTTTATCTGCTCAAACAACAAACCTTTTCCATTTACTTTTGCAAATTTTCCTGGTGGAAGGTTTGTGGGATGATAAAAGAATGATGGGCAGGGGAGAAGAGCCTGGGATATCTAACAGTCAATGTAGTTTGAGAAACCATGTGGTCGACATGAGGCCTGGAATGTCCAGATGCGCCATGTCTGTCAGTGAGACAGTAGGTCTGGAGTTGGATCCAGGATTCAGGGTGTATGAAGAAGTTGAGGTAAAAGAAAGGGAGACCAGATTTTAAGAAGCCAGTAAAGAGCAATGAGGATAACTGTGCTCTTCAAGCAAGATGCTTTCTGAAGGAATTTGGGGATGAGGGGTAATGGGAGATAGGCATAAAGTAGACCAGAGGGCCAATTGTGAAGTACAGCATCCCTCAACGTGTTGGTAAGGGGAGATGCAAAGAGACTGCAGCATGGCTGGCCCCACTGATGGAAAATCATCTCTGCCACTTACATGTTGAGAACCACTAATGAAGCATTAGCATAAACCTGCTTAACTTGTCTGCAATCACATTGGACATCCCTGGAATGTGCATTGCTATCAGAAGACAGTTGGATAAGATCACCTGTTGCCATACTCTCATAGCTTCATGACAAATAGAGTAAAAGTTGGTTCCCCCTTGTTTGTTGATGTACCAGACTACCATCATATTGTCAGTCTGGATTGCAATAGTCCTGGTGGGGAGAGTGTCTAGAAATGCCTGCCATGCTGGGAGGACAGCTCTCATTTCCAGGACATTGATATGCTTGTTGGCTTCTTCAGGAGACCATGTGCCTTGGACTGACTTTCCCAAGAACTGCCCCCCCCCCCCAATCTGGGAGGCATCCTTGGTCACTATGGCCTTGGGTTGAGAGAGAACAATCAGATGATTGTACTTGACTGGAGTGTATCCACCATAGAAGGTAATTTTTTCAAGCTTGTGTTATTTTGACCTAACTAGATAATGGTTGATGGAGAATTGACCACTGAGTTGGGAGTGTCCACTGAAGACTCCTCATATGATACCTTGCCAATGGTACCAAAATGATTGCCGCTGACATGGATCCCAAAGCCTGGAGGATCAGTCGAGCTGAAGGAGAAGAAATTTGAATGATCTTTTTGACTTGGAACTGAATAGTTTGAACTCTAGACAGAGGGAGAGAGGTTGTTTGAGTGATTGTATTGAGCAAGACACCAATGAATTCCAATATTTGTGTTGTTTCAATTGATATAAATTCCAAATGAGAGCATAACTGGAGTACGTAGTGTTGAGCTCAAATCAGATGATGCCTGGTCAGTGTGAGCCAGTCATCCAAATATAGAAACACCCAGAATCCATGCAGTCTCAAGTGACCTGCTACTACTGCCATACACTTTGTAAACACCTTGTGGGCTGTGGTGAGACCAAAGGGCACAACTCTGAAGTGGAAACGACTGTCTCCCAGCCAGAAGCATAGATATCTCCTGGACCATCTGTTCATTTTTATGTGATAGTACACATCCTGAAGAGCTGTCAAGCACATCCAGACATCCTCGTGCAGAAAAGGCAAGATGGACTGAACTGTGACCAGTGGAACTTTGTGTACCGAACTGATTGATTTAAACTGCTGAGATCTAAAATTGGTCTCCACTCCCCTGATTTTTTTGGCACTTTTTGGCACTAAAAAGAATCTTGAATGGGTTCTGGACTGTTTCTCATCTGTGGGGGGCCTCTTGGATGACTCTTTTTTTCTAGCAGCTTGTTTATTTCCATTGTTGCTGTTTCCCTCTGGCTGCATGGAACATCAGGGATTTTGTTTACTAATAATGGAAGTGGATGGGAAAAAGGTATAATATAATCTCTGGATTTTATCATCTGCACCCATGAATCTATTGTAATTTCTAGGCAGGTTCTCTGGTGCAGGGATATTCGACCCCCGACTGCCTCCAGACAAGGACAGTTGGGCCTCTTTTCAGGAGTGCTAATATGGTCTGTTAGAGAAAGTATCCTTAAATCCTTGGTTATGTGGACCACCTCTGCCATGGAGATGGCGTCATCCACTAGAGTTTCCCCCTCTGCCCCTGGGGGATCTGTCTCCATGTGGATCTTAGAAGGGACCCTGGGATTTTTTGAACCACATTTTCTGTCTGCCTCATTGGTTCCTAGAAAAGGTCTTTTGAGGGGTCGAAAATCATATGCTCACAGCAGACAGGGTTTTTCCTTCCTGCTCACACCTATAGAGTGTGTCTTTTACTTTGGGGCCAAATAAAGAACTTCCATCAAAAGGAGCATTGACGAAGGAAGATTGGTAGAGTTCCACAAAGTCACACAAGTGTATCCAGGCATGTCTTCTGATGGAAATGCCTGAACCCACTGCCTGTGAGGTACCTTCAGCTGCGTGGGAGATAAACCTCATGGATGAATTTGAAATGGTCTGAAGGGTAGCCAGCTGCAAGGAAATATTGCTCTCTACCTTGGAGGATATTGTCCATTGAGAGATTTGGAAAGTTCCTTAATCAAATCCTTCTGAAGTATTGTAAAATGTGCCAAGTATTTCAGTGACCTAAAAGCAAAAGTCACTGAAGCATAGACACACTTCCCAAATCTGTCCAGTGCCCTATACTCCCTTCTGGGGGGGGGGGGTGGATAAAGGAACTTTCTTCTGCTAGTTCCTTCATAGTGGCCACCACTATGACCTTGGCATCAGCTGGTACTCCCTTGCCCCAATAACTTGTGTCCTTCACTGGTGCCAGGATCCTATCTGGTCTCTTAGGGATAGGCTCAATGGTATCAGGCTCCTTCCACTCTTGTCCAGAGAATAAATCAAATAAGCTCATTGGCAGGCAGAGTCACCCAGGAGGTAGATGGGTCAGTGCCAAATGCCCCCAAGAATACCAATTCCTCTTGGGAAGGGTTGTTGTGGGACCAAACACCCATTTGTTTTAGGAGTCCTAAGATGTCTCCAAATGAAATGTCATCAGGTGGTGATCTGGGGAAGCCTTCCCTTTCACCAAAGTTGGTATCTTCTGTGATAGCCTCTTGCGGACAGTGTAAGTGTCTCCTTTTGCAGTTCATCTTCCTGGGAACTTTCTTCAGTGGGATGCTCCAGAGAACTGTTAGAAGAGATTACTGTTCCCTGCTGGGTGGTCTGGAGACTAGTTTGGGCTGGTTGTCCTACTGGCACAGCTGATTGAGGCTCTGGATGCAGAGTCAAATGAATTTGGGTAGTCAGTAGTGAAGAGGGAAAATAATTTTGAAAGCTGGGAACAGAGAAAGCTGTCTCCATTACCTTGAATGCAGAATGCCTTGGAGAAAAAGAAACCAATGGATCTAATAAGGCATGCTTATGGACCATTGGCGAAGCTCTGAGGGTCAGAGATGGCTCCAGCAGCTTGGCATTTGACTCCAACACCCCAGAACCAGCACCAACGTTATGGCTCTAAGTGTCAACTGATGTTGAATGCTCAGTGCCAGGCCACTCGAGATGCCACCAGAGTCAAAGATGCCAGCATCATCAAATCTAAGGTGGATGACTCTAGGACTTTTGGATTTCATGGCTCCAAACTCAAAGGACCGATCACAGAAGGAGCCAATAAATGAGGAGTAGCACTGACAAGGGTCTCCAGACCCAATAGGATCAGAGCTGGAAGAACTCCCATTTGAATCTGCATCCTGAGGAATTTCCTCATCATCCTGTCCACATCAGCTTGTCAGACTCTTGTATGACAGAATAGATGAGGCTGTTGAAGATGGTCTAGAATGTCATTTTGGTAAATGATCCAAAAAAGGGGAGGGGAGCCGAGAAGAGATATGATTTGGTAGCAGTTGAGGTGATCGGATCCAAGAAGATTTCTCTGATCTAGGTGGTCCCGGATCCAAAGTGGACAGATACAATACTTTATCTACTTTAAAAGGAGGTTCACATACTGAAGCCAAAGAGGTAGATGGATCCGGAGATCTTTTTCTTGTCTCTTTTTACCAACTTTTGTGGGGGGTTAAGTCCCATAGGCTGTTGAAGCAGGTTTAGAGGGTAGCAAACCTCTTAGAATTAACTTGTCTTTTTTCTGTATATCAAGGCCTGTGAATTGAAGGCCTTACATATGCCATAATCAGAATCCAGGTGAGATAGACTTAAGAAATAGATGCACTTAGAGTGTGTGTCTGAATTTGGAATTTTACGGCCACAGACCACACACTTTTTGAAACAGAAAGTTTTCTCAGACATAATTAGCAATCAACAAGGAAAGAATTAAGAAGAGAAAAGCTTTCTTTTTTTTAATAACACTAAGAAAAAAGGAAATGAAACAAAAAAAAATACCAACAAATGATAAAAAAAAAAGAATACTAATAAGTATAAAAGAAATACCAACAATGGTATTTAAGAAATGCTCAAAGGGAGAGTATATAAAAAGGGAGGAAGAGCAAGAAAATTTATAACGTATTCGCGCGCGCACACACACACTATATATATATATATATATATATATATAAATATATATATATATATATATATATATATATATATAAATATATATATATATATAAAATAACTTTAACTCACAGAAATAGAGTATGCTCACTTGAGAGTACGCAGTGTCCACATCCGTACACTAAGGTGGCAAATGAGATCTGAGGTATATTAGGTGACTACAGCATTATGGGTAAGGGGAGGAGCTAAAGAGTTTTAGTGTTCCACAAGCTGGAAAAAGCGCCTGAGTCAGATCTGAGGCTCTGATCCGAACCCAACAGTTGAAGAATGAATGAAAATGACAACATCAGATACAATATTCTGTATTATTGTTATTATTCTCTTTAAGGATCTGCATCCAAAATCCCACTCTCTCTCTCTTTCTTTAACTTTCTTGGTGCTTCATCATCATCCCATTTCCATTTTGAATTATAAAATTTTGCTTGTGTTATGCACATGGGCCTTAACTGTGTAGCTCTAAAATATCCCTTCAAATTAGTTAATGTTAATCCACCTTGTTTTATTGGAAGGATCAAACTATCTCACATAACTCTTGATTTCTTCCTCCCTAGATAAATTCCTTCAACTCTTAATTATTGTCCACAACTTCTTCTCTAGTTGATACAATATGCCTGACCCATAAATGACACTAAAGGAAATAAAAACATTTTCACTGCTTGTATCTTACTATCCATATCCACAAATAAGAGTTTCCAGTTTCTCAATTTTTGTATTATTGTTTGTTTATCCTCTTCCGACATACCCTTAGCTGCTATAACAGAAGCCTTTTTAATCCATATTCCTGAGTACCTCATCTTATTGTGTCCCACACAAATATGGATACTTCTGAACCAATTTATGTTATGGTACATAACTGATAGCTATAGCTTTTGTTTTACCTTCATTCATTTTATAACCTGAAAAGACTTGGAACCATCTTAAAATTTTCCCAAACAATGACATGTCCTTTTCTGGATTTATTTGGCTCTAAATATAAATCAAATAACAAAGAGGAAAGAGGACACCCTCCCACTATAATTCTTGCCTCTGATCCTTCATATATCCTCCTAATTAACCTTATTATTCTATCACAGAATGCAAATGCTTCCATTGCACTACTCATAAAGTCCCATCTTACACTGTTGAATGTTTTTTTTTCTGCATCAAGACCCAGCAACAACGTTGATATTTTCAATCATTCTGCTTTACTCTGCGTCATCATTATTTTATCATTGTTGTCAAATATTTGCCTCCCCTCTGCAAAACCACACTGATCCATATCTATCAATTTTTGGCAATACCTTGTCATTCTTATAGCTGGTATAGACATAAACACTTGATAATCATGGCTTAAAATGGAAATGGGTCTATATGAACCTGGTTCTGATGTGTCTTTAGCACCTTTAGGTAATATAGTCACCACAGCTTTCTTCCAAAACATTGGTGCCTCCCCTCCTTTTAAAATAGTGTTAAAATCTTCCAGATCTTTATCATTTTCTTCCCACCTAACTTCCAAACATTCACAGGAATACTATCTGTTCCTGAAGTCTTTCCTGAAGACCGATTATACATCACCATTTTTATCTCATCTCCTGCTATCTTAATTGTTAGTTATTGAGCCTTGTCTACCTCTAACCTTGGCATAATTAAGTGTTCCATAAATATTTCCTTTTGTGCTCTTTCTTGATTTCCACATTTCTCTGCTTTATACAAATTTTCATAAAGTTTCTGGAATACCTCTAACACCTCTACAGGATCTCTGGTTATTTTCCTTGTTATAGGCTCTCTAAGTCTGGTGACAACCCTTTCTACTTTCTGTCGCATAAGTTGTGCGAAAAGTTTTTGTGCTCTGGAGTTATTATCATAGAATTGTTGCTTAACAGCAGTCTTTCTAAATGCATGCATATTATTTGGATACTCCCTTATTTTCTCTTTAGCAGTTTGTATTTGCTCCTTCTCTTCTTGTTAGGTGAGATTCCTTTTATTCTGCAATATTATAACCTTTACCAGCTCTTCTAAGTACTTCCCACTACTTCTTAAACATATCTCTTTCTCTTTTATCTCTACAATATTTTTAAATTCGAATTTCATGTATCCCACTTACTAGCTATAACTTCTGAAGATATTTCTGTCTCCCATAATAACTCTCAAATAATTTCCAATACTCAGTCATTAAATTCCTCTCTTTTTAACAGGTAGGTTGGTATCTCAGGTTTACTTCATTACACTGCATTTCTATCTTAACTCTTATTGGTGTACGACCTGAAATAGTTATTGGATGTTGTAATACCACCACTGCTACCAATATGTAATGGCCACCAATATGTGTTGTCCCCATGCTGGGCCAGTAATCAAGGAGCCTGAATCCTCACCACTCACACTGGAGAGGGATGTGCACTTGGTATACAAATGGATACATTCAGTATTTCCAGATGCAGACCTCTCTGTATCAAGTACATTTTCCCTTAAGAGCACACAGGGAACACACTCAGCCCAGGGTCTGGGTGTCTCTATATCTGTCTTCCTCCAGGTCCCCAACAAGACTGTCCATTGGTACAGCTATAGGGTTAGGTCCTCAGCCATGTGTGTAAGCCAAGTCCTCCAGCACCCCCTCTGTAAACCCAGTACTTCGTTACACACACCATGAGATCTGATTCTACACACACACACACACACACACACACACACACACACACACACACACACACACACACACACACGGGAAAGGCTGGCACAGACTTACCTGCTGTTTCCCATTCTGCCTAGAGTATAAGGAAGTTATCACCACTGTCAGACACTCCACAATCAGCTAATCTAAGGTCCTTAACAAAGGGTGTCCAATTATACAGTGTAATATTAATATTAAAACAAATGGTAGTAGTTCACCAAGAGGACTAGGCCTTCTGGTGTGGCTTCCCCTCTTTTTACTGAGCTAATGAACCTAGTGTATCCAGCCCTATTCAGCACTGTGGGTGCCTTTTAATGGTTTAACAGCTCATTTACATTTCCCCTATTTGTCTTAAAGTAAGTTAGCTGGTTAACCACTGTTGTGGCAAAATCCTCTATTAAAATATATACATTTAATTCAGTTACAATAATACATATACATTTCTCTTCATTTCAGCAGGGTGCACTGTTGATACATTTCAACACAAGCAAACCTCACAGATACATTTTCAGCACAAGTATCTGTACAAACCAGTTTGATATACAAATGACATACAGTTCTAATACACAACACAAACATCTTGTATAAACTGGTTTGCTATTCAAAGGACATATAATTCTTTACAAAAATTCAGCTGACTATGCTAGCACTTGCCCATTTTATCTCAGATGTGTGTCAAAGCTTTCAATTAAATGTACAAATTTCTGTGAAATATATTTTTGTCTAGCCTAGCCCATTTATCGTACCTAGAGGAATAATATGTAAATTCTGTCTGAGTTCCTACTATTGAATTCACATTTTCCTTACCAAATATTTTCATAAATTTCTTCAGAAATCTACCTTCTTTTGTTATATTTCCCTTATAGGTCCCCCAGTACATCCCCAATATTGCAAATCAAATTTATGTTCCATGCCTATAAGTAACATTCCCTAATAAAGGCTGATTATTTCTCCTGAAATCTTCTTAAGCTTTATAACAGCAGTTTTTGGTGGAATTTAAATACGTGACAACATACTCCACCTCCCTTTTCCAATAGCCCCTTACTACTACAAATATAACATTATTATCTCTTTTCCCTCTTCTATAACTATTGGAGCCCTTATAACAATTAGTATAATTTCTCCCCTTTTCACTTGTTCCTGATAGTCTGCTGAATATCCATTATGAAATTCTTTCTTTGTCAAATTCATATGCTCATTTTTCCAAATGTGTCTCATTCAGCATTGTTATTTGTACTCTGCATTTCTCAATATAATTCAACCCTCTTTCCTTTTTTCTATACCTGCAAGGCTATTTACATTCCAGGATAATATGGACAGTGCAACCATTGTGATAAAAAGAATTTGTTCCCACCTATTATACATAACATCTTTCTCTTAATGTGTATTTCCATAAATATTTGGCAGACTGATCTTTTATACAGTTTTTTCTCATCCCCATTTGAACCCATGACACATTCTTCAACACTTTTTAATTTGATGAAAACCTTCAAATAAACAGAAAAAAAGCTAAATACATTTTCATAACACCCTCATCTCCTGTTAATTTAGAGCAAACACAAGAACTATATGCATCTTTGAAAAATGACGTTTAACCCTCCAGATATGAACAATTGAACCAAATTAACAGCTGCACCCACAGGCATTACCTAACCTAAAATTAAGGTTACCCATGCTAAAGCATATACTCTAGCCTGTGTTCCCACTTACACTGATTGCTGTCTATTCTTTCCTTATCTCTAGTCCCCTTCCACAAGTGAAAAATAGCTTGATTGCTTTCAAACTTCAAGCCCTAATAAACAGCTCGCTGGCTATCTTTAAATAAAACTAAACTGTACACTGTTCTATTAAATGAATTAAAGTATTAAAACTGCTAGAGAGACAGCTATCCTTTATTCACTTTGCATAATTTGAAACTTTATTTTCCACTGAATTACTGACATTTTGTCTTTAAATTTTGCATTTCCCCCATCCCCCAGTAAGGAAACCGCCATAAAAAACTTCTCCAAGGCCAACTTCATGCTACTCAAGTCAGACGTTACAAACTTCATGACATCCATGCAGATGGGAACTGAAAGTTCGACTGCGGAGTCCTACACTAAGGCACTGTACGAGCACATCCACTTATGCATGAATCGTGCCATCCCAAATAGAACCAAGATGCTCTCCTCCAAAATAAGGAAGCCAGTCTGGTGGCCCCGGCTATAAACAAACTTTACAACAAAAGGAAAAAAACTGTTGCAGAAAAGAGGAAAATCTCAGGATGCAAAAAACTCCCTTACCAGCCTCAGTAAGAATCTGAGATCCCTCATAAAATCCTCCAAAGCTAGTTACAAAAATAAAATTGCCAAAGATTCCAAAGACAACCATAAGGCATTCTATAACTATGTTAAGAATCTAAATGGCAATGCTCAGATCTGCTCTGAGCTACACCAGAATGGCATTAAATATACTGATCCCAAGGATATTGCCAATATCCTGGCAGATCGATTCAGTGCCAACTTCACCTCCCTCTCACCCCCTAAATGGCCTATCTCAATACCGGAAGATTGCCAAATTCTGGTAATAACGGCCACACAGGTAAAAAACGTACTCTCCAAAGCTACGAATACAGCATCCATGCGACCAGATGACATCCTGGGCTGTGTACTACATGAACTACAAAATGAACTGGCACCTCGCCTAAGTGTCATGTTTAATCATACCCTCACCTCAGGCCTCGTGCCCACTGAGTGGCGCACAGCTATAGTTATCCCACTCCAAAAGGGGGGATCCACCTTGGATCCCGGGAACTACCGCCCCATCAGTCTGACGTGCCTGATCTGCAAGGCCATGGAACGTATTATCATGGAACTTATAAACAAAGACAGTGGCAACCTTAAAACACTGGACCCCACCCAGTTTGGGTTTGTGAAGAGCCGATCTTGTCTCCTGAACCTTACTGACTTCTTCAAATCAGTCTCCAGAGCTGTGGACGAGGGTAAGGCAGTCCACACAGCCTATCTGGACCTCGCCAAGGCCTTTGACACCACCCTCCACTCTGGAATCATAGATAAACTTACTATGCTGGGCATTAATCCCTACATCACTCGATGGGTTGCCAACTGGCTTACTGACAGAACCCACACTGTAAAAGTAGTTGACTCCACATCCAGCTCCAGACAAGTGACAAGTGGAGTACCTCAGGGTTCAGTCCTGGGACCTCTCGTTTGGCATCTACTTCTCTGAAGTACAGGCCAACACTAAGGGACTCTGGCTAACAAAGTTCACAGATGACTGCAAACTGGGAGCCATTATCGAATCCCCAAATGATGTGGATACTCTACAAGAGGGCCTTACAGAAACAGATGCTTGGTGTCAGAGCCATGGGCTCAAGCTCAATGCCAAGAAATGTATAGTTATCCCCTTTGGGGAAAAAACATGTACCCGTGAATTGTCACATAGGTGGCAGTACATTAAACACCGAAAGTGTGATAAGAGACTTAGGGACACAGGTGGACAGTGGTCTCACCTTCAATAACCACATCGCCACAACAGTCAGGAAATCCTTCTATGCAGCACACCTCATCACTAAGGGCTTTTCATCCAGAAAAAAGGAGGTCAATGTCCCAATGTACTCATCCCTCATTAGACCCATTATAGAATACAACACCCCATTTGGTATGTACCTCTCAAGACATCTGCAACAACTGGAAAGGCCACAGAAATACCTCACTAAAAAAATCATAGGGCTAAAGGAGATGCCCCATGCTGACCGCCTTATAAAACTCCAGCTATACTCTGTCGCATATCGTCTACTCTGAGGTGATCTCTGCTTAACATACAAGGCCATGTCAACCCAGAGCTGTTGGACATGCTACACTTAAAGAAATCCCAATCCCTCGGAGCTACATGCTCCAGGGATCTAAATATTGTCATCACAATAAACAAAACATGCTGGAGGGATAGGTTCCTGACCCACAGACTCCCCAGACTCTGGAACAGACTGCCCATACATGTCAAGCAGAGCGCATCTTAGGACCTCTTCAAAAGGAACCTTGATGATTGGATGGGAGAAAGGAAATTCACCCCCGGGATATTGTCAGCTGCCCTGCTAGACAGGGGTCCAGGGACGTAAATAGTGTGGGAAGAAATAGCCTGGGAATTGTTAGGCTAGGCTTGTATAGGCCCTAGGGCCAATAGCCTAGTACCAACCTATGAACCTATTTCTCTCAATAGCAAGTGCTTAGAACTCTCAAGTTTAATTGCTTACAACTGCAGACAGCTTGTCTCTACATAAAAGTAGTCAGCAATGAGTCTTTGACAATTTCACTCAGAAAATAATGTACTTTGGAGACTGCAGAGTTTGCAACTCCCAATGAACACTTACCAATGGAAAAATCAAGCCAATATATTTACATATGTAGGAAGCTTGGCATTTCTCTTGGCTTTTGTCATTTTGTCTTAATTTTTCAAGCCTTCCTGTTGCAAAAAACACTTTTTATAGCTTAAGCCAAGAGCATTAATCTAGACATTCACCCTTGTACAAATAAGAGAACATATCTTAAGTTTACATATAATGCAATCAATGCACTTTTACACCCCCCCACCCTAGCAGTCCATGATCACAGCATATTTACAGTAAACTTACTTTTGTCAAACCTTTCTACTCTTGTTATACTGTAAAGCATATTTGAAATACTCCTGACTACACACTACATAAAACTGTTATACTGCATATAATATTCACTTCATATCATGGAATGTTTTATGCAAATACTACTAAGTACAAAAATTGTTTTACTTCTGGTTACTTTTTTCCCTTTTAGTGTCCTTCTAAACATTAATGACATAAAGTAGGGTATATGCTTTACAGTCTACCCAGAAGTTTAACAAAGTCAACAAAAGTCCAGTCATCTCAGCCACCTTTTCTTTATAAGCCATAATTCACAAGTGTGATTGATGCTTTATAGTATCCCATTTATTCAGTACTTTCAGTGTTGCTGGTTTGCTTTCTGTTCCTCTCCATCTCCCATCACCAGATATGGTTCAAGTCCACTGTAGTCCCGAGTCTTCTAGTCAACTCCTGTGCTTTTTCTCTCTCTCAAGCATGCATTTTCCTTTGGAACAATGGAAGAGGTTTCAGTGGCAAAGTCTCTATGAGCTTTATTGTCAGAAGAATGAGAAGCTGAGACCCCTTCTGTTTGCTGGCTTACTTTTTGAAGGATACATGTTTTTTTACTTCATCTTTAGCCTGTTGAGCATCCAAAAATCTTTTTGATCCTCCAGGAAAAAATATTCTGAAGACAGACTGATACAGCTGCTTGAGCCACACACCTGTCTCTTGACACTCCCTGGTTGCTGGAATAAATTTGTTTCTCTTCTGCTTGGTATACAGCAAATAATCGTTTTCCACAAACACCATCTGCAATTTTTAATACTTTTCTCGTCTGACAGTTGTGTCAGGATCAAATCTATCTGCTGGTATGACTGCATCCTTACTATTACAAGTCTTGGCACTTTCTCATGGTCAGGCTTGAATAATACACTCAGTGTGCACTTTCATGGAATATGAATCCAGTTGCTTATTTGTACTTTCATAAAATTAATGCAGTATGTTTATTCCAGTTTTTCTGGTACAGCAGAAAATCTCAGGTTTTCTCTGTGTGCTCTAACTGTAACATTTTTTGAAACAGCTCTTCTTGGGAAGTGTCTTACTCAGCCAACCTATTCTTCCTTTCAATGTCTGATTTTGCAGTGTTATCAGTTCATCTGAATAGTTAGTTAAAGTTTCTGCTATTTTTTTAGGCTTTTTGTTATTTGAGTTGACATACTCCTTCATTTATTTTAATTACATCTAAGTACATTTTATTCAGTATTTTCCTCTAAATTACTGGAAGCCATTTCTTGTACTGAAGCTGAAGCCTGAACTGCCTGTTGCTGAACACCTTATAGGATTCTTCCCAAACAGTGTTTCCTCTTCACTTTTTCTGGTTTACTTTCTTTTAGGTTCCCTAAATTTCTTCTTTGCTGGCATCCAGGCAGTGCACTTAATAGCCAGTAACTGAATTTCACCCCAAAACACATTTTCACTGGCTCCCCTTTCTCAGTTTCTGTTTTCACATGAAATTAAGCTGTTGATCAGTGTGCAGCCATATCTGAAGCCCCTACGTGACATCATTATGACTGTATAATAAACCTTACTACAGCACTTTATTATGTCACATGGCACCATAAAGGAGATGAAGAGAACAGCGATTGACAAAACTACTGTGCTGAAATCATTTAAAGTGTACCTGCTAAAGGTATTTTGAATTACAAAATATCAAATGCTTGAAAGAACAGAAACATAATACTACAGCAAAAAAAAAAACTTTAACATCCCTCAAACTCAACACCCATGCTAATACTGCATACTTCATATTACACAAACTCTTCATATAAACAATGTGTATCATACAAGTCGCACAGAAAGCTAAGTACTTACACCACAATACCACCAATAAAGTGTTATGTTCCCTCCTAACTCCAGCTACATTGACTGGAAAGTCATAGGCAAAAAAAAAAGAAAAAAAAAACTGAAAGGCATTAGGTGTTTAGAATATTTACAGTATTATACTAACCAAGTTCTGAAGTAGAACTGTCTCTGTGACTTACGAAAATGGGTTAGTTTACACAGGGAAATCGGGAGTGGCAGCTGCAGAGGCAATCTGGACGTGAAGATTAGGAGAAGGCCATGACATGAATGTCACATCTGAAGTGCTCACTGTTTTTGTAATTCAGAACATTTGGCAGCAAAACCCCAACTGCCTTTAAAACTATTTTTTTAACTACTGTAAAAGTACATATAATATTTATATAATAAGGTGTATCTTATATAAATATTCATTTCTTAATAAGAAAATTCCTGCTGAATTTCCAACTTCTTGTATTTCAGGCCCTTACTGTGGATAACTTTGCCGTGGCTGTACTTGAAAATGGTCAGTTTTTATCAGTACATTATCCTGGTTAAAAATAAATAAATAAATAAATAAACACCTAAGATTCCATTAGTGAAAAATTCCTAAGTTGAACAAACACCAAGTCAGACATATTGCATTCATATAGGTAGATAGAAATATAATGTTTAAGTTAAAATATTGATCTAAGAAAAAAATCTATTCTGTAGACCTGATCAAGATGCTCACATCAAATTCAAAGTGCACATTTCCAAGTGATCCATTTAACCAGATAAAGACTCCTTGTTCAGTCATAAAACTGCTTCATTACTGCAAACATCTCACCTGATTAACAGAAACTGACAAGTTAAAAATTGCAATGATACTTAGGAGGTGGTGCGCAACTATGCTATATTACAAGGGATAGTGTTTTCTTGTTTATTTTTTATTTTGTAATATAATTAAAGTAGATTTTTAAAGCTCATTTTGGGAAAGCCAAAGGTCTTTTAAAATTTTGGCACTACTTTTACTTACTTATTAATTTACTTAAGACTTTATTAACCAAGTACTTGGGCTGGTCCTGCAGTTCTTTTCAACCATGACCCAGGCGTGAAAACATAAAGTTACAAAGTAAATACATGTCATATGAAACACTACACCATCTTGCTAACGCATGCTAACTTAACCCTGCTCAACCCTAAGGCCAACCTTACACCTTACCTTAGAAAAAAAAAATTCTGTAACATTAAAAAAAAAGCACAAACTAACAAAAACTTAAGAAAAATCAAAACCAAAGTGTCCGGAGCCTGAAAGAATCACACAGCACCACAAAAGTTACTTAAGTGCTTTTGTTCTATCAACATGTAGAACTTCATCAGAATAAAATACAAATAGGCAACGCTGCTTATAAACTAGTAAAACCATGACATCACATTAACAATCATCCAATAAAATCACAGGAGAGGCAATTAATACAATAACCAATTAAAGGTCAGAATCATAAATACACTGACATAACAGAAAAAAGATTAATCATCATAGACTTGTGAAATGTATATATGGGCATTTGTAATAAACAAAGATAAATGTTTACTAAATAGAGTTTATGAACATGAATACATTTTACTCTTATTTGCTTGATGTCTCATTTTCATTTCATTTTCAGTGTACCGCTGACATTAACCTCCTACCCTTTTAAGGATTCTGCTGTCTTCTACGTTGCTTTATCAAATGAACAGGCTGTAAAAAGGGGGAGAAGCTTGTAAGCAAGTTAGTACATAGCTCTGATACTGCTTGCTTTCTGTATGCAACATGGACAAGATGAAGGTAGTGAAGTGCCATCCATGTTTTCAATTTTAAACACTGGGTAATTTATCTAGTGGTCAGTATGGCCCCCCCCCCCCGAAGCTGTGGGCCCTACGCAGCCTCCCGAAATCCTCCAATTATAATCCACATGCTTAAGTGGATAATGAACACTGTGCAGAGTCTTCACAGAACAGTAATTTGCATATTAGTAACAAGATTATAGAAATAGTATTTAATAAATAATGTACAGTATTCAGTAATGACTGTCTGAGATTAAAAAGGGAAACAAAGAGAAGCTATATACAGACATAATTATGAAAATGACTGTTTACATATAAACAAACTGAGCTATACAACTAGGGCAGAGAGCTGCATGGCTGCAGGTGACATTGTGGGGATTAATACACAGAGGTTAGGTACTCAGTCTTCATCTTTAAAGCATGTACATTTGTATATGGTGTCTAGATGTTTGTGTTGCTTTTTCTAAACTCTCTAGTTAGCATACTACTGGGGTATGATGGGAAATGGCTGCAACTGTAAGGGATAATTTTTGAGAAGCGTGTTTTTCTTATGGCAAGACAGGTGGGTGAGTGATATAGAGTGTTTTGCCATCTTGCTGTGATAAAGAACACTGGGTAGATTTAAGATGGTTTATTTCTGGGGGAGAGACACAAACCTTGTTTACTATTTAAATGTGAGAGAGGATAGAAGGATGATGGAGTGTGTTGTGACTAACAGCCAGTTGGCTTTCTGGAGTGGTATGCAGTGGTGTTCTTTGTCTAAATCTCATTACTTGGAAATTTAAAATGGGAAAACTACCATCTAGTTTCATAGTAACAAATACCATTCCCAAAGCCAGTGAATCTATATAGGAAACAGGACTACACAAGGCTGACCTCAAGCCAATTGCATCTATTTGGTCCAACAGTGCCTTGTTCCTACAGGGGGCCCCACACTATGCTATGACAAGTTCATTATGCATTATGTGACCTACAGTTTTTGCCTAAGAGACACTACAGTAAAGTGCAAGGCATTTTCCTACTGGAAGTCTTGTTTCTTACAGGATCATAGGAAGTTAGTAGGCTATTGGCTCTGATGCACTTATAAACCTAGCCAAGTGTTTATTCCATGTTTAGACAAGTCAGCACCCGATGCCCCTGTCCAGCAGGGACATGGGTAAAATCCCAGGGATATATTTTCTGTTTCCCATCCAGTTATCCAGGTTGCACTTAAAAAGGCTAAAGAGGTACTCTACTTGATGCGGATAGGGAGTCTTTTCCACAAATGGGGGAGTCTCTGGGACACATATCTATCCTGCCAACAAGTCCTATTGATGTCACAGACCAGGTTGAGGCTGCCTGTGTGGGTTACTCGAGTGGCGCTTGACTTGCGGATATGCAGCAGTCCCTTCAAGGCGGGGTCCGAGACTGCCTTGTATGCCAGACAGATGTCACATCTGAGGAGTCAGTATGAAACTGAGTAGAGGGAGAAACAAGTTTTGTTAGTAGCAGGGACTACATTTCCTGTCATGTGCTGTACTAGTGGCTGGTCTAGTATTACTAATAGTACAGTACTACAGTATTACACCAGTTGTATGGTTCAAAATGTTAACTGCTCATGCTCTCACAATAGTCAGTTGCTGAGTGCTCAAGAGGATTTTCAGTTAAAAAAAAACTGAGGTTGGCTTAACCATCTGGTCTTGTGTATCATTCCATTAACTGTCACAGAAGACAATAACAGCAGGTATAATTTGAAGACTGACAGTGGTACATGTCAGTGCTTTTCCTTCTCTTGCTGATGTGGGATACATGACTGGCTGCTAATGAATACCATTATGAAAACTAAATGTGGAATGTTCAGCTTCAGCTAGTATGAAAACAAACATTAGTAAGCACAAAAAAATGAACAGATACTGTGATTTGCAACAACTTTTGATCACCAAGACTTGTAATAGAATGTCACTAATTCAATGCTATGACAGAGAAGCATTTTCTGCAGTTGTGGATATGGGCAAAATAATTCCAGTTAAGTGAATCATGGGGGGGGGGGGGTTGTGTGGTCAATGGAGAGAGAGAAAGAGAGAGAGAAGTGGACAGAAAATTATTCAATTTGACTAAAAGAGGAAAAAAGTAACAAAAGCAGTTTGACCATAACCATTTGGTACTGCATGGGCACCACAGTTTCATAGCCACATACAAAATGGAAGGACGGTACAAAACCTGAAGAATGAAACTGGATGGACTAGATGCAGGGGGATTTTTTTGGGGGGGGCTGTATAGTTGAAAGATGAACAAATTGTATGTGTGTATTTCCTTAAGGCAGAGGTTACCAAAATGTGGGTCGTAAGCTGATTTTGGGTGAGTTACCAAAAGGCTTCAACAACAACAACAACAAAAATACTTCTTAACACCACGGTGGTGGCGTCTTCCCCTTTAAGGAGAACCATGCATGCATTGTAAGCAAGCACACCGACATGGATGTAAATCCATTCTGCATTTGTATGCAGAATTTAAACTAGCCATTCTATTTATAGAGGGTGAGTGCATATGTGTGTGTGTGTGTGTGTGTGTGTGTGCGCGTGCACGTGTGTGTGTGTGTGTGTGTGTAATTTAAATTAGCTGTTCCATTTGTTTCTGTATGGAAGAGTAGGTGTGTGTATGTGCATATGTAATTTAAACTAGCCATTCTGTTCATATGAGAGTTAGTGTGTGTGCGTGTGTATTGCTGTGTGAGAGAGTAGGTGTATGTATGTGTGTGTTACTGTGTGAAAGCAGAAAGAAGATAGGTAGTTTTGTGTGTGTGTGTGTGTTTAACATACCTCTGACTTATCCAGATTTAGCCTCATAATTTTGGTCTGTTTCTCATAAAATACGTGGTTTTATGGCAAATCACAGAGGACTGAGGTCACTAAATAATGACATATATACGAGTTTTAAACTTCATAAGTTCACAGGTGGGTACTAGGCTATCTGACCGAAGGCATTTATAAGCCTAGCCAGAATGTGTTGGCTTTCGCTGTCCCCTTAGATTAGTTCCCTGTGCCTCTGTCCAGCAGAGCCACTGTAGTTTCTGTTTCCCATCCACTCGTCAAGGTTTCTTTTGAAGAGTGTTAGAGAGGAGCTCTGCCTAATGTAGATTGGGATCTTGTTCCAAAGCATGGGAAGTCTCTGGGACAGGAATCTATCCCTCCAGCACATCCTATTTATTGTTGTGGTAAGGTTTAGATCCCTAGAGCATGTGGCTCGAGGGGATAAGGTTTTCTTTAGATGGAGCATGTCCATCAATTCTGGGTTGGACATGGCCTTGTATGTCAGGCAGTGATCACCTCTGAGAAGGCGGTATGCAACCGAGTACAACTGGAGTTTCTTCAGTCGAACTGCATAGGGCATCTGTTTGAGGCCATTGATCCTCTTGGTGAGGTACTTCTGTGGTCTTTCCAGCTGTTGCAGGTGTCTTGTAAGGTACATCCCAAATGGGGCATTGTACTCTAAGATGGGTCTGATGAGTGATGAGTAGAGGGGCACAATGACCTCTTTTGATCTGGATGCAAACCCTTTTATCTTTCAGAAAATTCATGCCAACACAAATCCTATTATTCTAGCAACTTTCTAAGTTAAAAAGAGCAATATTTAAAATCTATCCCTATTTTTAGGCCATTGTGTCCACATTATTTTAGACTTTGTCCATATTTCTTGCACTAAGAGGTTGAGTGATATGTATACCTCTTGACTGTCCAGATTTTTGCATCATATTTTTGGCCTATTCCTCATAAAATTTGTGGTTTTCTGCCAAATCACTGAGGATTGAAATAACTGTCATACATTTAAGTTTCAGACTTTATTTCCTTCAGAAAATGCATGCTAACACAAATGCTGTTATTCTACCAACCTTCTAAGTATTTAAGAGAGATATTTATAATCTGCTTCTATTTTGGGGCCTTTGACCCCCTCCCCCATTATTTTAGGTATTGTCCAGATTTCTTGTGCTAAGAGGTTCATAGGTATGGAGGCATGGTATGTAATGCTTTAGTTGCTGATTATTTGGTGCATTTTAAGGGGGAGTGGGGTTCTGCATTCTTGAGTGTGTCCTACTTTGTATAAGATGCCTAGTAACAATGAACTTGTCGGTTTCTCAGTCATTCACTATATTGCAATATTACCAGCTTACCAATTTTTCTTTAATGTAACATAGGCAATTAATTCTTCGAGGGCAGCAAGCACTGAATTTGCAGATGAAACACTGAAAGTTGTGTCAGTAGCAGCCTCTTCATTATTTACAGATCTCTTTAATGTGGAATTATTCAGATGAATTTTACTTCTGCAGAGATTGTGCTTATTGACTGATACTGGTGGATTGTAATGAAAGAAGTTTGAGTGGCCTTTTATAGGTTCATAGGTGTGTACTAGACTAATGGCCCTGGAGCCTTTACAAGCCTAGCCCATAGAAATACCCTGGCATTGTACCGCCTGATGTTAGTTCCCAGCTCATCTATCAAGTAGAGCCACTGGACTGATCCCCGGGGTGAACTTTCTATTACCCATCCACTCATCAAGATTTCTCTTGAAGAGGGGCAGTGAGGTGCTCTGCTTGACATGTATATGAAATCTGTTCCATAGCATGGGCAGTCTCTGGGTTATGAACCTGTCCCTCCAGCATGATTTGTTGATTGTGGTAATGAGAGGTCTCTGGAGCATGTGGTGTGGAATGATTGGGATTTCTTTATATGTAGCATTTTTAACAGAGCTGGGTCAGACATGGCTTTGTAAGTTAAGCAGAGATCGCCTCTAAGTAGACGATATGAAACAGAAAATAGCTGGAGTCTTTTGAGTCTGTCTGTGTAGGACATGTGTTTAATGCCTCTGATTCACTTCATGAGGTACTTCTGTGGTCTCTCCAGCTGTTGCAGGTGTCTGGTGAGGTACATGCCAAATGGGGTATTATACTCGATGATTGGTCTAATGAGGAAAGAGTTGAGAGAGGTGATGAACTCCTCCTTCATGGATGCAAAACCCTTGGTAATGATATATGCCACACAGAAGGACTTTTTGACCACAGTAGAAATGTGATGGTCGAAGGAGAGGTTGCTGTCAACCTGCGACCCCAAATCTCTTATAACACTTTCAGTGTTCAGTGGGCTCCCATCGATGTGGTAATTAGTGAGTTTTACCAAATGGGGTGACAACGAAATTTTTGGCAGTAAGCTTAAGGCCATGATTTTCACACCAGTCATTGGTCTCAGTGAGGCCTTTCTGCAGGATGTCTGCATCATTTGGAGAGTTAAAAATGGCTCCCAGCTTGCAGTCATCTGTGAACTTGGTCAGTCAGAGTCCCTTTGTGTTAGCCTGGACTTCTGAGAAGTAGATGCCGAACAGGAGAGGACCCAGGACCGATCCCTGTGGGACTCCACTGGTTAAAATGTTCTTAGTGGGCAGTTTTGTCATTATTGGATCATACATTTTGTTTCATTGCTTACTGGAAAAATGTTCAAAATACAAATTTAAAATGCACTCTAACAAGTGGTGCTATATTATACAAGGAATATAATTTAATACAATCATGAAGGTGAATCAAAGAACACATAATGTATGCATGGCCCTAAAAATGTGTGCAAGGAGTTGATGGTTTGAAAACAGCCAAAAGGTAAACTTAATTCTCCACTGGCCAGATGTATTTTATTTGAGTGTGGATTTTAATACTGTTTCACTGAATGTGAATTTCAGTGGCAGAGTTTACTGCTTATGCTAAGTCTGCTTGCATTGTGAGACTGTATCGTTTGTTTAGCAAGTGGCTATTAGTGTTTGTGCATTTTATTTCAAAATCTGTAATCATAGTAGAAGTAAATAAGAAAACAATATGCACACTGATAGGTTTGAACAGTGTTCATGGTAACTTGGGAGAAACAGCCAAATAATGGAACACTGGAATGGCTTGGGAGGGAGCTGCTCTGAAGGGGCCCCAATCTATTACCATGAAAAGGGCCCTATTTGACCATGATCTGGCTCTGCTAATAATTAAAGTATGAGAATAGTTTACATGGCCCTTTTAAAAAAACACTCAGTGGTGGCAGTGTCTTCTCCTTTAAGAAGGACCATGCGTGCTTCACATGCACGCACACCGATGCGAATATAAACTCTTTTGCCCTTACCACAGAATTTTAACTGACAGTGCCGAGGCAAGTGTGAGTGTAGCCTTTCGTATGAGAGATAAAGGGTGTGTCTTACTGTGTGAGAAAGTAGGTAGGTGTGTGTGTGTGTGTGTGTGTGTGTGTGTGTGTGTGTGTGTGTGTGTGTGTGTGTGTGTGTGTGTGTGTGTGTGTGTGTGTCTCTGTGTACTACTGCATAAGTCCAGTTAATGGAAATGGTAATCCGTGCTCTGAAATGAATGCGGTTTGGGAACTTATAACAGAAGAATTCTATACAACTGTTAAAACTTGGCTGATGTTGTGATTCTAGAAGCATTTCATAGTACTTTTGAGTGTCAAAGAGCAGTGGATTGTGATCTGTAAGCCCCATCATGACCAAAATGTCTTGCAGGTGATTAATGGAAATTGTGCCCTATTTGTTTATTACTGCCCTCTGGAATGGAATGTAAGAGAACTGCTTGGTGCCCACATACAGTTTAAGATGTGAAGAGCTGATCTTTCCTTAGTCACAGTGTTTGACTTGAACAGTTTGAAATGTGTTTATTCACTTTTTGGGGATCAGTGTAATGGGCTTATTTACTTTACGCTAGCTTGATCTGGGTGCACATAGGAAAGCTGTCATTCCGTAAAGGGACAGTTTTGCATTCTTTTATTTATTTGGTGTTATTAATTTCATTATTGTGAATTATTAAATTAAAGAATGATAAGCAGTTAACTACAACTTGTGGGACAACCCTGAAAATGACAGGCATGCTGTAGATTAGAGTACATGTCTATAAAACATGCATTACAAGTAAGTAGTGGGTCGCGGAAAATTCCTATTTTCGAAAGTGGGCCTTGGCCTATAAAAGTTACGGAACCACTGCCTTCAAGCATTCTGAGTTCCTCCCTCTTGCCAAAACATACAGCTTAGTGGCTACCCTAAATTGTCCCTACATGGAATCTTTATTTTTGCCCTTGTGGCCTGGGGTATGACAGGAAATGATCTGCAAGCATTGAACAACTTACTAATTTTAGAAAATAATTAAATAAAAATAAGAGTTCAGAACTAGTTAAAAGAGGGATGGTATGAGAAACACTGCATCTGTATGGAAAAGCCTGAGATTATGATGATTAATATTATTGTTGTTGTTGTTATTATTAAGCATTCTAACTTAGTTCAACAGTTTTATTTGGTTTTGTGGAAACACGTTGACTTTAACAAGGTGTGAGAATAGCAAGGGAATCCAATAATTCAAAGTAGTTGCAAGAGGTGATTGGATGCCCATGAAGAAAAAGAAGGTGTATTGTGACATAAGAATATATAATGGAGTTTAGAAAATGTCCATGCTCTTTTTGGCCACCCAGTCTACTCGCAACCAAGCAGCCCATCTCCACTAACTCATTTGTATAATATTTCCAGGTACCCGAGGATACTGGACAAGGTAGGCGAGAGTCAGGGACTGGGATGAGTCAGTAGATTTTACCGGGTTTCATATTTCATGCAGGGTTACAACCTGTCCACTTTGTGTAAGACAGTCCCCATTTGAGCAGTTATATCCTGTGAACAAACATGAAAAATGGCTAGTGTTGCCCGAGTTTCTTGTAATAGTTGCATACAGCAATTATTCAATATTTAAAATACATTAATATTGTATGAAACAAAAAAAAATAGCTCAAATTCTACAAGAGTAAGCAATTATTTTGGCAGAATATTGTAGGGTAGTCTTTCGCTCTAGTTGTAGATATGGCTATTTCCTTGACATTTTAGATTTCCCTAAGAAAAGTTCTACTTTGGGCATCTGAAAAGGTAGCCACCCTAATCTCAAAACGAGCTTACTTTGCAGTGGCATGATATGCTTGGTGTTGTTTGGAGCACCTCACAAAGATGGTGATGCTTGCAGAGAACTTAAATTACTTAAATGACCATGCTAGCTTGATAGTTTACTTCCATTTTAACATGTTTTTGACAAAATATAAGCCAACTAATACAGATATTATTTTAATGTATATTAACACTATATATATTGCAGATACTTAATCTGAAATAACCTTAAGTCTAGGAGGCCAGCATGGTGAAAAGGGTTGGGGAAGGGGCAGGGAGTTGGATGAGTCCCTAAAAAAGTGGTCCAAATTGGGCCCTACGATTGTTAAGGTTGGCTCTGGATCAGGTATACAACTGTCAATATTCAAGAACAGCACTCTCAACCTTCTATAAAATAGTAATATCCATACAAGATATGCTATTCCCTCTACAAAAAGAACAAGTTTGTAGTACAAAAATATTATGTTAATAAGCAATATAAAAGCACAGAATAAAAAAAAAAAAAAAAAAAACAAAGAATGGCTAGACTGCAAAAGTTAAATTAATAACCAAGATAAAATAATTAATTTCCAATGGTTAAGAAAAGGCACTAAAATAAGCACCAATAAAGCTAAAATAACCTACCTACATTCTCATATAAACAAATCTACTCAATGAACCAAAAAGGTCCTGGCAGGCCATTAGAAGCATAGGCCTGAATAACATATTTCCAAAAATGTATCACCAGTCCACAAGTCATCATAAAAATTATTTAAAAGCAGTTCTTCCAGTCCACAACCCCACTAACAAACGCATTTCATACTCCCTTATACTTACAGCCTTTTCCCAATAAAAAACATTCAGGAACTATTAGTTTGCTGCCAGATTTCAACATATTACACCCCAGATTGCTATGAATAGGTATTACCATTTTAAGGCCGCACTGAAACATGAATTCAACCACACCCTCACTACCAAATCCATTCCACTCAGTTATAGTCACTGATTAATACTAGCCCAAACCAAAGTAGCTATTCCAACCATAGTCACAGACTCCTGGCCAGTTGTCAACTCCTGTCCAATAGCCAAAATTTTGGAAAAAAGCAATCTCCAGGCAAATATCAGAATATATTTAAAAGTATAACATACTCACAGACAAAAAAGCATGCATTACAATAGCAACACTGTATACTTTAACTAACCAAACATAAAGCAATATGGACAACTCATGAGTGCTGTTTTGCTGGACCTTAAAAGTGCCTTTGAAACTGTAGACCACCAGCTACTACTTTAGTAGATGGGCAACACTGGCTTTGCGGAAGTAGTTCAGTGGTTCCAAAACAACCTCAGCAACATGATCTTTGTAGTATACCTTAGCAATGCTATCTCAGAGTCAGGGCGTACAACAAAAGGAGCCCCACAGGGCTCAGTAAGTACTTGGACTCCTGCTATTCTATTTTTCAGTAGTCTACCTTACGATTTCCCAAATATCAACTGCACACTGTACGCAAATAATATTGTGTTTACATGAAGACAGAAATCACCTAGTACGTTAAGTAAACAGTTACAAGATTTTAACTAGATATAGCTTATCAATGTACTTCTCTTTTTCTTTGATTAGCCCTCATCTCCTCTATGCTGATAGATTATCTTTGTATATAGATATCCTTTTTATGCAAAACAAAGTTTGAGTGTAATATTTTACTTTTTCTTGGAGTCATTACACTGTAATATTACTGTTTCTCTGACTGTACTTGTTTATGTATGTCTGCTTCTAAATCAGAATTATTTATTGTTAAAGATTGCTTTTTTTGTGGAGCTTACCCAGGCCTCTGATGAAAACAGGTTTTATGCCCGATCAGATTTTCCCAGTAAACAAATGTCAAATAAATAAATAATAAGTAAGTATGGAATGTCGTTGTGTTGCCACAAGTAGCATCACCTCACAACAAGAGGTTCTCCAGTTCAGTTCTCAGCTGGTGTGCCTTCTCTCTGGAGACTGCATGTCATTCCTGTCTTTGCGTGAGTTTTTTTTCAAAGTGCTCCATTTCCTCCCACATCTGAAAGACATGCAATAGGTGAGCTGGACACACTAAATTAATCATCAGTGTAAGTGTGTTTGCATGTGTGGTGTGGAAAAATGACCATGGCAGGGCTGGCAGCCTGACGGTGTGAACATTAGCTCTATATGATTGTCACTGCTGATGTGACATCCTGATCTCATGTGCAGAAATAGGAGAGAAAGGAGTTATGGATGGATATAATGACTTCTCATAATATAAGTGTCAATATCCAAAAGTCTGCTGCCACATTAGACCTCTTGGCACAAGAATTATGGACAAAGCCAAAAATAATGGAGGACAAAAGCCCAACATCAGGGACATATGTCTAATTTTGCTCTTAAAAACTTAAACAGTTGCTAGAATAATAGGTTTTTCATTACCATGCATTTTCTGAAGGATATGAAGTCTGAAACTCAAATGTCCTTTATTATTTACTGATTTAAGTCTGCAACAATTTGCAAGAAAACCAAAAATTTATGAGGAATAGCTCATAAATATGAGGTAGAAATCTGAACATTCTGTGAAATTATGAACAGTTGAGAGGTATGCTGCACATGGCATTAAAAACTCAGAACAGACCAGTACAAACTCAGGATCTAAATATTAAGAATCCAGAAGGGCTATCCATACCCTCAACTGAACTACTAAGGTATGTGGGGATTGTGTTAGGTAACACTATCCTTTTGCAGACATGTATATTAAAACTTTGACAAAGTTCTGAACAGTAGCGTAGCTAGGGTGGGGTGAGATGAGCAACTGCCCTGGGTGTAAAGTGTTAGGAGGGTGTGATCAGCTGATCCCTATCTCTCTTTAATAGCATTGCATTTGCAGTCAAACCCAAACACTGTAGTGCTCTGTGTGTGGTCTAAACTGTAGTAACTGTTTGCTACAGTGCAAAAGTAAAAAAAAAAAAAAAAAAAAAGTTCTTTTAACTAAAACCTGTGTGCTGCAGTGCTCTGTACAGGCAGAGTATAAACTATAGCAATATGAACAACGAAACAGCTGCAAATATGAACAATGCCACAAATGAGAAGGAACAGCAGACCACAGTAGAAAATACTTTAATCGATCTTAGCGCCTCGACTAACAAGCCTTCAAGAAACAAAAAGTACAGTTTTGTACCTACCATAAATGTAGATGTTCGAGGATCTCCATTGCTGCAGTCCTGACAAATGGGTACTCCGCTGCCCACCATCGGCCCGAATACCAAAGGGCTAGAACTGGCGTCGGTCACGGGTGCCTGAGACTGACGTAAGTACTTGTCAGTACAAATGCGCATGACCGACGCCATAACCTCAGTCTTTCTTGCCTCAGACGTCAGAATGCAAAAAAAAGAAAACACCACCCAAAAAACCCCAATCTAAAAAGAAAAAGGGGGAAGGAGGGAGGGAAAATAGGACTGCAGCAATGGAGATCCTCGAACATCTACATTTATGGTAGGTACAAAACTGTACTATGTTCGTTGTCTCCCATTGCTGCAGTCCTGACAAATGGGTAGAATCCCAGAGCAACGGAAAAAGGGAGGCTGGCCAACTAAATAGCAGGAGGAGCTGCAGACATGCCCTGTAAGACAGCAGTGGCAAACCCAGCCCTAGACCTAGAATAAAGAGGCAAATGATAATGCTTTGTAAAGGTATGTACAGAACTCCAAGTAGCTGCCTGTAGAATGTCTTTCGTAGCTACCCCTCTCAAAAAAGCAGTAGAGGTGGCCGTAGCCCTAGTAGAATGAGGCCTGATGCCAACTGGAACCTCCTTACCATGATGAGAGTAACAAAAAGCAATACAATGGCCGATCCACTTGGAAATAGTTTGGTTCGAGACAACTTTCCCACTCGAAGCCACAGCAAACGAAACAAATAACTGTTGAGATCTCTGGAACTCAGTGGTTCAGAACAAATAATACCGTAACTGCCTATGCACATCCAAAGAATGCAAAACTCTTTCCCTTTCATTTTGGGGGTTAGCATAAAAAGTAGGCAAATGTATAGATTGGTTCAATGCCACATTAGAAACTACCTTAGGCAGAAAAGTAAGATTAGTACGCAAGGAAACTCTGTCCTGGTGAAAAATCAGAAAAGGTTCCACTGCCATGAGAGCCTGTAATTCAGACACCCTTCTAGCAGAAGTAACAGCCAACAAAAAAGCAGTCTTCCAGGACAACAACTTCAATTCAGCCGTAGCTGCAGGTTCAAAAGGAGGCAGAGTCAGCTTTTCCAAAACAAAATTAAGATCCCAGGCAGGAGTAGGAGCCCTTCGTGGGGGTCTTATATTCTTTGCCCCTCTAAGAAACTGTTTAAGCAAAGGATGTGAAAATAAAGGAGGATCACCATCATAGTGAGCAGAAATAGCTGCAGCATGCACTTTAATAGAAGAGAAGGACAAACCCTTGTCCAGTAACATAGTCAAATATTGCAAAGTACAATTCAAATTAGGCAACGTGACATCAAGGCCTTTATCTGAACTCCAAAGAAAAAAATCTCTTCCATTTATCAGCATAAACTTTCCGAGTACTAGGACGCCTGGCTTCCAAAAGGACATCCAAAACTTGTTGAGGGAGCTGAAGGCCCTCATCCTCTAAAACTGAATGCGCCAGGCTGTCAGATGTAGGGATTGCACCCTGACATTGAGAAAATGATTGTTTTCTTGAGACAATAAGTGAGGAATCCGCGGTAATGGCCAAGGTGTCCCGTGAATTAGGCTCCTCAGCAGAGGGTACCAATGTTGACGAGGCCAATCCGGCGCTATAAGGATCATGCAAGGTTTGTCCCTCCTGACTTTCAACAGGACCTGTGGAAGAAGAGGCAGAGGAGGAAAGGCATACACATGAAGGTTGCTCCAACTGAAGGACAGTGCATCTATTTTCCAGGCTTTCGGATGAAACAGCCTTGTGCAATACAGAGGCAGTTGGGAATTCAGAGGAGAAGCGAACAGATCTATGTCTGGAGTTCCCCAAGCCATGGTCAACTGACGAAATACCTGAGGATCCAACTTCCATTCGTGAGGATCCACCATCTGTCTGCTCAGAACATCTGCTAACGAATTTTGTGCTCCTGGCAGAAACTGTGCTCGAAGAGTGATGTGCAGATCCAAAGCAGTTTCCCATAACAGCATTGCTTGTCTGCAAAGAGGGTAAGAATGAGTACCCCCCTGCTTGTTGATGTACCACATGACAGTTGTGTTGTCTGTTCGAATCAACACCAGTCCCGGTCAAGTAGATCCTTGAATGCTTTTAAGGCAAATTGAACCGCCAGCATCTCCTTCATGTTGATATGCAAGTGAAGCAACTCCGGGGCCAAAGGTCTTGAATCCATTTTCCTTTGAAATGAGCTCCCCAGGCTGACTCGAGGCATCTGTCGTTAATATCTGACTTGCCTCCGGTTGGGTCACAGAGAGTCCCTTGTTTAGGTGACATTCCTGAGCCCACCACACAAATTCTTTCTGAATGCAAGGGAGAATCCGAATGACAGTATCCAAATCGTGGCTGTGTTGAGTCCAAACGCTTTTGAGATACCACTGTAGCTTCCTCATATGCAGTTTGGCATTGGGAAGTACTAGAATGCAAGATGCCATGAACCCCAAGGCTTGAAGGACTGTCCTTGCAGTCAGCCTGGACATTACGGATAGCTGTTGGAAGTATAGGTGAAGATTTCTTTGTTTGTCCGGGGTAAGAGATGCCATCTGAGTAGCTGTATTCAGTCTCAGACCCAGAAAACCCATCTCCTGTGAGGGTACTAGACTGGACATTATTTCGTTCACAGAATACCCTAGGCATCTGAAAACTGTCATCACAAACTGAAGATGTCGAAGAAGTTCGTGCTTGCCCTGAGCCAGTATCAAACAATCGTCCAGATAAGGATAAATTTGAATTCCCCTCAGCCGGAGAAAAGCTATTACTGGAGCCAGGACTTTTGTGAATACCCTGGGTGCAGTAGATAAGCCAAAGGGCAATGCAGAGAACTGATAATGCAAATTCCCAGTCCGAAACCGCAGGAATTTCCTGCAACTGGGCCTGATAGGAATGTGAAGATAGGCCTCCTTGAGATCCAAAGTCACCATCCAGTGATCTCTGCCTAGCATAGGCAACAGCTGCTGCAGCGTCAACATCTTGAATTTCGGAATTTCCAGAAAGGTGTTTAGAACGGATAAATCCAGAATGGGCCTCCAAGTATTCCCCTTCTTTGGCACTAAGGAAAGATGGGAATAAAACCCCGTGCCTCTGTCCACAGAAGGAACTGCCTGTATTGCTCCCAACCGGAGCAGAGAAAAAATCTGTGCCTGCGCTTCCAGTCTTTGCTGATGAGGCACATCCGGCATACCTTTGAAAGGAGGGAATGTGTGAAAATAAAACTTGTAGCCTCGAGTTATAATGTCCAATACCCATTTGTCTTGGGTAACCAAATGCCAATTCCCTTTGAAAAGCCCCAGTTTTCCTCCTAGAGGAGCTGCCAGCAAAGCAGAGTCCGGCAGCTGAAGACACAGGTCATTGGGACTGCTTCCGAAAGGACTGACCCCTGCCCACCCCAGCAGAAGGGGTAAAAGAATTCAAAGGCCTAGAAGTAACAGGGCCCTGAGAGGAAGCCCTACCTCTACCACGCCTCGACCTGCCCCTAGAATGAAAATCCGAAGAGGGAAAAGACCATCCCCTAGCAGGCCAATTCCTACTGAACTTAGGGGGCTGAACCTGTAAGAAGTCCTTCACCGTCTGCATAGACTTAGCTTTTTCCTCCATTGTTTTCAAAACTGATTCCACTGGAGGGCCAAAAAGAACATCAGATTGCAAAGGAGCATCCATAACGCGAGCCTTAACATGCTCTGACAAGGACTGATCTCTAAGCCAGGCATGTCTGCGAACAACAGAACTAGTAGCAGCCACCCTGGAAGAAGCTTGTAAAGCATCAAAACCACACTGCAAAGAATGCTTACCAACCTGGTCTGAAGCATGCACTAAATCCTGAAGCTCCTTACAGTCAACACCTTCAGACAAAGCATCCACTTTACATTTCAATTGACTTAGCAAATAATTCTGATACCTGAGCATATGAAATTGACAATTTAAAGCTCTCATAGCCAAAGTAGAAGAGGTATACAGTTTTTTACCCCACCTATTCAGGGCCCTAGCATCCTTGTCCAGAGGAACCGGATTCTTAACTACAGAAGCCTTAACACCTTTGGGGCCTTGAGAAATAGTTTCTGGATCAGCCCTAGGACTCTCATACAAGTACTTGTGAGCTTCCGGAACCCTGTAGTATCTATCTGGTTTAACTGGGGCAGGGGGCAGAGAATCTGGGTTAAGGGCAGCCTCAGAAAATACATCCCGAACAACATCCAGGACAGGGGGAATAGCCAAAGGCCTGTGCTGAGGTAAAAACAAGAATTCCCTCAGCCTTTTACGAGAATCAGAATAATCCTGGCCATCCCACTGGAAATGTTCCCTCATGGAATGCAAAGTTTCAGAGAAAGAAAAATCTTCTGGAGGGGACGCAGAGGGAGTAGCGTCCTCAGCCTCCGAATCAGAATAGGGAGAGAAATCCTGAAGCTCTTCCACAGAGGAATCTGACTCATTGGAAGACTGAACCAGACCCTCCAACTCTGTGTCTATCCTGGGCCGCTTCACAGGGGGGGGCATGGAACCCCTAATTAAAGTAATCAAATCTTCAGCCATCTTTAACATGTGCTTCCTAGGAGCTGGACCCTGGGGATTAGCACCAGCAGGGATAGACTTAGATTTAGAATGGCCCTTGCCCTGAGAAGGAGGAGGTCTAACTACCCTATGAGGGGAGGAAGCCACCGACAACAAAGAAGCACCCTCAGTCTGGCCTAACACAGGAGAAGCCACTTCCTGCAGTAACAAAGGCTCCCCTAGACACACTGGTAAACCGTCAGAAGGAGCCACTGAAGCAGTCAGTGGTACCACAGAACCGACGTCCGGAGTGGACGCCTCATCCTGTTTGGACCGCAAAGACTTATCTTTGCGCTTCTTAGAAGAACCAGTCGTCGGAGAATCCGACGGCATGTTATAATTACGTTTACCAAACACCAGCCTAGCACAGTCCAACCGACGTTTAATAGTACGCTTGTTAAAAGTAGCACAAAAGCGACACCCAACAACGTCGTGCTCAGGCCCTAAACAAGGAATGCAGAGTGAATGGTAATCCCTATGAGGAATCTGTTTCCCACAAGAAATACAGTTATTAACTTTTTCTGACATCCGGCAATACTGAGGCAAGAAAAGACAAAAAAATGTTCCCAACAGGGTACTTAGCCAACTTGGTATCCGGTCTGAAACTCGAAAACCGACAGTTCCAGAACGCCGAACGGCACTTGCAAAAACTGCTTCTGCTGAGGACCATGCGGCAAGAAAGACTGAGGTTATGGCGTCGGTCATGCGCATTTGTACTGACAAGTACTTACGTCAGTCTCAGGCGCCCGTGACCGACGCCAGTTCTAGCCCTTTGGTATTCGGGCCGATGGTGGGCAGCGGAGTACCCATTTGTCAGGACTGCAGCAATGGGAGACGACGAACATCATTGCATTCACCATTATACTTATATAGAACACAAATTAACACCAATAAAAAAAATCTAATTAGAGGAACACCTTCCAATTACACTCAATGTTTAACCTATTAGGTGACAATATTTCAAACTTTAATATACAAACAGTTTCCTTATATAGAAGTTTTTTTTTAACTGCTATATTATCCCATCCTTGCACAGCTTCCAATATTGTAGCCCTTAAACACTCACGGTTTCCATTATGACATAACATATAATGTGCTATGGGTCTTTCTCTTTTCTTAATTTTTTTATATCTTTTAAGTGCTCATGCAACCTTGTCCTGAATAACCTTTTTGTTTCACCAATATAGAACAGGTTGCAAGAGCACTTCAGTGCATATAATACTCCCTTAGTATTGCAACTGACATTTAGTCTAGGGGCAAAAGTTATCCCATTTATTTTGTCAAAATAAGGCACAACATAATGGCAGACAGAACATCTGCCACATGACCTCATACCTCTAATTCCCATAGTTATATACAAATCTTCCTTAGGATATTCAAAATGACTGTGGACTAATATATCTTTAATACTTCTTTCTCTTTTTAAGGATAATGATGGCATATATGGCAATATGTCCTTCAATCTATGGTCTTTCAATAAAAATTAAGGTCAAGAAGAGATACTCTGCAAGTAAGACCCAAATGCAAGGCAGAAACCTTTCAATAAAAATTCCCAATAGTATTTAACTATATCAAATATATCCTTTGTCTTCACATTAAATGTGGTAACAAAGTACACCTGCCCCTTGTTCTTAATCTTATCCTGATACCTATCTGCTCTTTTACATTGTTGTATTTTAAACATATTTCCTTTTTGAAACTGAGTTTGTTTAACTAGCGTCTAACACTTCCTCTAAAATTCTTTGTTCATATCCTTTACTCAGAAATTGGGCACACATAAACTTTGAATCTTCCCACAAAATGGATTCATTACTATTAAGTCTAAGTATTCTTAAGAATTCACCATAAGGTAAAAACTCAATCAAGTGCTCGGGGTGACCGTTCTTTCCATTTAAGATATGGTTTACATCAGGAAATTTTTTATGTACTCTAGTTTGTAAATTCTGTCCTACAATTCCTTCTAATTCCATATCTAGAAAGGTGACCTTTCTGCCTACCTGCAACCTATCAAAGCTCAGGTCAAAACCATTATATTGTAAGTCTGCAAAGAATCCTGGAACCAAGGACTCTCCCCCTTCACACACAAAAATCAAGTCATCAATGAATCAGAAATATTTTATGACATACTTCTTATAGAATTCCATTTTATACAAATACCTCTTTTCAAAGAAGCCCCCATTGCCGTACATTTTATTAGGTGGAAAATCTCCCCATTGAATTCAAAATAATTATGTTGTAAACAAAATTGTAACAATTCATTCATATAGCATGTTAATGGATTATGTCCCATAAAATACTTAACCAATTCTAAACCTAAGTGATGACTAATGTTAGTATACAGACTTTTCACATCTACTACCAACCAATAATTACTTTCTTTCCATGTAATAGTTTTTTTTTATCAAGAAAATCAAGAGTCTCTTACATATGAGTCCAATTTAACAACAGACTTCAATACAAAATTATGTAGCAAAGTGCCATCTTTATGGGAAAAGTAATTAGTAGCAGCTACTATAGGCTGTCCTGATGGAGCAACAGAATTTTTATGCACTTTTGGGAGGCAATAAAATCTAGCAATAACACTCCCATTAGAAGTGAACTTTTTTCAATATATTGTTTTGAAAAATAACCTAACCTGTACCCTTTCAAAAGTAGCTCATTATAGTCTATAAATGCTTTATTACAATTTAAAACAGAAACATTCCTATAAAGTATCACTGTCATTTAAATTATCATCACACATTTTTTATATTGTAAATAGCGCATGATAACTATTTGATGCCCCTTGTCAGCAAGTTTAATGACTAATTCTCGTCTTTCACTTAATTTTTTCAATGCTTTCCATTCTTCTTTAGACAAATTATAAACTATCCTATCTTTATTTTCTATAAATTTCCTGTACATCTTATCTACTTCAAAACCTACCATAGCAAAAAAGTTGTTTAATGCTATCATTAATAAATGGAGGTATAAAGTCACTCTTACATTCTATATTTGTTGTGGCAAGTAAACCATATGCATTAACATCATTTTCAAATGAAGAATCACAAGACAAAAATGTCACCTTCTTCACCTGCGTTAAATGTGCTATTAAACTCGTCTAACACTTCATTCACATGAGCATTTTGTTTAGAATAAAAATCCAACAAATGTAACTTTCTCACAAAACATTTCACCCTAAAAACATGTTTTCTCAATTATTACAAGTAACCTGGATATTTTTAGCTTGTGTTAAAAACACATTTAAGTCCATACTGTTTTCGTTTCTGCCACTGCTGTGGTCTGCTTGTCCGCTCACAATGGCCTCGCTTATGCTCATTGTTCAGTTGTTGTTGGTGATTACTCTGAAAGTTTTTATTCAAGTAGTCTGGTTGTTGTGCATTAGGTAATGGTGGATACAAAATATCTTCTCCATTATCTTCCTCCCATTCCGATGCACTGCTTTCTGACAAAACAAAGGAAACATGTTGCTTTCGTCCTTCCCTTCATAAGGAGTGCCCTTTGATGTTTATTCTTATTGGTTCCTGTTATGAAGGGTGCACCATTATTATAGTCCCTTAAGTCACGATTGATTTTTCCTGTTTTTTTTTTCAGTTAACCTCTGAGAAAATTCATATAATTTATTGTTAACTTCTTTTATGATATTTTCAAAACATGCTGCACTCAATTGACCAGAAATAGAGGAACATAAAGAGGCAATTTCTTCCTTCAAAAGTCTCTGCCTCGCCATGTCCCTTTCTATTAATATTTTAAGCCATTACAGTACACAATTATGTGCTGCAACCTTCCAACGGTTTTCATAAATTTTATCTTCAGAGTCTGACAAATCACATGATAAGGAAGGGTTTTTATATACCCTAAGACCCCGAGGGTGTCTAGTTCAACATACCTTTGCAGACATAATAAATTGCAATGTAGGGAAGTTTCTTTAGTTAATAGCATCTCCAATTTCACCACAGATTCTTGCATTTCTGGTTGTAAGGATCTCACATTTCTCTGTCCTACATCCGAAAATGAATTATTCACTCTATGATTACGACCTTCTTCCAACAGTTCTCTCCACTGGAAATTAGGTTGATCTCTCACATTTGTACCAGCAACTGGATCAGGATAGCCTTAATTTCCTCTGGTCACAAAGCTATCAATAGTTCTTTGAGCAGAATTAATACCTTCTCCCCTAAAAATCTTGGGAACCTGGAAATTCGGATCACTCACCACATGAACAACAAAATAGCTGCAAATATGAACAATACCACAAATTATAGCAACTGTATGCTACATGTACAGCAAGCAGATTGCTACAGTTTAAAAATATTTCTTTTTAAACTAAAACATGAGCATTGTAGCTTTCATTGCAGGTAGGGTATAAACTGTAGCAACTGTTTGCTACATTTAAAAAATATTTTTTTAACTAAAACATGAATGCTGTAGTTCTCCAGACAGGCAGGATAAAAAATGTAGAAACTGTTGCCTACATTTGAGCAAAAAGAAGATTTTTGTAAAATAAAATATATTGAAGGTTGGGGGGACAGGGGGCACAGAAACATAACCTGAATGGCAGGGGCAGGAGAGAGGGAGGGACATGTCATGCATCTGGCCACCTGGTTGGTATAGAAGAAACATCCTAATTACAATGTAGTGATTGGCTTATTACAGTGAATTTTTTTTTGCTCTTCATTTGAAGAGCTGAGGGTTGGGGTGCTGATTCATAGTACTGGTCCAGGGTACTGGATGAACCTGCTATGGTTCTTGTGCTAAAGGAAATAAAAAGTATCCTATAAACTCTCCTCCCTGGATGCTACTAAAGCTTGAAGATTAACTGCCAACATGTCTTCATTCCACATCTTGAGCATGGCTACTACTAATCTGTCTGAATTCCCAACAAAATAATGTCACCCTTCAAACAGCCGACAGCAACATACTCAGTTACATGGATTTATTATATAAGAGGGAACACCTTAGAGAAAACAAAATGGTTAAAACCTGAGACAAGAGCACATTTTTATTAAGTACTCTTTTTAACTTACAAGATATTAAATGAAAGCTATGGCCCATGTTTAAAAAAAACACTTCCCCTAGTATTACCTAAGAAGTCATATCACCCTACAGCTACATGGATTCTCATACATTATGGTAACAACAGAGAAATCTCTACAAATCTGACTGTAATATGGATTACTTCAACAGAATAAATACAAAAGGCTAGCAAACTGTCTGTCACACGTTCTTGAAAGCACATGTAAGTGCAATTCTTAAATCAGGAAACATGTTAAATCTATGGAATTGATGTCTAAGCTATCCTACTAGAAAGGGCACTACTGTTAGCCATATGGAGTTGCATATTTCACTAGTTTTGTATTTGTATTAGTACTTTTCTCTTTTTGTATTGTTAGTCTCATATTTATTATTGTAATAACGTTTTTCTCCTTGGAATAGGGGTTGTTGCCCACTCAGACATTCTCAGAAAACAAAGTGGAAATAAAAAATAAATCACATATATTGAGATAGTTATGCAGACAGAGAAAATATATAAATAAATAGTGCTAGTCTTCTTGTTAATAAGGCAGTGATATGCATAAGTAACATTTATCTAAAAGTACAACTATAGTACTCACTAAACTGTATTAGTGCTTGTATCCTTGTACAGACTGCAGTGATTTGTGTAAATATTCATATAAAAGCATAACTATAGTAGGTAATAAACTGTAAATGTTGGTTATACTGTAACATGAGTGGAAATGTTGATTTGAAATGTAACTTTGAAGGTAATCTGTTTGTAAATGTATGGAAAAGTTCTTTACTGCCTCTTGGCCCCAGTCGTGGTTGAAAAGTCTCTTTGGACCATTTCAGTTAAAAAAGAAAGATAAATAAATAAATGCATACATACATACAAAAATAGTATCCCCTTCTCAGTTTATTTAGTACTATATTTAAACCCTATATTAGGATGAATAAGAAAGCAGGTAGCGAGAAGTTGATTGCTATGAAAGTAACAGAGGGTACGTCAATGAAATGAACCCATACATGTTCTCTAAATTTGTAATATTTGGCATTACAAAGCAGATGGTGCCAGTGAACTTTGTCATATGCAGAGACAGTCAAAGTCTGGGTCATGATCAAGTAGCTGCCTCTAGTATACTTCTAGAGTTCAACCCTTCCCAAAATGCCACAGAATAGTCAAAGCCCCAGTAAAATGAATCCTGACTGTGCCTGAAAGTGACTGCCCGTGGCGGGCAATGACAAAAGGTAAGAGCTTGAGACAACCATCTCAAAACACTCTGTATAGATACTGCTTGCCCCTTCTTTCTACCTTCATAAAAAATGAATAGCTGAAGTGCAACAGCACATTTCCAAACCAAAACTGGCAGATGTACAAGCCATTCCTGTGGGGAGGCAAAATTAACAAATAGGGAAGAATATAATTGAAAAACACAGTGTTTCTTGCCAAAAGCAACAAGGAAAAGCTGCCCCAGGAACAAATAATAGGCCTCTGTACTGGCTGGAAATACCATACTGGGGCCAAAGAAAGAACTTGCACTGTTTTTACAACCAGTTTACAAAAAGAAACAAAAATGGAAGGTAATCCCAATGAACTCAGTGATGAAATGCACTCTATACTTCAATGGCAAGAAAGTACTGAAGTTGGTTGGGCAATGTGGATGCCCTTTATTTCTTACAATCTGATGAAAGAGGCAGCTACAACACATGGGGGATAGTGTACCATAAATTTTAGGATACTGCAGCAATAATCTAACAAAGAATATCAATTTTTACTATATCTGTATTAAAGAGCCTACTGAAAATATCTGTATCAGACATAAAATCATCAGTGCAGAATGAAAACTCTTATAACTAGTATAAAGCACAATGTTTATGTCCCTGAGGACACCAGCTTCACATACCTGTGGTGCAAATCAAAACAGTATTTATTAAAAGTCTACATGCAGGTATCATTTGCCAAAAAACACTTTTTTCTTTCAGGGTTTCTGTATCTTTTGTTTAGAATGTGACTACATCACTGATTGATCCCAGGTACTCAGACCACTGCATTTCAAACACTGCAAATAGAAATAAAGTATTCTGGATCAGACTGCTGCAGACAACAGGGATTCCAGAAAGCCACAATTAGACATGTTAAGTAGCAAACAAATATATTTTAAGTCCTCACAGTTACCTAGGACTTCTGGGACATCTCAGTTGGTTTATAAGGCTTGCTAGAGATGGATTTTAGAGCATGAGAAAAGCAGCAGTACCAGCTTTGAGTTAATAAACACCAATAGCAACCCCATCTAGCTGTTGAGTGCACTTAAAGGGCCACTATGGAAAATTAAAAAAAAAAAAAAAAAACACCTTTTTTTTTATCTTTTCTTGATTTCTACACATTGCTAACCTGCATTCATCAGAAAGTAATAGTCACTACTAATGTTCTTGTGTTTGCAACTCTCAATGTCCTTCTGGGGCAGATATTCTGATCAGAGCTTGCTTTCTTCTACAGCTAAATTTTCCCCATAATCAGTGATGGGAGTAACGCATTACTGTAATATATTACATTTTTCAGTAACTAGTAATATTATGCGTTACTTGTCAATACTGTAATGCAGTAATAGTAATACGTTTCTTTTTTTAATAACTAGTAACACAAATGTAAATTACTTTAGTGTTACTTTTTGCTTGAATTCAGCCACGTAGCTGGAGGCAACTGGCCGCAGACTTTAAAAAAACAAACAAAAAAATCTTCTTAACACCACGGAGTGTTCTCCTTTAAGGAGGACCATGTATGTGTCATATACACATGGATACATGCGACTGTAGAAGCAAACTTGTAAAGTCATCATTATTTACTTGCATGCAGAATTCAAGTAAAGTCATCATCATTATCTGCACATGGGATTCAAAGCAGACGTTCTTGTACAGTGTGACTCTGCGAGAAGAGGTAAGAGTGTGTGTGAGAGAGAGAGAGACAGAAAGAGAGAATAAAAGTTCATTAAAACACTATGTGATGTTGGTTCTGGACTGGTACAGTGCGAGAGAAGGTAAGTGTGTGTGTGTGTGTGTGTGTGTGTGTGTGTGTGTGCGCGCGCGCAACAATTACATATTTTTCAGCAACTTTAAATGGTAAGAGTAGCAACTATTTTCCATAAAAAATATAAAAAGTATACCAATAAAAAATACAAAACCATTTAACTGCTAGTCGAATATCTACGCACAATAGTGCCATCCAGAGTGGGTGTTATCAGGGAAATAATAAACTTCCCAGGGTTGGTGAGGCTCTCCACTTGCTGTATTTAGCCTTAGAACACGCTACGATAGCCTGTTAATTCACTGATAATACCCATACTGTCAGTCATTATTATTTTCTTAAAACAGTTAACCAGCACATCTGCATTTATGTTTGTACTACAAGAACTCTTGATTCTGATCAAGTTCCTGACTATGATTTTTTTTTTGTCTTTTTAGATTTTTCCGGTTAGTGGTCGCCACAACGGAACTCCGATCCGCTAATGATTGGCAGTAGATTTTTATGGTGCCGAGTTGCCAACCCGACGCCCAACCTTCAGCGAAGGCACGCCCATTCATGCATGTCTTTTGAACGCCACTCAACCGCGGGAAGGACATGCAGACTCCACACAGAAGGCACTCCAGCCGAGAATCGAACAGGAGAACCTCTTGCTGTGAGGCAACAATACTACCGCAATTAAACTGCACATGCAGTGAAATTACATGTAATTGTATGAAGAAAAAGATCTTAAAAAATGAAGGTTGGTTTTGTGCATTTATTGTCTACTTATAAAACTGGATAACTGTGATTACTTTAGTGTCCATAAAAACTTGCTACTTTTTCTGAACTTAGAAGGGAGAAACAGATCCAGTTCTTCTGTTATCACCTAATAATGGAACAAAAGAACTCTTGCTAAGCAAGTTTGCAAGTCCCACTGTTGTGTGGTAAGCAAATCAATGATTCTTTACCACGAGAGTGGCAGAACATTCCTAATTGATTTTCTTTTACCAGTCATGAAGCATACACTTTGTCCCATAGAAAATGGGAAAGTGAAGTTAATTATTTAAAGGAAACTTCATCATTTAAATGATGTTATGTAAACTAAAATGGCTATGCACTTTGTCATAACTACAATTTAATATACAACAATGTGCAAATGACCACCATTTATTTTGGATATCTTCTTGCTATTGTGTGGAATACTCTCCATCTATGAACTGCAATAAATCAGGAAGAATAGAAGTTCTTCTCAACCATTTCAAAAAGCATTTATGTTTCTAAAATTATTTGCTTTGCAGTTTGTGGTTTTCTTAACTATCACCTCAGATTATCTCATAATGCCCACTTGAGAATATTGAAAGAATATTCACTGATCATTTGTCCATTTTATAATTTTATATATTTTCTGACTGTATCAGTCACCAAGATTATTAAATGAAATCTTGGAAAGTGAGAGAATACCTGAGGAGTGGAGGAAAAAGTGTTTTGGTACCGTTTATTTAAGAATAAGGGTGATGTGTACAGAGGGATAAAATTGACCAGTCACAGCATGAAATTATGGGCAAGAGTAGCAGAAGCTAGGTTTAGAAGGGAGGTGATGATTAGTGATCAGCAGTATGGTTTCATGCCAGGAAAGAGCACTACAGATGCGATGTTTGCTCTGAGAGTGTTGATGGAGAAGTACAGAGAAGGTCAGAAGGGGTTGCATCGTGTCTTTGTTGACTTAGAGAAAGCATATGACAGGGTGCCTAGAGAGGAGTTGTGTTATTATATGAGGAAGTCGGAAGTGGCAGAGAAGTATGCAAGAGTGGTGCAGGATATGTTCAAGGGTAGTGTGACAGCGGTGAGATCTGCAGTGGGAGTGGCAGATGTGTTTAAGGTGGAGGTGGGATTACATCAAAGATCAACTCTAAGCCCTTTCTTATTTGCAGTGGTGATGGACAAGTTGACAGACGACATCAGACATGAGTCCCTGTGGACTATGATGTCTGCAGATGACACTGTGATATGTAATGAGAGTAGGGAACAGGTTGAGGAGACCCTGGAGAGGTGGAGATATGCTCTAGAGAGGAGAGGAATGAAGGTCAGCAGGATTAAGACACAATATATGCGTGTGAATGACAGGGAGGATAGATGAATGGTGAGGATGCAGGGAGTGAAGGTGGATGAGTTTAAATACTTGGGATCAAGAGTTTAGAGTAATGGCGAGTGTGGAAGAGAGGTAAAGAAGAGAGTACAGGCAGGGTGGAGTGGGTGGAGAAGAGTATCAGGAGTGGTTTGTGCAGACGAGTACCAGTAAGAGTGAAAGAGAAGGTCTACAAGAGGGTAGTGAGACTAGCTATGTTATATGGGTTGGAGACAGTAGCATTGACAAAAAGGCAGAGTTAAAGATGTGAAGATTTGCACTGGGTGTGACGAGGGTAGACAGGATTAGGAAGAAGCATATTAGAGGGTCAGCCCAGGTTGGACGGTTTGGAGACAAAGCCAGAGAGGCAAGATTGCATTGGTTTGGACATGTGCTGAGGAGGGATGCTGGGTATATTGGGAAAAGGATGCTAAGGATGAAGCTGCCAGGTAAAAGGAAAAGAGGTAGTACTAAGATAAGATTTATGGATGTGGTAAGAGAGGACATGTAGGTGGTTTGTGTGGCAGAGCAAGCTGCAGAATACTGGAAGAAATGGAAACAGATGATCCGCTGTGGCGACTGCTAATGGGAACAGCTGAAAGAAAAAGAACATCAGTCACTAAGGGAGAGCAATACGGCAGCTACATGCTACTTAAAAGTAAAGTATGAACTTCTTATTAAAGTAGTGCACAGGAATATGTTAAATTCTTGCATCTGATATTAACAAAAGCATAATGTGTTCTCAGGGATGGCAGTAACGCATTACAAAAGTGATGCATTACTGTAATATATTACATTCTTAAGTAAGCAACCAGTGGCAGACTTCTTAACACTGTGCATAGAAAGTGTTTTAGTCCTGGACAGGCAGATGTCTGCTGGATAATTTTATAGGTAGTAAGAAGCTGTGTATATATTAATTGTTGAGACAGTTCTAACCAATTTAGGCTTTTTAGTGCTGTACAGTGGTGGGTTCTCAAAGGGGTATTTGCTGCAAATTTAGCAACTTTATTATTGCATTGTTCAAGTTTTAATTTTTGTGAGGCCTGTAGATTAGTGGGGATGAGAGCACCATAAAGTGTGTGGAGGGGATATGTAGTAGCAAGTGTAGTTTTAGTTGTGTTGGTGAGAAGGTTTTTGGCTCCGTAAAGCATTCCTGGTTTTTGATGAGTTTTTCTGATGCAATTTTGTATATACAGGTTGAATGTAAGATTATCATCCACTATTACTCCTAATAATTTGCTATGAGAAGTGACTTCTATAGCTGTATTATCGAAAGACAGGACTTTAAATTTTATTTTTTCATGACAGAGGAATTTGGGGAAAAAAGTAGTAGTTTGGTCTTTTTTGGGTTGAGCTTGAGTTATGAGTTACAAAGCCATGTTTCAGTGGCTGTTAAAGCTTCCAGAGTAATTTTTTGGAGGTGAACCATGTTTCAGATGTGCAAATGAGAGTAGAATCCTCTGCATATTGTATTAGAGTGGCCTGTTGTGTGAATGTCCTCCACTGGCCAGATGCATTTTCTTTGAATGTGAGTTTTAGTGCTGCTCCAATGAATGCGAGTTTCAAGGGCAGAGATGTTTACTGGTCATTCTAAGTCTATTTTCACTGTGAGACTTTATTGTTTGTTTAGCAAATGGTAATTGGTGTTTATGCCCTTTTATTTATTTATTTTTTTTTTTATTTTACATTTGTTGACTGGGCTAGTCTAACTGGAGGGTTCCGGCGTGTAGCTCACAAGACATTTCCCTGCAAGCTACATTGCCGAAACCAAATGGCTGCAGCAGCACTTTGCCGTAGTGCAATATGGCTGAAAAGCATAGCCGCTGCAGCTGTAATCTATGAACGGAAATATTATAAATGGTGGCGATCCTTACAGACAGCTGTCCAGCTGTATTCAAGCAGAGACAGCCGTACTGGATGTGCAACACATTCCTTATTCTCATTTGAGGAATGCATTTATTTAATTATTTATTTATTTTGTTGTGTTACACATCCAGTGCGACTGTCTCTGCTTGAATACAGCTGGACAGCTGTCTGTAAGGATCGCCACCATTTATAATATTTCCGTTCATAGATTACAGCTGCAGCGGCTATGCTTTTCAGCCATATTGCACTACGGCAAAGTTATGCTGCAGCCATTTGGTTTCGGCGATGTAGCTTGCAGGGAAATGTCTTGCAAGCTACACGCTCTGGAACCCCTGGCTGGATATATGTCCATTTCCAGTAGAGGCCCGGGGAGAAAAGCTCCAAAACAGTATTAATTTAATTGAATAAAGATACAAAGCATCTACTTTAAGAAAACATTATAACACTAAATAATGTTAAAAAAAAAAAACACTTTACCATAGATTTAATTTAAGTTAGTATGTGAGAGGAGGAAAAAAGGGAAAGAGAAAAAGAAATAACAATATAAAAAAGTGAGAAAAAAGAAAAAAATAATTATGTTAGAGTTGGTGTAAAGAGATTTAGAGCATTAGATGTAATTATAGAAGAATAGGTATAGCAGATTTAGAGTAGTGGGTTAAATATAGAAAGCAAAGAGAAATGTATAGCTGGTATCTATCAAACATTTTATATACATAGATGCACACAGGGCATGGCATCTTACAAATCTCTGAAAAGGCTAGTTTTTATTATATAGTAGTTTGACAGGGTACAGAAAATACTGAGTTAAAACAAGAAAAAAAATTGTAGAGGAACATAAACAAATAGTGAAGGAAATAAGTAATGGATATCAGTGTTGAGGAAGTTTCCAGGTATTTTAGCAAGGGGAGAGGGTGTCAGTCTGGTTTAGAACATGTACATAACCATTGGGATTTAAGGAAGACTCTTAGTTGGTTCTTAAACAGTGGGGTAGATATAAAGGAAGTTAGATCATTTGGAAGTCTGTTCCAAGTATTTCCAACCAAGTTAGTAAACAGGCAGTCACCAGATTTGTTACTGGATTTAAGGGTGGCAACTAGTAACTTATTTGCTGAGCGTAGAGTTTTGAGATTTATATAAGGACTAATAAGATTACAGACTACAGGAGTATTAGTGGGATGGTACAGGACCTTGTGAGTGATAGTAAGTTGCTGAAGAAGAACCTGGTTTTGAAATTCCAGCCATCCTAGCTGTTTCAGATTATGACAGTGGTGGGTTCTAAAAGGGGAGCCAGTGGCAAATCTGGCGATGTTGTATATGAGGTTGCCAGTTTGTTTAGATTAATTTTAGATAGGTTGGTATATATGGGGGAGGCATAGAGAAGGGTGGAGATTAGATGGGTTTGAGCAATAGTAGTCCTGGCAGAGGGTGTAAGAAAGGCTTTAAGCCTGTAAAGGAAACCAAGTTTTCTATTAAATGCTTTGATAGTTAAGTTTATGTGATTGTCATAGTTAAGATTATGATCAGTTGTTACACCTAATAGTTTGGAGGTTGTGTCGGGTGCTATTACAGTGCTATTATTTTATGTAATTGTGAAATTAATATGGGTAGACTTCTGTGTGGGAGTGAACAGTAATAGTTTATTTTTTTGGGTTAAGGAGGAGACAGCATTGATGGACCCAGTTTTCAACTCTTTGGGTACTGGACTGGAGTTCAGCTGAAGAGGCTGCGGCACAGATTAATGTCGAGTCATCAGCATATTGCATGCAGGCGGTTTTGGGGAGGGTAGTTTTCAGATCATTAATGAAAATAGAAAAGAGGAGAGGTCCCAGAATGGAGCCTTGTGGGACACCCAGAGTGACTGAGAGCTGAGTAGATAGTTTATTGTCCCAGAGGACTGCCTGTTGTCTGTTACCTAGATAAGACTTAAACCATTTGACTGCCTGAGTATCTAAGGAAAGTGATTGTAGTGTATCTAACATTAATTAATGATTAACCATGTCAAAGGCTTTAGAGAGGTCTATAAAGAGAGCAGAGGAAAGCAGGTTATTTCGATTTCTATTAATACAGTCAGAGAAGGATAAAAGAGCAGTTGTAGTGCTGTGGAATGGTCTAAAGCCATGCTGGCAGTCAGCCAGTAGCTTGTTTTGTAGGAGATGCTTGAGTAGCTGCTGGTGGATACATTTCTCCATGATTTTTGCTAAAGCAGAGAGTATGACAATGGGTCGAAAGTTAGTAAGTTCAGTTGAGTTACCACCCTTGTGCAATAAAATTATATGTGAAACTTTCCAAAGAGAAGGGATGGTACATTCTGTAATAGTTCTGTTTATTAAGATGGAAATAGGGCAGACTAGTGCACCAGCTGCCATTTGCAGATATTCAGCTGGGAGGAGGTCAGCTGATGGAGTACAAGGTTTAAGTTTTTGGAGAAGCGTATGGACAAGTAATGTTGGCACTGGTTGTAGAGTAAATGCAGGAGGATTATTAGCTATTGAGGGTGGTGTACTGGTGCTAGCTGGGGATAAGGTATTTGCTAGTGATTTACCTGATTCTGAGAAAAATCTGTTAAATGTGACTGCGATTTGGATGGCAGTGTTTTGAGTCAAGTTAGATGGGGCAGGAGTTTTGGAGTGACCTGGATGAAGTAGCCTGTTGATGCCTGACCAGAATTTTTGTGGATTATGTGGTTGGGTTTGTTGGAGTTTATGGCAATAGTTTTTTTTTTGTCAAGAATAATTAGTTTTTTACTAGTATTTCTAAGCTGTATAAAGTTTTCATGGTCTATAGGGTCTTTTGTATATCTCCATTTGGACCACATCTTATTTCTCTGTAGCATTTTGTGCCTGGTCTCTTTGGAGAGCCAAGGAGCAGGTTTGTTCCTGGTCCTCATTGTACGAGAGGGGGCATGGTGGTCAAGAATTAGCAGGAATTTGGAATTAAAGTATGACACCACTTCATCAAGAGGTATGTATTTTAGGGGTGACCAGTTGCAAGCCTTGAGCTCAGCTAGGTAGCTGTCTGGGTTTAGATTTTTCTTGTTCTGGGTAGTCCTAGAGGTAGTTTGGTTGGGTATAGTGGTCTTTTGTCTAGTTATAAAGGTAAGAGAGTGGTCACTAATATCATCAGGCAATGTATCTGTTTTATATAGGTGAGGATTACTATTAACTAATATCCAGTCTAAGGTACTTTTTTATTGATAGATTTCTGGGTTCTGGTAGTAGAGGTGATGGTTTGATAGAAGCCATAAAGGTTTATGTGAGTAGTAGGTTTGGCTGAAGTACAGCAATACCAATCAATATTAAAATCTCCAAGGAGTATTGTTTCTTGTGGGAAGGATGTGGACAACCAGCTAAGTGAATTTTCAATAGTATTAATGTTATTACCTGGAGGGATATAGGCACAGATAATGTATATGGATTTATTTGTATTAATCTGGAGCTTAGTGATTAAGATTTCAGCATTGTTAGGAGTTGGAGGTTGAGTATCCAATATAGTAATTTGTAATTCAGATTTATACAATATTGCTACCCCACCGCCTTTTTTGTTTAGACGATCTCGCCTCAGGATAATATATCCAGGTGGTATTATATCATCGTTGCTAGTTACTGGCTTGAGCCAAGTCTCTGTTAGACATAGGATGTCAAAAGAATATAAACCTAATAGTGCACGTAGCTGTGTAATTTTATTGTTTAGACTACGTATGTTGAGGTGAGCTATGAGAAAAGAGTTGGGGCCATTAATTGGGGTTTCAGAGGTGGTATGGAATGATTGGGAATTAGTGATGGTGTTTTCTGGGCCTGGATTAGGATGAATGTCCCCATGTAAAAGTAGGTGTTGCTGTGGTGTATGTGAGTGTTTTAAGAGTTTGGAAAAATTACAGTTAGGTTTTATCAGTTGGAGGTACCTAATGTGGGTTAATCTATGAAAGTGAGGTAGAAGGTAGGATGACGAAAATGTTGTGTTACAATGAATTGGTGGAGATGAAAGGGAGAGAGGAGTTGTTTGTTTTAAGGGATGTTGAAAACCAGTATGGTTTAGGTATTCATAACTGGTGAGGATATGTGATATAAGTAGAGAGGGAAGAATTATAAAAAAGAGGAACAATTAAAAGAGTCTAGGTATGGCAGTGATAGGCATGTTAAGCTGAAAGGAAAGCTAAGGCAGTGGGATGAAAAATTTGAGTAGCAAGGAAATATAATAGGTGAGGTTGTATAGAGAGGGTTAGATAAAGGGAGGTACTAAGTAATTAGGAGTTAACTGTTAAGTATGTAACAAGATAGGGTAGTCTATAGGTTGACACGGAGTGGGGGTGTGGCCAAGGAGGTATAAGTTGAGATGTTGTGGGGGTGGGTGAGATTTGGGGGTAGGGTAGGGGAGTGGAGTGAGCCCACAGGACGAACGGAGCGGGTTAGACCAAGTGAAGGAAGAGGTCCCAGAGTCAATCTGTGACCAGCAGATTATAGTGGAGCAGTCAGAAGGTAAGAGGTAACACAAGTTTAAGATAAACAGTGGCAAGGTATATAGGGCTGGGCTAAAGACTACAGAAGGAAGGAGAGGGACAAGATAGAGTAGAGTCAGATACACTGAAGAAGATGCAGGGTGGACTATAAGAAATACAAGTGAGGTAGGAGTTATGAGAAATTACAGAGCCTAGTGTAGAAAGCCACCTAGTGGTCAAAGGTTAAAACTACAGGCAGCACTAAAATAGAAAAAAAGAAGAAGCAGGACTCACCTGGAGTAAACAAATGTTAAAGCAGAAAAGCTTATTATGGGGTAGGAGGGGGACATGGCTGCTGGGTAACTGGCTTAGGAGGGAGGTTTCACACAGCAAACTGGACTACAAATACTTCTTTGTATGCTTTTAAAAATATACAATTCAGCTTCAGAGCCTGTACGAGAGGAGACACATACTTTCACTATTTCTATAGATGGAAGGGTTTTGAATGTAGGATTGTAACTTCCTTGCAGATGAGATGGCTTTCTTTTGTTTTAAGCGGTGTCCTTATAGGGCAGGCAGGTAGATTCACCAGTCAACAGCAGGTTTAGAGGTTGAAAGTTGGGTAGGTTTAGAGAGGAGAAAAGAGTAAAACAAGACAGCTATGCATGCAGCAATTAGACAAAGACAGTTTTGGAAGTTAGACAAATATATTAATAAAAATCATTTACAAATTAGATCTTACTAAGAAAAGCAACACAAAGCTTAGGAATACTACTCTAAGTCTAGATGCCAACAGGCTCATAATAATGTCTAGTCATATCTAAGCACGTGTAGGTGGTATACAAGACCCAGTAGTAAACACGTATTACTGTTGTAATATCTAAATACAGTGAGTAACAAGACCCAGTATTAATCACTTACTAATATTGTAATAGTAAAATGCAGTGACTAACATCATAAAGCAGCACTATATGACTAGGTCATCTCAGAACAAAAATTAATAGACTCAGGGACCTAGTAGTGAACAAGCAGGTACACAGAATTCAGTATCCAGAAAGCCAATCAGATAAATACAGTTTCTAAAGAATAGAGTAGCACAGCAAATCAAAATTAGTTATTTCCGCTAAGGAAATTAGGCTGGTTAAACATTAAGCAATAAACAGACAGTACACACAATCCAAGATTAAATATTGTAGACAACATAATATTGTATATCAGGTAATGTCAGCAAAAATCATTGCGTTAATATATGTGATGAACATAAAGTAAAGGGGATGTTTGTCCAAAATAGAGGGGAAATCTGGAGAGAGGCTATCGCTACATATGCTGCAATGGTCTCAGCGAGCGAGACTGCAGCCAGCTACAAATGCACCTGTAGTTAGCCAGGGTTAAGCAACAATTGTAGCCTCTACTACAAGTGGATAGGAATACTGGAGGTATAAACAGTAAAGAATACAAGCAGTATGCCAGCGTTATACAGCTATAATAGTCATCGCTACAAGTGGAGATGCACAGATAGAGCAAGGTTCAAGTAGTGAGGCACAGCAAGTTAGCGACGCCGCAATTTTAGTAAAAAGGTGCTAATAAATCATGAAATGGAGCACAAAATGGCATATGTCTAGGTAAAGTCATACACCGCAGCAAGTATGGAGTTAAGAATCAGCTGGATATCGCTCCTGGCAACTCCACGTTGTTGAGGCCACGTGAGTGGTGTACTTTAACACCACGTGGGGAACCCCAATATGCAGCTAGACCCACTAGTATTTTTAGAGTTAACTACTATTGTTGTTAAAAGGTACAAAAAAAGGTGCAGGCAGATTAATTTAAAAACAGCAAACGTAGTCCTGTAGACCTGCTGCTAATTGAAGTCCTACCATAATGGTAAAAGTGGTCATGCTGAACAATCTCAAGTTCCAACACAATTACAAGGGAGCTGGAAATTACAGGAAACTCAGACTAGTTTTTTGATGAGAAGTGCTTACCTAACTAAAGGAGTGCAAATAATTTCAATATACTATTACATTATTACAGGAAGCTCCAATTAGTTTTTTGATGAGAAGCGCTTACCTAAAGGAGCACAAATAATTGCAATATACTACTTTAGCCATATAATAGTAGCGCTTCCGTACTCAAATGAAAGTAGTTACGATGTGGCTACTTTAATCACAAATATATCAGACGCAACTGGTGGGGGCTCAGACAACGCAGTACTATAGTTAGCGCTAGAGTTATCATTAAGATGTGTATAGGTTCTCTAACAGAAAAGTACACTTTCAACATCCATTAACCTAGCATTGTAGCAGATAATAAACAGATAAGCAATCAGAGAACCCTCAGAAGAACACTAATAATGAGCACTACACCAGTTAATGTATACAGATAAACAAATCTTAACACCTTCAGGAAAAAAAAAACACTTACATTAAAAAGAAGCAGACCTGCTAGGGCCAGGGATACACAGCAGCCAGGAGAAAGGTTAGGATAATAAAGATGGTACCACGCAGGACTGCCCACCTTTAAGCATTTTGGGAAGGATATGAGGTAAAGTGGGAGGGGATGGGGCGGAATAGGTCCTGGGAGGCTAAGGCGGGGCAAAAACCCAAACAGATGTACTAATAAGAGAGGCTGTCCATAGGAGTAGCAAGAGTGGCTGTGGTAAGTGGGAGGGGAACAGATTAGAGTTAGAGTGACAAAAGTAGACGGAGCAGGAAGGGGGGAAGGTAAGATCAGGAGTCTTCTCAAGAGAGAAATGAAAGGAAGTAAGGGTTAAAGGGGAAAGCAAATATATCAATTACAGAGCAAGTGAAGGAAGAGGTCCCAGAGTCAATCTGTGACCAGCAGATTATAGTGGAGCAGTTAGAAGTTCCAGGTAAGAGGTAACACAAGTTTAAGATACACAATGGCAAGGTATATAGGGCTGGGCCAAAGACTACAGAAGGAAGGAGAGACAAGATAGAGTACAGTCAAATACACTGAAGAAGGTGCAGGGTGGACTATAAGAAATACAAGTGAAGTGGGAGTTAGGAGAAATTACAGAGCCTAGTGTAGAGAGCCACCTAGTGGTCAAAGGTTAAAACTACAGGCATCACTAAAATAGAGGAAAAGAAGAAGTAGGACTCAGCTGGAGTAAACAATGTTAAAGCAGAGAAGCTTATTATGGGGTAGGAGGAGGATATGGCTGGTGGGTAACTTGCTCAGGAGGGAGGTTTCACACAGCAAACTGGACTACAAATACTTCTTTGTATTCTTTTAAAAATATACAATTCAGCTTCAGAGCCTGTACGAGAGGAGACACATACTTTAACTATTTCTATAGATGGAAGGGTTTTGAATGTAGGATTGCAACTTCCTTGCAAATGATATGGCTTTCTTTTGTTTTGAGCGGGGTCCTTATAGGGCAGGCAGGTAGATTCACCAGTCAACAGCAGGTTTAGAGGTTGAAAGTTTCACTGTTTCTATAGATGGAAGGGTTTTGAATGTAGGATTGTAACTTCCTTGCAGATGAGATGGCTTTTTTTGTTTTGAGACGGGTCCTTATAGGGCAGGCAGGTAGATTCACCAGTCAACAGCAGGTTTAGAGGATGAAAGATTAAAAAGAAGCAGACCTGCTAGGGCCAGGGATACACAGCAGCCAGGAGAAAGGTTAGGATAATCATTTTTATTTCAATATCTCTAATCATTGTAGAAGTAAGTAAGAAAGCGATATGCACAAGGACAGGTCTGAACAGTGTTTATGATAACCGGGGAGAAATAGCCAAGTAATGGAACACTGGAACTGCTGGGTATAGGACTACTTTGGGGTGGGTAGGGGGGTGCCATAGGAGGGGCTGCTGTGGGGGACCTTGATGCCGATTTGCAGTAATTGCTTTATACAGACCAATTAAAAGCTGTGTAGCAGAGCCAAAGCTGTTCAATGCGGAAAAGCAGACCCGTGGGTTCATTTAAGGTCGAATGGGGAGTGTTCCACATAGGACAGGACTTCACTTTTTTTTTTCTAAAATAAAAGCTTACTCTTGCAGCATTTCAGTTGTTTATGCTGTTCCATATACTATTTAGATATTTCAGATATAAAAGTGCTTTATTCAGCTATTAAAAAAAACCTTAAAAAATTCATTCACTGCAGGTCCATGTTTTCAAAACGAAAAGTTCTATAGAGTTAACTTGAACTTTTGTTTTTTTGTATTTCTGGCAGTCCCTTTATTTCAAGCTTCAGCCAGTCAGAGCCACATTTTGACAGAGGCTTCAGTTAAGAAAGATTAAAAGTAGTTTCTATTTGCAATATATATATATATATATATATATATATATTCCAGACACATCCATTTATTTTTCTGCTTAGTGCTTTCACTCAGAAATGGAAAGTCAAAGTTCATGTGAACGATCCGTGTACACCAAATTCTTCGACCTAATTACAAACGATGGAAAAAAACATTGATGTGAAATGTAAGCTATATCCGCCAGCAAAGAAGCCTTACAGAACTGCGGTAAACAGTACATCGAATTTAAAAAAGCATCTTCAGGCATCACATCCCATCGCAGCTGGAAAGCTAAATAGTCTGAAGAGGAAAGCAGTTCATTCAGGTGCTGACAAGTTGAACAAGAAATCATTGACACAGACATCTATTGCAGCAGTCTTTGGTTCTGGTCATGTCACACAGTCTAAGGTGGATAGTTTGATCATTGACTTTGTGGTGAATGACATGCAGTGTTTCAGCGTTGTTGAACAGCCATTCTTCATTAACCTTGTAACTGGCCTGCAGCCAGGCAAGATGGTCATGAGCAGGAAAACTCTTGTCGAATGAGTGGAGAAACAGTTCAGTGACATGAAAGAGAATCTGATGGAAAACTTATCAAGCATTTCAACTGTTTGTACCATGGCTGACATTTGGGCCCATCAGAATCTTAGTTTCTTTGGCATCATTGTCTACTGGATCGACTGTGACACACATTTTAAAGAAAGTCAGCTGCTGTGCCATGCTGCAGATTACAGGGGAGGCATACATATGCTCTCATAGCATCAACTCTTGAGAGCATTCACATCAAGTACAAGACACATCAAAAGGTGTGTATTACAATTACTGACAACGGCAGCAATTTTGTAAAGGCTTTCACTGTCTTCTCGGAATTTGAGAGACCTGAGGCTGCAAGCATTCTGTCATTAGATGAGGATGATGATGATGATGAAGTGATTTACAACAGAGTGACAGCTGTGCTGAGTTAGTCAAGGCAAAGTGAGAACACCTATTCACTGCCTCCCCATCTGAGATGTTCAGCACACACATTGAATCTAGTTGCTGTGCACGATGCAGAATCTGCTTATAATGATGCACAGTTTAAAAAGATCATGCGAAGCACCATAGCCAAATGCAATGCTGCTTGGAACAAGGCTAGGCGCAGCACCCATGCTGGTGAAGTGGTTCGAAGTAAGTGTGATCTGGCATTGATTATTCCCAATGCAACATGATGGAATTCCACTTTTGACGCCATGGACAGAATTCACCTCATTGCAACTCGGGGTGAAGGCTTGCTGAATGAGATATGTGAACAGATTGGAATTGCCATCTTCAGGCCTGCAGAAATTACCTTTGTTGCTGAGTTTATGTAAGCAATGAAGCCCCTGGCAATGGCTCTGGACATCCTGCAGTCAGGGCTGAAAAGCTTCATGGGAATCCTGATCCCCATTATTACGTGCCTGAAAAACAAGTTGTCTGAAGTCAGGCAGTCTGTGAAGCTTGTTGTGGTGCTAATTGATGCTCTTCTTAAAGGCACTGAGGCTTGGTTCAATCACCTCCTGGAGTGTGAAGAGCTCATTATGGCTGCATAGTCCATACACAGTTCCGTTTGGCATGGATGGACAGTGAAGAGCAGAAACTCAGAGGCAAGGCTCTGCTCCTTGATGCTATGCAGAACTGGATGAACCTGCAAGTAGGTCATCTGAAGCTTCTGCATTAACTGACAAAGACAGCTTCTTCAGCTTCAAAGAGTCAAAGCCAGCCAATGTCAGCATATCTTCTCAGATGGACATGTATCTGGCTGACCCTTCCAGAGAAATATCTTCTCTCAACAGTTACCCTATAGTCAAGAAGATATTTCTGTACATTAATACAGCTCTGCATCTAGTGCACCCGTTGAACACCTATTCAGTCTTGGTGGACAAGTGCTGACTGCAAGAAGAAATAGACTCACCGATGAACCCTTTGAAAAGTTGCTCCTTCTTCGTGTCAATAGAAATGTGTAATCACTGTGAATAGTTATATAAAGTGATATTTTGGTTGACTTTGTTGTGTTAACAGTCGTTTTAGACCTATATGACATTTTCTGTAAGCATTTTTGCGTCCTCTGTATTAGTTTTATCAAATTAGCCTAACGTACGTTGTTCAGAATTTGATGGGTTGTAACTTGTTATAGGTCTTGTGTTGCTGGCTGTGCGTACTTTGGTTTATGTATTAAATTGTGACTCTCTGACTATAAAGACTAGTTTGTGGGACTTTATAAAATGTAAAATGCTATTCATCATCAGTGTAACACTGTGTATACAACTTTAATACACTCGTATTCATGTGCAGTAAGCATGTATTCCTCACACACAAGAAATGTGTGAGTAAATCTGAATATGAGAATTGATAAGCTGTACTTATGTAAAAGTAACTCAACAGTAACTAGTTACTTTAGTTAGTAACTAGTAATACATTACTTTTTAGAAAAGTAATAAGTAATATATTACTTCCACTTAAAAGTAACTAGCAATAGTAACTTATTACTTTTCTAAAGTAACTAGCACAACACTGCCCATAATGCAACAGTTGTTGAGATTATAATACCTTTTACTAGACTGTCACATCTCAATTCCATTCAGTTACAATGGAAGAACAGAGAAGCAGTGCTAATTTTACAAGGACTCTGAACTAGTATCACTTACTGTTCTGCAGTGCCTCTTACAAATGTTTTTCATAGGTTCATAGGTATGTACTAGGCTATCAGCCCAAGGGCCTATGTAAGCCTAACCAAACGAGGTTCCCTGGATTTCACCACCCAAGGAAATTATTTTCCTGTGCCCCTGACGAGCAGCACCACAGCAGTGATCCCCAGGGTGAATTTCCTGTTTCCCATCCAATTGTCAGGATTTCTCTTAAAGAGGGCTAATGAGGAGCTCTGCTTGACATGAATGGATAGCCTATTCCAGAGCATGGGAAGTCTCTGGGACAGGAATCTATCCCTCCAGCATGTTTTGTTTATTGTGGTGACAAGATTTAAGTCCCTGGAGCATGTGGCTTGGAGAGATTGGGATTTCTTTAAGTGTAGCATGTCCATCAGATCTGGGTTAGACATGGCTTTGTATGTTAGGCAGAGGTTGCCTTTGAGTAAGCGATATGCGACGGAGTAGAGCTGGAGTTTTTTGAGATGGTCTGCATATGGCATATGTTTGATCCTAGTGAGGTATTTCTGTGGCCTTTCTAGTTGTTGCAGATGTCTTGCAAGGTACATGCCAAATGGGGCATTGTACTCTATAATGGGTCTGATGAGGGATGAGTAGAGAGGAATAATGACCTCTCTTTTTCTGGAGAAGAACCCCTTTGTGATGAGGTGTACCACATAGAAGGATTTCCTGACTACTGTGTCGACATGATTATCAAAGGAGAGACTACTGTCCACCTATGTCCCAAGGTCTCATCACACTTTTGGTGTTTAGTAAGCTATCGCCTATGTGGTAGTTCATGGGTACGGTGTTTTTCCCAAAGGAGATGACAATGCACTTCTTGGCATTGAGCTTTAGGCCATGACTTTGACACCAAGCATCAGTCTGAGTGAGACCTCTTTGTAGAATGGCCACAACCTTAGGTGAATCTATTATGGCTCCTAGTTTGCAGTCGTCTGTGAATTTCATTACCCAGAGACCAGCTGTATTAGCCTGGACTTCAGAGAAGTAGTTACCGAACAGGAGAGGACCCAGGACCGAACCTTGTGGTATACTCTGCTTATCATTGGTCTGAAGTCGGATTTGGAGTCGGCTACTTTCACTGTGTGAATTCTGTCAGTGAGCCAGTTGGCCATCCATCTTGTGACATATGGATTTATGCCTAGTCCAGTGAGTTTATCTATAATACCAGAGTGGGGGGTGGTGTTGAAAGCCTTGGTGAGGTCAAGATAGGCTGTGTGTTGTCTCACTAGCATCTTGTAGACCTTCCCTTTCACTCTTACTGGTAGATGTCTGTCACAAATCACTCTTGACACTCTTCCCCACCCTGCTTGCATTCTCTTCTTCATCTCTCTTTAACAATCACCATTACTCTGAAAAGTTGATCCTAAGTATTTAAACTCATCCACCTTTGTCAACTCTACTCCCTGCATCCTCACCATTCCTCTGTCCTCCCTCTCATTCTAACACACATATATATTCTGTCTTAGTCCTGCACACCTTCATTTCTGTCCTCTCTAGAACATATTTCCAACTCTCCAGGGTCTCCTCAACCTGTTTCCTACCTCATTACAAATCACAATGTCATCCGCAAACATCATAATCTATGGGAACTCCTGTATGATCATGCCTACTGACCTGTTCATCACCACTGCAAATAAGAAAGGGTTCAGAGCTGATCCTTAATGTAATCCCACCATCACCTTGAATGCATCTGTCACTCCTACCACAGACTTCACCACTGCCACACTGCCCTCATACATATCCTGTACCACTCTTACATACCTTTCTGTCACTCCCGACTTCCTCATACAATATCACAACTCTCTATGCAACCTGTCATATGCTTTCTCTAAGTCCACAAAGACACAATGCAACTCCTTCTGACCCTCTCTATACTTCTCCATCAACACCCTGGCTTACTGAGGGAGGGAAAATGGGAGGAGTAACTTCAGTTCCTCCTCAAGTTACTCCTCCCATTTTCCCTCCCTCAGTAAGCCACAGTATCACATTTCCTTCTCTGCAAGGTTTAGTTAATTGGTCACCTATGCATAACAATAAACATCAGACATAATTGTCTGTGTAGTGTGCTGGTAAAGTGCTCTCTCATCTCTCCTCTTATTCATGTCATCTGAGTAACACCTTCACAGTGAATAATGTTAGAAAATGCTTGTATCAATCCTTAAAATGCAGGAGTCTTAAGTATATGTTCTGCTCTATTTATTAGAATTCATACCGCCTACTTACAGCTGTTGACATGTTTGCAAGCAAATGCTCTTATCATAACAATGCAGTTATCAATCTGGTTACGTATCTGACAGACCACTGATGATATCATCTACTTATCCTTTCTGTTGTTTTAGTATGTATAGTCAGTGAAATTTCCATTGCTCATTTGCTAATGTTACTCAATGTATTTCTCTGTAAGCGCAACATATCGCACATTATCACTGCACCTAGCCATGTGCACACTTTTCTGTCCAAGTTAAAGACAATATTACTTTCTAGTCTACACTGCTACATTCTTTTCTATTCACTCCTACTCAAGAATTTTGATAGTTTCTTGAGAACTAAAAAACAACTGACTGTCATAAGCATTGTGTTTTATACCATAGTTATTTTTAAGCAATCTGCAGATGATCTATCAGTTTCAATGGATCCATAGGTTCATAGGTAGGTACTAGGCTATTGGCCCTAGGGCCTATATAAGCCTTGCCAAAAAGGTACCCTGGCTTTCACCACCCAAGAAAATTATTTTCCTGTGCCCCTGTCAAGCAGAGCCACAGAAGAGTGATCCCGGGGGAGAATTTCCTATTTCCCATCCAATCATCAAGATTTTTCTTGAAGAGTGCTAATGAAGAGCTTTGTTTGATATAGATAGGTAGTTTGTTCCAGAGTATGGGAAGTCCCTGGGACAGGAATCTATCCCTCCAGCATGTTCTGTTTATTGTGTTAACAAGGTTTAGGTCCCTAGAGCGTGTAGCTCGGAGGGATTGGGATTTCTTTAAGTGGAGCATGTCCAACAGCTCTGGGTTCGACATAGCTTTGTATGTTAGGCAGAGATCGCCTCTGTGTAGACGATATGCAATAGAGTAAAGCTTTTTTAGATGGTCTGCGTAGGGCATCTGTTTGAGGCCTGTAATCCTCTTTTTGAGGTATTTCTGCGGCCTTTCCAGTTGTTGTAGATGCCTTTTGAGGTACATACCAAAAGAGGCATTGTACGCAATAATGGGTCTAATGAGTGCCGAGTAGAGGGGAACAATGACTTCTTTTTTCCTGGATGAGAAACCTTTTGCGATGAGGTGTGCCACACAGAAGGCTTTCCTGAATAATGGGGCAATGTGATTATCAAAGGAGAGACTGCTGTCCTCCTGTATCCCAAGGTCTGTTATCACACTTTCGCTGTTAAGCAGACAACCGCCTATGTGGTAGTTCATGGGTACAGAATTTTAGCAAAGGGGATGACAATGCATTTTTTGGCACTGAGCTTGAGGCTGTGGCTTTGACACCAGGCATCTGTCCCAATCAGGCCCTTTTGTAGAATGTCTACATCATTAGGAGTTTCAATTATGGCTCCTAGTTTGCAGTCATCTGCGAACTTCATTAGCCAAAGACCTTCTGTGTTAGCCTGTACTTCAGAGAAGTAGATACCAAACAGGAGAGGACCCAGGACTGGACCCTGTGGTACTCCACTTGTCACTGGTCTGAAGTCGGATTTGGAGTCTGCTACTTTCACAGTGTGAGTTCTGTCAGTGAGCCAGTTGGCAACCCATCTTGTGACATAGGGATTTATACCTAGTTTAGTGAGTTTATCTGTAATTCCAGAGTGGGGTATGGTGTTGAAAGCCTTGGCGAGATCTAGATAGGCTGTGTGAACCACCTTACCCTCATCTACGGCTTTGGTGACTGCTTCAAAGAAGTCTATCAGGTTTAGGAGACATGATCTGCCTTTAACAAACCTGAACTGGGTGGGGTCCAGAGTTTGGAGATAACCAATGTCTTTGTTTATAAGTTTCATGATATGTACCATGGCCTTGCAGACCAGGCTTGTCAGGCTAAAGGGGCAGTAGTTCCCAGGATCCGTGGTGACACCTCCTTTGTGGAGTGGGATAACCGTCGCTGTGCGCCATTCAGTGGGCACAAAGCCTGAGGTGAGGTTATGATTGAACATGGTACTTAGGTGGGGTGCCAGTTCGTTCTGTAGTTCATGTAGAACATAGTCTGGGATGTTGTCAGGTCTCATGGATGCTGTGTTCTTGGCTTTGGAGAATGTGTTTTTTACCTGTGCAGCCGTGATTACAGGAACTTTGAATTCTTCTGGTATAGAGATGGGCCCTTTAGGGGGTGAGAGGGTGGTATCTGCCAAGATGTTGGCAAGATCTGTTGGTTCTGTATATTTAGTGCCATTGTGATGCAACTCAGAGCAGATCTGAGTGTTGCCATTGAGATTCTTGACATAGCTATAGAATGCTTTGTGGTTGTCCTTAGAATTAGTGGTGATTTTGTTTTCGTAACTAGTTTTGGAGAATTTTAAGAGGGATCTCAGCTTCTTACTGAGGCTGACCAGGGAGTTCCTCCAATCATGGGATTTTACTCTTTTTGGCAACAGTTTCTTTCTTCTGTTGTAGAGTTTGTTTATGGCAGGGGACTACCAGATTGGCTTCCATTTTTAGGAGGATCATTTTTTTTGAAGGATAGCATCTTGGTTTTGTTAAGGATAGCACGATCCATGCGCTCATGTACTCATGTAAATGCTTATAAAGGGAATTTGTGTAGGATTCAGATGTCGTACCACTATTGTCCATCTGCATGGGTGTCGTGAAGTTTGCCATTTCTGTCTTAAGAAGCATGAAGTTGGCTTTGGAGAAATTTTTTATAGTGGTTTCCCTAATGGGGGTGGGAGGGTGGGATGTGGATGTCTAGGGTGATTAGCTTGTGGTTGGATCTGACCGAGGAATTGACCTCTGATGTGGAACACCGATTGCCCATGTTGGTAATGACCAGGTCTAGGATATTGCTGCCCCTGGTGGGGGTGTGGATAAGTTAAGCCAATGCGTTGGAATTTATGAATTCCAGAAGACGTTGAGCAAAACAGTTGGTACATGAGTGGTTTCCCCAGTTAATGGTGGGGTAGTTGAAATCACCCATTATTAGGGTGTTGGGTTGTACCCTAATATTTTCCAGTGTATCAAGAAATGAGGAGTGGGAATCCTGGGGCATGGTGGGAGGGTCTGTAGCAAGCTACAATTTGGATTGCGGTCTTGCCCAGAGTTAGTTGCACTTGGATCATCTCAGATGCATTATGGTGAGCAACTAACCTGGAGGTGTGGATATCCTTAATGAATATGGACACCCCTCAACCTTTAGTGTTTAGATCCAGGTTAGGTGGTCGAAAGGTGTGGTATGAATTATAGCCTGGTAATGCAGGGGTGCTCTCTGGAGCCTTGAACCAGATCTCTGTTACTGCACAGATGTCGATGTTCTCCATTTAAGGAGTGCCTCAAGTGAATGCATTCTGAGGTTTAGACTTCTAACACTGAGCAGCATTACCCTCAGATTTTGCTTGCTTGTACCTGTTAAGGTAGTGAATTTGTCATTTGAACCGTGCCTAAAAAAGGCACTATAGGGGTGGCAATATCCTTAGCCAGTATCCGGAATCCCAAGGGTGACAGGTACAGGCCATCTCTGGCAAAGCGTTGTGGTCTGTCGATCATGTCATCCCAGGCAATCATTTTGTTCTTGTAATGTGGTATAATTCTGGGTGATGGCAGGATACTACTCAGGGCTAGGGTCATGCCTGCCTTTGCTACATGATCGGAGAGCTCCTCCATGTCTCTTTTCATGTAGTCCAGGGAGGTACATCTCAGGTCATTCACACCAACACGTTGTCCTGAGCACGTGCATTATGTGGTGGATCTTGGCACCCAACAGGCAGCTGACAGTACCTTTTTCCTTGTTTAGCCTGGTGAGTGGAACATCAATGTGCCACTATAGAGTCACCTATGACTAGAGTGTTGGGTACGTTGTTATGCCTTATGGGCTGTGGTTGAGTGGCACACTGAGTTTGTGGGCTATGTATCATTTGGGTTGTGTTGGGGGGGGGGTGGAGGTTCCTTGCGTTTCTGCTTTGGAGGTCCCTGTTGCTTGGGTAGATTTTTATTGAGAGCCTCCGCGAATGTAGGTGTGTGTTTTGTGTTTCTATGTGTGTGTTTTGGTGGTGTAGGTTTTGATGGACTATGTGGTGTGTGTGGTGTGGTGCAAGTGTTTACCTTCTCCTCTTGACTGTCTAGTCCAGTCTTGGGTGAAGAGAGCTTTGCTTCCAGTTTGGCTATATAAGTGCATCTCTCACAGGTTGCAGTGCTGGGTGGTAGGAGGAGAGGGTTGTCTGTGCACATGAGGCAATTGGTGAATTGCCCCAAGTTTCCCAGATTCATCAGGTAGACAGGAGAAAACACTGAGCGCTGACCCTTAGACATGCCTGGATAGGTACTTATTTATTAAGTACTAAAAACTGTTTTCCTCTACACAAGTGAGGAAAGTTGAGTGCTGTACTAATTTGTAGCTTATTTAGTGCTTACAATGAGTTCTGAACAAGTGCTGAGCTTAAAGAAACAGATTTGAGTGCTAAAACTAAAGAATTGGATAGTTCTAAGGGAAAATTTGAAGAGCAGACTTTATGATGCCAGGAGTAGTTTAACCCTAGCTAAGCGGAGATGCATAAAGTGTGTGTGTGTGTGTGTGTGTGTGTGTGTGTGTGTGTGTGTGTGTGTGTGTGTGTGTGTGTGTGTGTGTGTGTGTGTGTGTATATATATATATATATATATATATAAACAGTAGCAAATGAGCAAACTGATTTAAACAAATTACCAGTTAACCAATAAAAAGCTAAAAACTGAGCCCCATTTCAGCAGTCTTCGATCACACAAGTTCTAACTGCGCACTCCTGCCACTAGGGTGCAGGGGAACCTTCTCCAAAAAAGATGGCCTGGATTAGTGCTCAAATTATACAAACAAAGCTAGATTCAGGAGGTCTGAATCTAGTCTATGCTACAGAAAATAAGACATACCAATTTCAGAAAGAAACCGTTCAAACAAGCAGGCACAATAAGCCTTTAACCAGAAACTCCCAGCTTAGAAGGGCAAAATCTACCCTCTCCTCCCACAAGAGTGCAGACCACACCTTCTTAATGTAAAATAACTGGCCCGAAGCCCAAGTCCTTAAACCAAAACTAACACACTTTTAGAATAACAGACACTAAGCCTTCAATCAGCAACTCCCAACTTAGAAGGATGTAAGCTACCTGTCCTGCCAGAACAGTGCAGACCACAACATTCTTGTTGCAATTCTATTAATTGTTCTTACTCAATGAATATGATTATTCCAAAGTGCTCATAATTCTCCCACTCAGACCTGTGCTCATTTTCAAATTTTGGTTAGTTAGTATTTGTAAGTCAAACATAGTGGCTAATTCAGTTGTCAAGTTGTAACCACAGAACCACACATACCTGTAGCAGTAAAAGTATAGGTATCAGGTAAGTGTCCCTATGCCTGTGCTCCACACTTCTCTGTTCTTTTCTGTTACAACAATTATTGCATGCAAGTGCACACACACACACACACACACACTATAATGTACCGCCCAAAATTAGCCATTATACATCTCTGTGCAATCACAATGTCCATGGTCTAAACCCTACACCTGAAGTCATACCAACAAACCATCCCAGTGCATCATTAACCATGCAAATTAATAATGATAACACACACATAACACTGACAGCACACACACTCGAATAAGACATAAGTACACACATACCACATGCTATATATAACTGATACATTACACTCATGAATAAATATACAAATGCACATTCTGCAGCATATACTGCATTCTCACAGCCCTTTGCCACATACACCACAATCCCCATACAGTAACGGTAAAAAGACATGGCATCTAGACAGTGAAATGCTATTTGTATGATATGGGCATTTTACAGCATACCAGCATGACATTATCAAACAAGTGATCTGCTGCACTGTCATTAGAAGCTCTTCCAACATGGTAAATGTCATTCATTCTCTGCTCCATCACTCTGTTACACCATCCAAAGTAAAAACTCACAGCCACACATATGTGTATACACGTTGTACTGATGAACCATAGAAATTCCTCTGTATCTCCAAAACACAATAATGCAGAAGCTATGGGGACTACAACTGCCGAGGATCTCAGTTTACAGCATCCAACAGTTGCTGCAGCAAAGCCCACTACACTGACTCCAGAAGCTTTCACAAAAAATCAAGTGTTACTCCTGCTCTTCTCCATCAATCTCTGCTCTACCACACACACACTCTGTGACACACACACACACACACACACACACACACACACACACACAATGTACCAGAGAACCATGGTGCTTTGCCTAAATCTCCACAAAGCAATGGTGCAACAGCTCAAGGGGAACACGGTTGCTAAGGATATCAGCTCAGGGTACCCAGAAGTTGCTGTAGCCTGTCCACTGTACTGACTCCCAAAGATTGCCCAACAGGAAAGGTGTCAGGCCAGCTTCGTTCCACTGTCAGCATTATACCATCCACAATAAATGCAGAAAGATACAGCCATACAAAGGCACACATGCACAAAATGTGCTAGTTAACCATCGCATTTTTTCTACCTACCCACAAAACAATGTAGAACAACTGCTTTGGCTTAACACAGCTGGAGACGATCTTAGCTCAGAAAAACCCACTGCCATTTCATCAAGCACACTGCACTCACACCAGAATCTTCAACACAGTGTAGGCAGCATGTGTATGTGCAGCTCTCTTTCACATTTCTGCATTACATTGTCCCACAAAATACACATGTACAACACTAAATATATTATTGAACTGTCAGTCTTCATAAAACCCTCCACAAATTTCTCCAGCAGCTACAGGGATACCAGCTGTTGATGACCTCAACTCACGATAGCCCGCCATTGTTGCAGGAAGCTCATTGTGCTGTCACCAGCTCAGCTCTGCACCACTGTTCTCTGAAACACCATACAAAGTAAACACACACACACACACTCATGTGTATATACAACTGTGACTGAATTCCTGTGACAGATGTCTAGCCAAGATTTATTACTGAAACCTGTATATATTTCTACATGTGAACTTTTTATTGCTGTTCTATAGTAACACTATGCAACTTGTACACAACTCTGTAAAATTGTGATTCTTATTTTCTATGCATAACAACTTCATATTTTACCTTTGTAAATATATTGTGAAATGTATCTGGAGCTTTTCTCCTCGAGTCTCCACTGAAAACGGGACCCTGGCTCAGTTGGACCAACCCGGTTAACAAATGACAATAAATAAACAAGAAACTCCACTCTGGAATCATAGATAAACTTACTAAGCTGGGCATTAATCCCTATGTCACTCGATGGGTTGCCAACTGGCTTACTGAAAGAACCCACACTGTAAAAGTAGCCGACTCAAAATCCAGCTCCAGACAAGTGACAAGCGGAGTACTTCAGAGTTCAGTCCTGGGACTGCTCTTGTTTGGCATCTACTTCTCTGAAGTACAGGCCAGCACTAAGGGACTCTAGCTAACAAAGTTCGCAGATGACTGCAAACTGTGAGCCATTACTGAATCCCCAAATTATGTGGATATTCTATAAAAGGGCCTTACAGAAACAGATGCCTGGTGCCAGAGCCATGGGCTCAAGCTCAATGCCAAGAAATGTATAGTTATCCCTTTTGGGAAAAAACATGTACCCAGGAATTACCACATAAGTAGCAGAAGACTAAACACCGAAAGTGTGATAAGGGACTTAGGGACACAGGTGGACAGTGGTCTCACTTTCGATAACCACAAAGCCACAACAGTCACGAAATCCTTCTATGTGGCACACCTCATCACTAAGGGCTTTTCATCCAGAAAAAAAGGAGGTCATTGTCCCACTGTACTCGTCCTTCATTAGACCCATTATAGAGTACAAAGCCCCATTTGGTATGTACCTCACAAGATATCTGCAACAACTGGAAAGGCCACAGAAATACCTCACTAAAAGAATCACAGGCCTAAAGCAGATGCCCTATGCTGACCGTATAAAAAAACTCCAGCTATACTCTGTCGCATATCGCCTACTAAGAGGTGATCTCTGCTTAACATACAAGGCCATGTCAAACCCAGTGCTGTTGGACATGCTACACTTAAAGAAATCCCAATCCCTCAGAGCTACATGCTTCAGGGAACTAAACCTTGTCATCACAATGAACAAAACATGCTGGAGGGATGGGTTCTTGACCCAGAGACTCCCCATACTCTGGAATAGACTGCCCATACATGTCAAGCTGAGCGCCTCTTTGGCCCTCTTCAAAAGGAAACTTGACGATTGGATGGAAGATAAGAAATTCACCCCAGGGATCACGTCAGTTGCCCTGCTACACAGGGGACCAGAGAAGTAAATATTCTGGGAAAAAATAGCCAGGGAATTGATATAGCTAGGCTTGTATAGGCCCTAGCGCCGATAGCCTAGTACCAACCTATGAACCTACAAGATCCAAAGTATTTATTTAAACTGGGTCAGCATGACCTCTGAATCCACGCATGTGCCAGTTCACCTTTCTTCTGTTCTCCATTACACCATTTGCTAACATATATTCCACTCCACATACTAGCGTGTGCTTATACACACACATGCCATTCACAGCCTGTACATCTAGTTGCTGCATAAGCAGCATGCATGTTCATCATCACAGCAGTCTCTCACACACATTTGCTGACCAAAATACCCCCAATTCACTAGCATAAGCTTAATTAATGGACAAAGCTCATGAACTTACAATAAAAACAAACACAATAGGGATAAATATGCTGTCCATATCCAAGAATCAAGCTCCATTATTACCCCTACAATAAAAAGCAGATGTATCTGGCAGAAGCTTATCAGTTTATGAATGCTATGAGCTAAGAAAAATAGTTCAGCAAATGAAAAAAATGTCATGTGTTCAAAACTGTGTTCTTCCAAGATTTATCACATGTGGTTCACAAATACATACTGCATATCTACTGACTCATGCTCCAGTTACTTGCAAACAAATTGTGGCAAGTATATCAAGTGATATTATGCATCCCTTTTGATACAGTCCTGTCCAACATACCGTCAATCCTCACTGCAGTATATGTACTACATACAAACTATATGGTTACATAACTTTTGAGACAACTGGACAGCATATAAGTGAATTTATTGCATCAGAATTTATATTTCCTTTTCTCCTTTTTTGGACTCCTGTGGAGCTGCTATTGTTGCTTTCACTGTACATTGGGAGACACTGCTGATGTCTAGGATGCACCTAAATCATTCTTTTCCTATTGTCTGGATGGAGGCAGAAAATTCACATTTCATCTTCATACTCATGGCCTTAAGCACCCTTCCCATTTCTCCCCAACACCAGAGTCAAACTGACATAAGGGTTTTATGGCTGATGACACATGTCGATGTGTGGTTCTGGACCGTCATCATGGGATGCATAGCCAGATATCACCACCTTCCACAGCATTCTCAACAAATGAAATTCGAATGCAGTAGGATATTGAAAAAAAAGAATATTTACCTTCTGATCCCACTGATCCGCGGTGGTGGTGCTGCGGTAGCGTTGTCGCCTCACAGTAAGACGCTGTCCGGTTCGATTCACAGCTAGAGCATCTTCTGCGTGGAGACATGCGTGAATGGGCATACCTTCGTTGAAGGTTGTGCGTCAGGGCTGGTAACTCGGCATGTAAAAATTAACTACCAATCATTAGCGGACCGGAGTTCCGCTTTGGTGACCCCTAACCGGGAAAAGCCGAAAGACACAAACAAACCTTCTGATCCCACAGATGTGTGCATTGGAAGTGACACCATCAACAGCAATGCTCCATGTCACAGTACCACAGTGCACATGCAAATATATAACATGATATTACATCTAGTTTACTTTTCTTCAACATTTCCAATATCACACCATTTGTGAGTGCAGGCAAAATGATCCATTACAGGTGTTCTTATAGATAAATCAACTTCTGGAAAACACCTTGATTCAATTTCCATTCATGAGAGTATGTCCTGGTCCTTCTCAGCTTCTCTGCCATAAGAGTTTGCTCTGAAGATGCCTACAGCGTGAGAATGTGTTGAAAAGCCATATCCTAGGCTATCATAATTAATCTACACAGAGAGTAGGATTTGAGCCCTTGTTTTATGTATCACATCACTAAGGTGTTTGCCAGTTACAGTTGTAACAGTACTGGGGTCCAATGATGATTGAAAGAATTAAGGGCATTAAAAAAGCTGTATTTTAACCTAGATAAATAGACATTAAGGTTCTTGCATTTTAAGTTCTAACTATCAGTACAGTTAGGCACTGCACTGCTTGTTTTAAGAAATGTATAGTGTTATAAATAATGCACCATTGTCCTTTACAATGCTACATTCCTATTTTTTTTAATTACTAAGGAAGAGAATGTGATATACAGAAATGGCATAGATCAGCAACTGTTGCTTTTGCACTTCATGTAAAGCATATTTCATCTTCACCTATTGTCAGAAATTGCATCAATGAAGCCTCCTTAGTCAGTTCAGTGATAAAATAAAAGCAGAAAGTTGTTCATGGTGTGAATGCCAATATGCTTTATGTTAGAGAACATGTCTGAATGGTAATACAGGAAAGGTTTGTTTGTCTGGGTTCATTATCACAACAAATATCGTCATAATATGATGACAAAACCGAGATGGAATGTACACAAGCAGCACATGTACCCAAGGGATAGTAAATGAGAAGGTTATCAAAAGAAAAAAGGGGGAGCAGTTTGCATTCAACTGCAAAGGTCAGACTTTCTTTTAAATGGCTGTGCTGTACCTTCAAGTGCAGAGTAGACACAAATTCTCCAAAAATTACTTCATGATAACAGCAGAGCAGAAAGACAAAGATTAAAACAGTGCCTTAAGAGCTGCATATACAGAAACTGTGAAGCATGTTGAATAACTATGACCAAAACTTGGAGGTAGGACAGTAGTAGTTACCATGCTAAGCAGACTCTGATCATGCAAGACAGCTTGACTTTTCAGTGAATGAATGTAATTGTCTGTTTACAAAACTATAGTGGTGAAGAGGGTATGAAAGTCAGGGGATCCCAGTCACAGACAGTCATCTAGAACACTTAGAGGTTTGTCACAACAGTAGCATTATCTGAAGTGTGAAAAATCTTCCACAGGAAACCAGTGCTTAATCTGAATATGCATGGTCAATACTTCTATGGCACTGGTGCCCTAAAACAGTTAAATATAATGAGGGTCAGTAAACATGAAGGTTACCAAAAATACATACACATGTGTTAGCAAGGAACATTGGCTCAAACACATTCGTAACACTGATGGTTTCAGTGTAAGTACATAGGAAGATGCAGGACCATAAGTTTTTGTTTGTTAGCATCTTGTAATTTATAGATGTCAGAGTAGCCCTCAGTAGCAAGTTCTATCATCTGAATGGCACACACAAGTTGCCATGTATGTCTCCTTCCACAGCTCATGGGTATGTACTAGGCTACCCCTGTGGGTCATTTTAAGCATAGCTAATTTCCTTTCACAGGTGAGAATCAAACCCTATAACTGGTGTCTGATACCTAACCCCAAAGCAAACACAATAATTAAGTAAGTCACACCCAAGAGATCTTCATATACAGGAATGTAGATATTAGGGGCACTTGCCACTCTTGCACATCATACAGTGTCATATCTACACAACTAACAGCAAATACAAACAAGTCAGTTATCAAAATGCTTCCCTCTCTTTCCCATATCATCTGACCACCTAGCAGCATCCTTCTGTCTTCAAAATACAGTTTACAATCCAGACAATACACACAATTATGCACACTGACTGAAAAGCAAATAACATCCTTAGGTTCAAAGGCGTGTATTAGGCTAAGACCACTGGGGCCTTTTAAGCCTAGCCATGCATCCCAAATCGATAAGAAGTTCTGGGACTCTTTGCAAGTGTAAGCAGAGGACTCGGAGAACATTTGCAAGCAAGGCCCTGGAAGATGAATCCTTTACAGGTTGCCTGTGTCCATTGTTTTAACCCAAAAATACTAAAAATGTCACACCCATGTCTACTAAAAATGCCATAATAAACAAACCATCTTTCTCCACCATACAATCTGCTGACATCCACCCAAACCAAGATTTCAACCAAACACCAAACCAAAGACTACACCTTAAAAGTTTAAAAATAGTCACCCTAAACCTTAGCAGCATATGCAACAAAATCCCAAGTTTTCATGCCTGGATGACTCAACATAACCCAGATATCCTAGCCACAACAGAGACATGACTAAAACCTGAAATAAAAGATGGTGAAATACTACCTCCGGTTATACTACTATTTGGGATTGATAGAACACATAAAAACAGCAAATGCAATAGTTATAATTTCCCCACATATGCTCACAGTAACTCCCTATACGGGCACAATCTCAGAACTTGGGAAAGCAGAAATCCCTATCCTCGCTCCTAAAACTTAATACAGCCAAGAATATATGCATTGTTCTGCAGTACGGAACTTCCAATACCTGAAAACATACTATCTTATATAGAAGATATAATCACAAATGAAATTATTCTCCTGGGTAATGTAAACAGTGCTGAATTTGCAGATAAAGACTGCCAGTCGATCAACAGGATGAACCTCTCTGGATTCACTCAATTTATTAATGCTCCAAAACATGGCAAAAATAACTCCCAGTAATCTATCCTGATCTGGATTCTGGTTACCAACTCATCTATTATTACCTCCTCAGGTACCCTCCCTGATACACTAAGTGCCCACTTACCATCTTTTACCCACAGGAATATTACACAAATAACAAAGGAACATAAACTCCAAAAACAGAAACTCACCCTCCACCTCTCCTACATTCAACTTACAACAACACATAAAAACATACACAGATCATTATCCTGCCCATCTCTTACAATTTTAATCAACATATATGTCGTTAAAAAAACTCTCAGATCAGAATACAAACTTTTCAGCATAAATAAACCAAATAAATCCCTGAACAAAGGCTATACTTGTACTCAACAGCCAAAAAATGGAACTCCTTACCCCTAACCACCAAAACTATTTCTAACCTACCCACCTTTAAATGTTCCCTAAAAGAATGCTTTACAAAATCATGGACTTGTCCCTGTGCCAATCCTGGCTGAGATTACTCAATACATTTCATTCACCTCATTTCAACCTGTCATACCTCACAGCCCTCTCCAACCTCCTACTCTGTTTATTTTGTTTTTCCCATTAACTTAACATATCCACTTTCTGTCTGCAGACCTTTCCTCTGCTTCTTTCTCTTTCCTTTCTACTCATCTAAGCTATCAGAAAATACCACGCCCTGCACTCTTCTTATAATTTCCTTTTTTTGTCATTCTTACTTCCTTTTATAACACTAATATGAACTATGAACAACCTCTTTCATTGGTATGGAGATCACGGTACAGTGGGGATTGGGGAATTTTCCCTTTTCCCCACTGTGATGCAATCTCGGAGTTGGTGTATATATATATATATATATATATATATATATATATATATATATATATATATATATATATATATATAATTTGTAGGAGTGGGGGGTGTAGGGGGGGCATGCCCTCCCTGCAAAAACATAGAAGTTTACTTTGTTTCATCTGAGTTTTCAGAAGGTCAAACATATAGTCTTGACCATATGAAATTAAAATTTCTAAAAACTCGATCTTCTGACATAAACCCATGTGTGTGTGGATATGTATATGTATGTACACACACACACATATATATATATATATATATATATATATATATATATATATATGTACACACACACACACACATATATATATATATATATATACATAAAGTAGAGCACATTATAATATTGAAGCAGATGAGAAAGACTGGAATCATGAGCCATAAATCATTAGAGAGAATGATGAAGTTTTATCACATGGAATCACCCTTTACCAATGGTTAATGGTGCGTTGGGATGGTGTGCTGGCATGTCTTTAAGTGTTTGGCTCAGACCATGGATATTGCAATTGTGATTGTACAGAGATGCAGAATGGCTAATTTGGGGCGGTAAATTACAGTGTGTGTGTGTGTGTGTGTGTGTGTGTGTGTGTGTGTGTGTGCGCGCGCGCACAAACTCACATGCAGTAATTGTTGTAACAGAAAAGAACTGAGAAGTGTGGAGCACAGGCATAGGGATACCTACCTGACACCTATGTGATTGCCAGCTGATGACAGCAGTATGTTTTTACTGCTACAGGTGTGTGTGGTTGGGTGGTGCAGTGGTTAGCATTGTCGGCTCACAGCAAAAGGCTCTCCAGTTCGATTCTCGGCTGGGGTGCCTTCTGTGCAGAGTCTACATGTCCTCCCAGCATTTGCGTGGGTTTCCTCTGGGTGCTCTGGTTTCCTCCCACATTCCAAAGATATGCAGTAGATGGAGTGGACACTCTAAATTGGCCCTAGGTGTGATTGTGTGCGTGCAAGTGTGTGTGGTGCATCCACTGAGGAGGGTTGGGTGTTTGGCCAGCAACCTGGACCTGTAACTGCTACAGAAACAATAAGCAATGAAAGGTATTTGTTGCCTGATGTACCACATGGTGTGTAAATAGGAGAGAGGTGTGTGCGGTTGCAACTTGACAACTGAATTGGCCACTATGCCCGACTTACAAATAGTAACTAACCAGAATCTGAAAATGAGCACAGGTCGGAGTTGGACAATTGTGAGCACTTTGGAATAATCATAATATTCACCGAGGAAAAAAATTAATAGACTGCAACAAGATCCACTGAAACTGTTGCTAGGTCATCTTCAGGTTGCACAAAAATAATTATGGTAAAAGAAACAAAGCTTATGACAGTCACATTTTTTATTTCTCAAGGAACTGTCACAATTCTTGCATAGGAGTGAATAGAAAAGGATGTAGCAGTGTAAACTGCAAACTAGTATTGACTAACTCAGACAGAAAAATGTGCACATTGCTAGGAGCAGTGATAGTATGCATTATATTGTGCTTACTGAGAAATACCTTGAGTAACATCAGGAAATGTGCAATGGAAATTTCATTGACTATGCACAGTAAAGCAATAGTAAGTATACGTAGAGATTAACGTCAGTAGCCTATCTGAGAGGTAACAAGACTGACAACTGCATTATATCATGATCTGTCTGAAATAAGACTATTATTTGGTGGACAATAAGAGCATTTATTTGCAGACATATCTGAGTAGCCAGTATGAATTTGAATAAACAGAGCAGAACACAGTTTCATTTTGTAACGTTATTTACTGTGCAAGTGCTATTCAGATGACACGAATAAGAAAAAAGATAAGGGAACACTTTTGCTGGCACCTCACGCAGACAGTTTTGCCTGATGTTTATTGTTATGCATAGGTGACTAATGAGGGCAATAAATGTGATACCATGGCTTACTGAGGGAGGGAAAATGGGAGGAGTAATCTGAGAAAGAACTGAAGCATGCAAAAGCAGTATCCTCCAAAAAGTCTTGTTATGTCAGCAATGAGTGGACGAATGGATGATTTTTTCCCTCCACAGAATGTGTAACATCATCAGTAGGAAAAATGTTTGTAAGAGACACTGCAGAACAGTTAGTGATACTAGTAAGGAGGACTCAAAAATTAGCGCTGCTTCTCTGTTCTTTCATTCTAAGTGAATGGAACTGATATATGTTGCGCACAGAGCAACATCAGGCAGCGCCGCTTAAACTATTCCCGGCTCCACAAAGTCTACTCTTCACTTTTTCACTTAGAACTGCTCTAAATCTCAAATTAAGCACTCCATTCTCATTCTAAAGCCATGCACTTGCTCGTATAAGTAATCTCATAGGTAAACACAAACTAAAGCACTACATCCTCTTATACTCCTTCAAAGCACTTGCTCCCTATTGGTTCTTTCTGATCAGTCAATAAGTAGTTCCCTATATTATTCAGGCATGTCCAAAGGTCAGTTTCGAGTTTACTCTCCAGTCCAGCTGGTGAATCTAGGAATCTTGAGGCAATGTTACAACTGCCTTATGTATACAGACCACCCTCTCCTCCTCCCAACAAGCTCAAATATATGTGAGAGATGCAACTATATAGCCAAATTGGAGGCTAAGCTCTCTCAACCCAGTACTGGCACAGCCTGTCAGGAGGAGAAGGTAACCACACACACCACAAATCCAGTCTCACATAGACCTATCGCATCAGCAAACCAAACACATAAACACACAAAAACATACTCGGAGGCAATAAATAAAAATCTGCCTAAGCAGCAGAGACCTCCAAAGCAGACATCCAAGCAACACCTACCACGAAACAATATCCACGTAGCACATAGCTCACAAAGTCAGTGTGCCACACAGTCACAGCCCTTAAGGCTAAACAACACATCTAATACACTTGTAATAGGTGACTCTATTGTCAGACACACTGACATCCCACTCACCAGGCTGAACAAGGAGAAGGTCACTGTAAACTGCCTGTCGGGTGCCAGGATCCGCCACATAACACAAGCACTCGGGTCACTCCAAAGCAAGTACAGTTTATTATTTATTTATTTCAGTTTGATTACCGGGGAAGTCCACTGGGCCAAGAAGTGCCCATTTTCAGTGGAGGCCTGGGGAGAAAAGCTCCAAGAACAGTATAATACAATATAGGTTACAGAATAAAAGCTCCAAGAACAGTATAATACAATATAGGTTACAAAATGCAAATAAAGATTACAAAGTAAAAATACATTCAATATAGTCTGTAAAAACAAGTAGGGTTAATACATTTGAGAGCTGCAGAGAACTTGGTGGCAGATTTTTTTTTTTTTTGAATCAATATTTATATGCTTACAGTCACTTAAAGTCTGTTAGTTGTAGTTATTTTGAGAAATTAGAATAAGTATGAGAGTATAGTGGAGTAGGAGTAGGAGTGCTTAGTTAGGAGTCCCTATGGAATTTAAGTGGGGTGAAATCAGGAGCATTTCCATTTGGAGGATAGGTGAAGAAAAAGTTGAGTTTTGAAGGATTCAGTGTTGGGTATAGTCCTAAGTGAAGTAGGCAGAGAGTTCCATTTTTTACCTAGTGAGAAGGAGAGTAAAAGCTGGCCAGCTGGTCATTTCGGTTTACTAATGAAGATTAGGTTTTGGTTTTCAGATCTCAGTGATCTGTTAGGGATGTATGGAGGAAGGATGTCCTTTAAGGCTGGGCATTTATTAGGGGAGAATATTAGTTTGTGAGCAGTGGTTAGTTGTAGATAGTCTAGGTGATTAGGGAGTTCTAGCCAGTTCAGAGAACGAAGGCTGTGGCAATGGTGACTTGATGTTTTGGATTTGGTGGCAAATTTAGATATCTTATTATAGCAAGCTTCGAGCTTAGAGGTGTTGGTAGCAGACAAGTTGGTTAGGAGAGGGGCTCCATACAGAAGGGAAGGTAGGAGGAAGGATGTTGCCAGGGTATGCCTAGTGGAGTTTGAAAGGAAGTGATTGTTCCTATATAGCATACCTAGCTTTTGGTGGGTTTTCTTTATGTTATGTTGCATGTGAAGATCAAATTTGAGGTGTTCGTCTATGGCGATGCCAAGGAGTTTTGCAGATGGGACCACTTCAATGGCAGTGTTAGTTTGGCTGAGAACATTGAACGTGTTTTTTCCACAGAGGAAACTTTGGAGGGGAGAAAAATTTGTATTTTGGATTTATTGGAGTTGAGAGAAAGGTGGTTTTTGTGCATTCAGTTCTCTGTGGTGGTAAAGGCTAATTGGGTTTTGGTCTGGAGTTCAGGAAGGTTTGGGGCAGAGCAGACCAAGGTAGAGTCATCTGCGTATTGGATGACTGTGGTGTCAGGGATGAAGATGTGAAGGTTGTTTATGAAGATGTTGAAAAGCATGGGTCCAAGGATGGATCCCTGAGGAACGCCAGTAGGTGTAGGCAAAAAGGAAGAGAATGAGTTCTTCCATTTGACTGCTTGAGATCTATCAGTAACTGGAGAACCAGGAAAGAGTGTTTGGGGAGAGTTTGAGATTAGCCAGATGATGAAGAAGGTGTGTGTGGGAGATGGTGTCAAAAGCTTTTGAAAGGTCTAGCAGTGCTGTGGATACAATGAGTCCAGAGTCTCGAGCATGATTGATAGTGTCTAAGAAGAATAGTAGTGCAGTTATGGTACTGTGGCCGGGACGGAAGCCATGCTGTGTGGGTGTAAGGAGGTGATTTTGAATGAGATAGGGTAAGAATTGGTGGTGGACGCATTTTTCTAGAATTTTAGATATTGGAGAGAGTAGGGCGATAGGGCAGAAGTTAGAAATAGAGGTGTTTTTGCCTCCTTTGTGAAGAGGTAGGATGTAGGCTGAACGCCAAAGTTTGAGTACGTATGACTCAGTTAAGGATCTATTAATCAGAATACTAATTGGAAGGGCGATACCTTCAGCTGCATGTTTGAGGAAGGAAGAGGGAATGTTGTCAGGGGCGTTAGAACCTGGCTTTAGCTTGGAGAGAAGCTTTTTTATAAAAGATGTGGATACAGGTTTGAGATGGAAATTGGGGGGATTATTGTTTGGGTTGTTGGGTGGAGAGGAAAGGGAGTTAGGTGGGTTGTTATTAGGAAATGTTATGGTTAGTTTAGCTATGGATTCAGTGAAGAAGGTATTGATGTGGGAGCTAAGTTCATTGTCGGATAGATTAGGGTTGGGACAGGGGTTGCAGTGAGATCCGGGATGAAGAAGGGAATTGACTGATTTCCAAAATTGTTTAGGGCTTTTATGGTTATTGGACTGAAGTTTAATATAGTATTTTTTTTGTCTTTGGTAATGAGTTTCTTTACTTGGTTGTGGAGTTGGGTGTATAGAAGTAAGGTAGAGGATAGTTTATTTTTCTGGTAGAGCTTCCAGGACATGTCTCTGTGATGCATGATTTGTTTAGTTTCTTTGGTCACCCATGGTGCAGAGTTAGTTTTGATTCGCTTATTTCTTAGAGGGGCTAGGGAGTTGAGAGCATCTAGGAAGATGGAACTAAAGTGTTCAACAGCATTGTCAAGTGGGAGGATATTTAGAGGTTGCCAGTTGATTTGTTTGAAGATGTTACAGAAAATTAAGGGGTTAAAGTTACTGAGGTTACGAGTTTGAATGTAGAGGTGTTGGTGTTGGGTGGAGCTGTTTGATCGATGGATGAAGACAGGGAGATGGTCACTGAAGGTGTCAGGGGTAGTGCCACTCAGAGTGATTTTGTTTGGATGGGAGACTAGAATCCAGTCTAAGATGGACCCTGGGGGGTTGTTTTTGTTAGGGCGAGTAGTTGAGGAGATTACTTGGGTGAAGTTTAGAAGGTTAATGGAAAGTGAGGGTGATGGTGAGGTGATTTTATTCCAGTCGATATTGACATCGTCTAGAATATATGTTTCATATTTTATTTGAGTTGAGGACCAGTATAGAATATCTTCAAGGGTGGAGATATTGTTGCCAGGGGAGATATTATAAGGATATGAAGCAGATATTCTTGTGTTTGTTTAATCGGAGAAGGCCAGCTGTGATTTCGGAGTTTGTGAAATTAGGGGTAGGAATTTGATTATTAGAGAGAGATGATTAGAGTAAATTATGGCAGAGCCACCACCTTTTTTGTTTAAACAGTCACTTCTGAGGATGTGGTAACCAGGAGGTAATATTTCAGAGTCAGTGGTATGGGGTTTTAGCCAGGTTTCAGAGATGGCTAGGATGTCGGGTTTATTGTGATTAATCCAGGCTTGTAGATGGTGACATTTGTTGTTAAGGCTCTGGGCATTGATAGTGAAGATTTTCAGAGTGTTAAGGGGGAAGTGGGAGGGGGACAGGAAGGGTGGGGAGTGTTATTTGTTGTAGGTGAGGAGGAGGATGGAGGGATGGAGTAGTTTGTACTGGGACAAGGGCCAGGGTTAGGATGAATGTCTCCAGATAAGGCTAGGACATTGCAGGTGATCAGTTTTGGACTGTAAAGTTTGTATAGTAGGTATTTGTTAGGGTTTAGCAGAGGTTTCAGAGAGAGAGTTTTAGATGAGGTAGAGAATAGTTTGGGATGAAAAAGGTGTAACAGGTTGGGTGGAATAAGGGAGGAGCATATGGAGTGAAAGTGAGAGAGTTCGAGAGGTAGTAGTTGGGGGTTAGGGGTAGTTTGAGTAGGACATAGGAGAGGACGAGCTTTATGGGAATATGAAGTAGCATGACAAAGAGTTATTAGTAAGATGAGAAGGGAGCAGGGGAGTTGAATAGTTAAGGGGAGTTGGTAGGGCATGTTAGGATAAGGTAGGGTAATATACAGACAGGAGAAGAATAGTAATGTATGTTAGTTGTGGGAGTGGTGACCAGTTGTTCCATAGCATTTGAGTTTATAAATTCTAGGAACTGTTGGGCGAGAGTGTTTGGGCTTGAGTAGTTTTCCCAATCGATGTTTGGGTAGTTGAAGTCACCCAAAATAATAGTGTTTGGAGAGACCTTCATATTCTCCAGTGTTCTCAGAAAAGCCGAGTGAGGTTCCTGTGTTTGGGAGGGTGGTCTGTAGCAGGCTACAAACTGAAAGGCAGTTTTGCCCACTGTTAGTTGCACATGGATGGTCTCCGAAGCTTCGTGCAGTGCCACTAGCCTGGAGGTGTGGGTATCTTTGATAAATATGGATACTCCCCCTCCTTTTGTGGTTCGGTCCGAGTTTTGGGGCTGGAAAGCATTGTCCATGCTGGTGTGAATGACATGAGAAGTACCTCCCTGGACTACATGAAAAAAGATGTACAGGAGCTCTTTGATCATGTAGCCCAGGCCAGTATGACCCTGACCTTGAGTAGCATCTTACCCTCACCAAGAATGATGCCACAGTATAAAGACAAAATGATCAATTTTAACAATTGGCTAAAGTACTGATGTCATTCAAAGTGGATCCTGTGTCTGTCAGCCTGGGATGACATGCTCAACAAGCCACGTTGCTTCGCTAGGGACGGCTTGCACCTATCACCCCTGGGCTTTCGAATACTGGCTAAGGCTCTTGCCTCCCCCATAGTGCCTTTTTTAGGCAAGGCTCAAAAGACAAACCCACCCCCATAGACAACACAAAGAAAAAAAAACTAAAGGTAATGCTGCTCAATGCCAGAAGTCTAAACCTCAAGATGCATGCACTCGAGACTCTCCTCAGTATGGAGAATATCGATATCTGTGCAGTAAAAGAAACCTGGTTCAAGGCTCCCGAGAGCACCCCAGCACTATCAGGCTATACTTCATACCATGCTTTCCAGCCCCAAAACTCAGACCGAACCACAAAAGGAGGGGGAGTATCTATATTTATCAAAGATACCCATACCTCCAGGCTAGTGGCACTGCACGAAGCTTCGGAGACCGTCCATGTGCAACTAACAGTGGGCAAAACTGCCTTTCAGTTTGTAGCCTGCTACAGACCACCCTCCCAAACACAGGAACCTCACTCGGCTTTCCTGAGAACACTGGAGAATATGAAGGTCTCTCCAAACACTATTATATTGGGTGACTTCAACTACCCAAACATCGATTGGGAAAACTACTCAAGCCCAAACACCCTTGCCCAACAGTTCCTAGAATTTATAAACTCAAATGCTATGGAACAACTGGTCACCACTCCCACAAGAGGGGAAAACATATTGGATCTGGTCATCACCAACATGGGGTCTCTATGTTCCACACCAGAGGTATACCCCTCACTGGTAAGATCAGACCATAAACAAATCTCACTGGACATCCATATGCTGTCCCCACCCCTAGCCAAGGAAACCACGGTGAAGAACTTCTCAAAAGCAAACTTCACACTTCTCAAAACGGAGGTGGAATCCTTCAAAGCCCCCGGGCCAGTGGACAATACGGCCCAAAATGCAGAATCCTTTACAAAAGCATTCTATGGACACCTACAGGAATGCATGGAGCATGCTATCCCAAATAAAACCAAGACTCACTCCTCCAAAGACAGGAGACCTGTCTGGTGGACCCCGGCCATAAATAAGCTATACAACAGAAGGAGAAAGCTACTACATGACAGAGCAAAATCCCAAAAAGGGAAGGCGTCACTGACAAGTACTAGCAAGAAACTACGATCCCTCATAAAATCTTCTAAGGCCAGCTTTGAAAGAAAAATTGCACGAGACACTAAAGATAATCACAAGGCCTTCTTTAGTTATGTCAGAAACCTGGGAGGCAACTCCCAGATATGCTCCGAGTTAGTGCAAAATGACAAAAAAATTCACTGAACCCACAGACATTGCCAACATCCTGGCAGAAAGGTTCAGAGCAAACTTCTCCCCGCCTTCCCCCCCAAAAGAGCAAATGTCTGTCCCAAAAGAGTGCAGCCTTCCTGTGATCACAGATGCACAGGTGAGAGCTGCCATCTCCAAAGCTAAAAACACAGCACCAATGGGACCAGACGGTGTCCCGGGCTGCGTCTTACACGAGCTCCAAGAAGAACTAAACCCTCATATAAAGTCACTGTTCAATCTCAGCCTTACTACAGGATATGTTCCCAAGGAATGGCGTACAGCAACAGTGGTCCCACTCCACAAAGGTGGTGCCACAACAGACCCCAGAAACTATCGCCCTATAAGCCTGACTAGCCTGGTCTGCAAAGCTATGGAACGTATCATCATGGAAATCATAAACAAAGATATTGGGAACCTCCAGACAGTGGATCCTACCCAATTCGGCTTCGTTAAGGGCAGATCTTGCCTCTTGAAACTGGTCGACTTCTTTGAAACAGTTACCAAAGCCATAGATAAAGGGAAGGTAGTCCACACTGCCTACCTGGACCTTGCAAAGGCCTTTGACACAATACCCCACTCAGGCATCATAAATAAGCTCACCAGCTTAAACATCAACCCCCGTGTCACAAGATGGGTTGCAAACTGGCTCAGGGATAGAACCCACATGGTCAGAATAGCAGGTGCCATGTCAGACTCTAAACCAGTTACAAGTGGTGTCCCACAAGGCTCAGTCCAGGGACCTCTCTTGTAAGGTATATATTACTCCGAGGTACAGGCCAACACGGGTGGACTATGGCTGACCAAGTTCACAGATGACTGCAAACTGGGTGCTATAATCGACTCTCCGACTGACACAAGCATCCTCCAAAAGGGTTTCACAGAGACGGATAACTGGTGCCAGAGCCATGGCCTAAAGCTAAATGCCAAAAAGTGCATAGTTATCCCCTTTGGGGAAAAGAAAGTGCCCACAAATTACCACATAGGTGGTAATCCATTAAGTACGGAAAAGTAATTAGGGACTTGGGGACCCAAGTAGATAGCAATCTCTCCTTTGACAATCACGTTGCCAAAGTGGTTAGAAAGACCTTCTATATAGCCCACCTTATCATGAAAGGATTCACATCCAGATCAAGAGAGGTCATTGTGCCCCTCTACTCATCACTTATCAGGTCCATAATTGAGTACAATGCCCAGTTTGGGATGTACCTTACCCGACACCTTCAGCAACTGGAAAGACCCCAAAAGTATCTCACCAAGAGGATCAAGGGGCTCAAACAGATGCCCTATGCAGTTCGGCTAAAGAAACTCCAGCTCTACTCAGTTGCGTACCGCCTACTCAGAGGCGATCTGTGTCTGACGTATAAAGCCATGTCCATCCCAGAATTAATGGACATCCCTCACCTCAGGAAATCTAAATCCCTTAGAGCTACACGCTCCAGGGACCTGAACCTCATCACAGAAATAAATAGGACATGCTGGAGGGACAGATTCATATCCCAGAGGCTCCCCTCACTCTGGAACAAAATCCCAATCCATGTCAGGCAGAGCCCCTCACTGACCCTCTTCAAGAGAAATCTTGACGAATGGATGGGAGATCGTAAGTTTACCCCTGGGATCTCTTCTGTGTCGCTGCTTGACAGAGGCACAGTAAACAAACCTTAAAAGGGCTACCTTCTGTGACCTACTATACAGAGGCACAGTCAACTAATCTAAAAGAGTGGCGAAAGCCAAACATACTCTGGCTAGGCTTATACATGCCCTAGTGCAGATAGCCTAGTATCAACCTATGAAACTATATGACAGCCCAGCCATGAGCATTATAATTTCAACAACTACTGCATTACGGGGACGATTTTGACTTTGAAGGAAGCAAGCTCTGATCAGGAGGTCTGCCCCCAGAAGGGCATTGGGGTTACAAACACAAAATAATATGTAGTGACTACTACTTCCTGATAAATACGAGTTACCCATGTGTACAAATTCAAGAAAAGATAAAAAAAAAAAAGTGTTTTTTTCCCCGTAGTATTCCTTTAAATATCCAACTAATAGTACTAATCTATGAACCATAAGGCCATTGCCTGTGATTCCCAATCCGGTCTACATTTGTTAAGTAAATTCAATCAACTTGGATCACTAGTTTTAGGCAAAGTAATAAATTGCATTTTAAAATATTAATAGATTTATTACCCGTTTAAAGTAACAACTAGCTGTTAATGCCCTAGAAACCTTTATGTACCCAGAATTCTAACCTATCTCGTTGCTGGGTTCAACTTTGAAGTAGGGAAATAACCTCCCTACGGTAAGTGGTGTGGAAGCCATGCAGCCAGGAAAGGTGTGTTAAGCATTTGTTTTCAGTATACAGGGTAAGCACAACAATTTACAAGGCAACTAATTTAGAATAAGCAAGTTTAACGTGGACTCAGTACTTGTTTGTATGACTAAGGTAAAGGTGCATTTTTTTCCGTTGTATTCTACGGAAAACCTAATTTGAAAGGTGTAAAATAACCGAAAACGAGAAAATAAGGTTAACCTGTGAGAGGTAGATTGAGGACATGCTTTCCAATTGTCTGTGCAAGCACGATTCAGTGGGTCTTTTGTTTTACAAGCAATAAGTAGGAGGCGGTTTGAACAATGCCCCCACCCTAGCATGTCCGTAAAAAGTAGCAGTCACTTAACTCAACCTGCCTTTCCTGTTATAAAGTTTAACCGTAAATAAAAAATGCTGCTCTCTCACTCCATTTTACGCCCCTTGTGGTCTGTGCTACAGCGGACTTTGATCAAATTTTCTCCACCAACACCTTCTTGGTTAATTCTTGGAAATATAACTTCCCTGTTTGGAGTTCTCTCTCCTTTCTGTTGACAGCAGCAAGCATTGAACTGCATCATTAAGCCTTTTCAAACGTACAGATGTCATAGGATGCGCACGAGCTGTTTATTTTGTCACTTCAACTACTCGGGGCAAGCCGCGTCCCGTAACCTCGGGAAAGGAGATACTTGTCCAAACCACCTCAGCGGCGTGTGGTTCACTGTTTTCTTTAATAAAATAATGGATACCACCACAGTGATTTGTTTGTTTTTAAAGCAAGCTTTGCTTTTTCAATTTATTTTTTACCTACCGACATTGTGAACGATTTTTCGACATCAGCTATACAATGCTGATTGTATATCCGGAGTGGGGGATGGGTAGGAGTATTAAATTGCTCCGGCGAAAAGATAGTGTCTTAAAGGCACATGAGCTAATATGTCGGAGGACTAAAATTCCATTTGACAGCTTAGTTTATACGGGGTGAGGTTGATGGAATTTTCAAGCCAAATAAGTACGGTGGGACAGCTGAATGTAAGGTGTTTTGCTAAAAACATAGTTTAGGACAGTGGAACAGCTGAATGTGAGGTGTTTTTCTAAAAAAACATATGTAGTCTGGGACACTGGAAATGCTGAAAGTAAGGTGTTTTTATAACAAAGTACTTGGTTTAGGACGGGAAATTAGCATACCTTGTCGCTCAGATGTGCGATAACCTGCCAGTCAATGTGGACACGCCCTAACCAGCGCAGCACCGCCCGCGAGGTACTACACTGGTAGATTACCGCGAACAATCTTGCATGGAGAACTTTGTATTGGTCCTGAATCCTGATAAACATCAGGAATGCACTCATTACATTTGAGACTGCTGCGGCGTTAAAATGCTTAAAGCATGTACTATTTTTTAATAAAACCATAAGTGAACACTTTGAAACCTGTGAGTCCAATACCCGCTCTCAGACTCCCATGAAGACACTATAATGTAAACGGTAGAAAGTTGAAGTAAAAGTTAATAGAAAGCTGATGCAAATTGGTGTAGAAAAGTGGGTTGAAAACAAATCGTTATCATGGTAATTGCATAAAGAAATATTGAACACGGGATAGCTAAAATTCACCACTGGATGGGTAAGAAAATAAAATTATACAGTTAAGTGACTTAAATGCCTTGCAAACAGCCTAACATATTAATTTGATAATCATACTGAGAAGACAATTGCAGAAATGTGGATTTAAAAACCGTTACACCAGTTGTCCCCGGATACTTTACATAACTAACAAATATAATATATAGCACGTTGACTTTCAGATTAGTAGGCCCCAGAACATGGCATGGAAAAATTAAGCCCCACACTTTTAAGTTTCTTCCTCGTTGAAAATGTATCCTTCAACGGTATCTCATTAGGAGGAACATTCCTCATTTTAAGGTTTAACTATTCCATGATGTATATTGTTTCATATTGAAAAGGTCAGTCACATGTTCCCTGTTAAGGGTTTTCACAGAAATCCCTGGCAATATATGTTGAATCATGATAATTCTCAAAGTAGAAGTATAAAGTAACATTTTATATATGCTGTGAACGTTCTAACTAATACTGTTAATAAGTGTACCACACGTTGTCATTTATTCCACATTATGAGGTGGTGATATTCCACTTTATATGGATGTAAGGTGGTGAGCTGTGACTAAAAAGCATACTGTAGTTACGAAAACTAAGGACAAGGACTTGTCAAAGCTACAACACACTGGCTGCAAGTGTGTATCTCAGGTACACCTCATTACAAAGGACATTCCTCATTTTGGGTCTTAAAAGCCCACATTCCTCGTAATTCTACATTGAAAGGGTATGTTATATATTCAATGATACAAATTTTGTAGTTGATATCTGTGATGACAGTTAATACCGAATCGTATTAATTCTTCAAAAGAACTTTTTTAAAGTAACATATGTAACCATCTTGTGAGCTTCCTAGTTAAAGTTCTTAGTAGGTTGGTAGTGAGTCTAATGTCTCATTAGAACACTTCACCTAACTTAAATAACTCTGCAAAGCCAACCAATCCTAGTACTGTACCCATTTAGGACTGTTAATCTACTGCTCATCCTATCTCTAGGAGTTAGGGAAAACTACCCCAGCAATGTTGAGCTCTCTATAAGCAACTAAAACCAGGAGAAGACATATAGTGAATCAATTTGTTATCCTTCTCAGCTATAGCGAGCATCATCTGCTCTCTCGGAGCCTTATTCTACAACTCTGCTTTTACTCTGATAGTAAATACTATCACAGGAATATTAAACTTAGAAATATCTTTTAAAATTTAATATTATACTGTAGAGAAGGAAATGTATCCTATCTGTTAGTTAATATGTATGTCAAAGTCTCTTCTATGGAAATTGTATGTCAAAAGTCTGTCCTTAAAACTATGTTTTGTAAAAAAAATTGTTCTCGTGGAGCTTTTCTCCCTGGGCCTCCACTGAAAATGGACCTGTAATCAAGTTGGACTCTCCCGGTCAACAAATGTGAAATAAATGTGTGTGCCACATTTTATCCATTTGTGCCATGTTATGGGGGGAGTGTTGAGAGCGAAGTTTCTTCCATGCTGAGGAGGATATGGTAGCTATAAAAAAACTGGATAAGTTACATCACATTGGTTTTATTTATTCAGAAAACAGATGAACTTAGTATTTGTGTAGCAATTACTAATTTGAAAAAGGCTAAAGAATACACACTGTGTCAAAACATAATGTTGTGAAGGACTGTCAGTCAGAATGATGCAAAACCCAGGATGTTCTTTGAAGTGGGTGCATGAAGAAATCTGTTAAATCCTTTTTTGATTGTTCTGTGTTTGGATGTGTATGGGTTTATTCCTGTGTAATATAAATGTTTTATCTGATTTTCACAAAAGATTCCTATTTTAAAAAAAATGTAAAGCAGAATGACTGTGTTACTGAAACAGAATAATATTACTAATAGTAGCCAAAAGTCGCTGTTACAGTAAATCTTAAGATTCTTCTACATTCACCCCTTCCTATAATGTGGAAGAGTGAAGGCATTTGCATTGTTTAGGTGGTTGAACTCCTGCATGCAAAGTGTTACAGGAAGAGCTGTATACACTGTTCGATTCTGAAAGTATGGTAGCATCTCCAGGATGATAGGGATAAAAGTCAACAATGTTGTGTTGTGACTTTCGGCTTTTCCCGGTTAGGGGTCGCCACAGCAGAACTCCGGTCCGCTAATGATTGGCAGTTGATTTTTACGTACCGAGTTGCCAGCCCTGACGCACAACCTTCAACGAAAGTACGTCCGTTTACGCATGTCTCCATGCAGAAGATGCTCTAACTGAGATTCGAACCAGACAGCGTCTTACTGTGAGGCAACAGTGCTACCGCAGCACCACCACCACCGCGGCTTATGAACCAAAGTCAACAATACTCTACTTAATATACTTACAGCCATAAGTTTCCTGATTTTTGGGTGCTTTAATTGAATGGCTTCTGCCCTACCACAAGGGTTGAAGATGCATGATTACTACAATTTGAGGCTGCAGAACCCATCACTTCTAATATATATATATATATATATATATATATATATATATATATATACATATATATATATATATATATATATATATATATATATATAAATAACACCCCTAAGGAATTCTTAACTACGAGCACTCATAAAATCGTCTTAAGGCCAGCTTCGAGAGAAAAATTGCACAGGACACTAAGGACAATCACAAGGCTTTCTTTAGTTATCTTAGGAGCCTGGGTGGGAATTCCCAGATATGCTCAGAATTAGTCCAAAATGACAAAAAGTACACCGAACCCACAGACATTGCCAGCATCCTAGCTGACAGGTTCAGCGCAAACTCCCCCCCCCCTTCCCCACCAAAAGGGCAAATATCTATCCCAGCAGAGTGCTGCCCCCCTGACATCTCAGATGCTCAGGTAAGAGCCGCCCTCTCCAAAGCAAAAAACACAGCATCAGTGGGACCAGACGGTGTCCCGGGCTGCGTCCTACATGAACTCCAAGAAGAACTAAACCCAAACATAAAACTACTGTTCAATCTCAGCTTTACTACAGGATATGTACCAAAAGAGTGACGTACAGCAACAGTGGTCCCTCTCCACAAAGGTGGTGCCTCAACGGATCCTGGAAACTATCGCCCCATAAGCCTGATTAGCTTGGTCTGCAAAGCTATGGAAAGGATCATCATGGACCTCATAAATAAAGATATTGGGGACCTACAGACACTGGATCCTACCCAGTTCGGCTTTAAGGGCAGATCCTGCCTCTTAAACCTGGTTGATTTCTTTGAAACAGTCACCAAGGCCATTGACTAGGGGAAGGTGGTCCACACAGCCTACCTGGACCTTGCAAAAGCCTTCGATATAGTACCCCACTCGGGCATTATAGATAAGCTCACCAGCTTAAATATAAACCCCTATGTCACTAGATGGGTTGCAAACTGGCTCAAGGACAGAACCCACATGGTTAGAATTGCTGGAGCCATGTCAGACTCCAAACGAGTTACAAGTGGTGTCCCACAAGGCTCAGTCCTGGGACCTCTCTTGTTCGGTATATATTTCTCGGAGGTACAGGCTAACACGGAAGGACTGTGGCTTACCAAGTTCGCAGATGACTGCAAACTGGGCACCATAATCGACTCTCCAGCCGACACAAGCATCCTACAAAAGGGCCTCATAGAAACAGACAACTGGTGTCAGAGCCATGGCCTCAAGCTAAACGTCAAAAAGTGTATAGTCATCCCCTTTGGCAAAAACAAAGTGCCCACAAATTACCACATAGGTGGTAATCCATTAAGTACGGAAGAAGTAATTAGGGACCTGGGGACCCACGTTGATAGCAATCTCTCATTTGACAATCACGTGGCCAAAGTGGTTAGAAAAACATTTTATATAGCCCACCTAATCATGAAGGGATTCACATCTATATCAGGGGAGGTCATCGTGCCTTTTGACTCATCCCTCATCAGGTCCATAATTGAGTACAATGCCTCTTTTGGGATGTACCTTACCAGACACCTGCAGCAACTGGAAAGACCCCAAAAGTACCTCACCAAGAGGATCAAAGGGCTCAAACAGATGCCATATGCTGCCCGGTTAAAGAAACTCCAGCTCTACTCAGTGGCATTCTGCCTGCTCAGAGGCAATCTGTGCCTGACGTATAAAGCCATGTCCAACCCGGAATTAATGGACATGCTGCACCTCAGAAAATCCAAATCCCATCGAGCTACGCGCTCGAGAGACTTGAACCTCAGCACTGAAATAAATAGGACATGCTGGAAGGACAGATTCATAACCCAGAGGCTCCCTTCACTCTGGAATGAAATCCCAGTCCAGGTTAGGCAGAGTCCCTCATTGACTCTCTTCAAGAGGAATCTTGGATGAGTGGATGGGAGATAGTAGGTTTACCCCGGGTATCACTTCTGTGTCACTGTTAGACAGAGGCACAGTATACTAACCTCGAAAAAGGGCATAGCAAAATTAATTTAAAATGGGTGGCGAAAGCCAAACACACTCTGGCTAGGCTTATAAATGCCCTAGGGCAGATAGCCTAGTATGAACCTATGAATCATAAATGTCTTACTGAACAAACCCTTGCTATTCCCTAAATAATTGCCCTAGAATACAGTAGCCCTGCAACCATCGATTGTGTTGAAATGCTTTTTGTAGTCCCAACTAAGCTGCTAGCTGCCATTTCTCATTCTAGCTAGTTATCCCAAAACATATTCCATCTGACCTATGTGCTTCTGCTCTTTCTCCTTTTTAAGTCGTAATCATTGCTGTTTCACACACAATTCCTCAACAAAGGATTGTGATATCTCTAGAACACTGTGCTTGTGGCGTAGATACTTACATGATCTTGTTTTATGTAAAAATGTAGTGTGGATAGAAATAGCCATCAGATGTATATTGGCTATAAATTAAAGTACGTCTCAATAATAATAATAATACTTGAGATTGTAAGATTACTGAGAAAGTCGGATATACTCTAAGGAATACGATTTACCACAAAATATATTGCTTAAACTTGTCTTTGTGTGTAGCAGATTTGGTTTGGTGTTGTAAATGAACACATCAGACAAGGCAAAATTTTAGTTGAGAAGTATTCTTCACACTGTCGCATGGATGGGGTCAGAAAAAAACTCTGACTTGCAGTGTTGTTGTTCTTGGGTCACACTTGATTTATATTGCAAGTCAGTGGACAAAACCATGATGACTGTGATGCATGCAGCACATAGCTAATTAACTGACTGAACACAACAGTGAGAGATCCAAACTTCAAACACATTTTCTTAAACGAAAGCACTGTAGTCGATTAAAAAAAAAAATAGCTTGAGTGACATACCATACCTCAGAATTGCAAGGGTTCAAAAATAAGCTATAACTGATTTTATGTAGTCACATGACCAGGTAATTGGTCTACACCAGCAGTGAGACTAGAATTGATTAGGCTATCTAACTGCACTTTCATTTCAGATTCTCTGCATAATTCTCTTATTAGAATGTCTTCATATGGATGCATAACACAGCAGTACATCCTGTGGGGCATGACCAGAAGTGCCAAAATGTCAACACATGACAGTAGGAACCAGCGACTATTCTAGGTTCTGGGATCATTGGACTGCATTGTTAAGACAAAAAAATAGATGTCATTGTCATGTTGTTGTGGTTTGTCTTTTCGGCTTTTCTCAGTTAGGGGTTGCCACAGCGGAACTCCAGTCCGCTAATGATTGGCAGTAGATTTTTTTATGATGCTGAGTTGCTGGCCCGACACCCAACATTCAGTGAAGGCACGCCCATTCACACATCTTTTGGAGGCTACTCGACCACGGGAGGGGGGGGGTATGCAGACTCCACACAGGAGGCACTCCAGCTGTGAATCGAACAGGAGAACCTCTTGCTGTGAGGCAACAACACTACTGCTGTACCACCGCGGTATTTCATACAAAGGCAAATTCTTCTGGAGATGCCGAGTTGCAGACATTTGGTTTTAAGTGACAACTACTCTTCTGGAACAAGCTACCCATCTATGTCAAGCAAAGTTCCTCATTAGCACTTTTCAAGAAAAATCTTGATGAGTGGATGGAAAATAGGAAATACACCCTGGGGATCACTTATGTGGCTCTGCTTGAGAGGGGCACAGGAAAATAACTTTCTTGGGTGGCGTAAGCCAGGGAACCTTGTTGGCTAGGCTTACTTAGGCCCTTGGGCTGATAGCCTATGTTTACTTAGGCCCTTGGGCCGATAGCCTAGTACCTACCTATGAACCATCCCGTGTTGGCAATGAGCAAGTCCTGGCAAGTGCAGATGGAGAAGATTAACTACATGGCAAAATATTGAAATATATAATTATATTATAGTATATGAGCTGTAAGGAGTATCATTTCTTTTAAATTATTTTTTGTTGCTTGAAAACTTAATTGTGAATTTGTAGGACACAGTTATGATGACATTTGCAAGCTAGTCCCTAAAACTATTTGATATACTTGTGAGATTTACAACCCCCAAATTAAGAATGGCTGTTGGAAGTCACTTTTTATACTTGTAAATGGTGGCACAATCCTATATTACAGCAAAAGCTGTATTTGGTTTTGGAACTTGAGGGTGAAATGAGAAGTGAGAGCTTCTCTAAATGATGCTAACTGCACCTGTTGGGCTATGAGAATGTATTTATTTGTTCTTTGAAACTGGGAAAGCCTGACTGAGCCAGTGGACTATTTTCAGTGGAGGCCCGGGGAGAAAAGCTCCACAACAGATCCAAAAACATTTAAAGAGTAGATGGTGAGTAATTTTATAGAAAGGAAGAAAAGCCCTGCAACAGACCAAATATTCTGTATAGGGAGTTACTCTGGAAAGCAGGATATTGACCCCCCTCCCATTCCCGTTTGGGGAATATGCTAATGCCATTGAGCAGCATACTGTACAGACTGATAATCTAAAGGCATATGTGGGCACGGAATAAAATACAAAAAAAAAAAAACAGCATCGTTGTAATAGCTAGTGAATTTAATCGCTTTATTGTTCTTCTTTTTCCATAGGATGAGACTAAAAATGGTTAAGTGAGTTGAGTGCTCTAGTGGTCATATTGCATTAAATAAAATTTATAGTTGATCCTTAGGAAATATGATATCTGATCCTTAAATATAATGTTCATTCTCAAAGGGATACCATGCAAAGCATTTTTATACAGTACAAAGATGAATCTGTCTTTCAGAATGTTCATTTTTGGAGCTGCTTTTATTTTGTAGATCTGATTTCAGTACTGACTTTACAGCATTACTTGCCACTTTTTGATGGGTAGGCTGATCCACTAAGCTTTCTGTGTTTCAGGGCTGTCAGATTTTTTTTTAACTTTTTATGACCTAATGTAGCCTGCAAGCCTTTCCATTAGTGCCTGATTTGCTTGTATTGTAGACTAGATTTTCATTTTATTGCACACAGTAGGATTTTAGCAACATATCCCAATAACAGCAATGAAATATCAAGTATTAGTGTACAAAGGACAGAAGTCAGTTTTCCTGTAGTTTGCGATTTCAAGTATGAAATTACCAGCCATTATGTTTTACTAAAAGCCCCCCCCCCCATATGAGTTTCTTTAATTTGCAGAGTGGTGACGTGTTTGGGTTAAGGAGCTTTCTCTGTGTTAAATCTTCTAAGCTAATGCTTGATTATCCCAGTACTTGTACAATATGATTGAAGAAGTCTCCCTGTGAGCACAGCATCATTATGATTCCTATTAAATTCAGTGGAGTGGGGCCATCCCACTAATGGAGAGTTTTCCTAGAAGATCTTGGCTAGTTAACTACACAATAAAAGTAAAACTAGTGCTAGAAGTTAGTGTAATGAGTTGTTACATTCAGCACTCTACAGATAACATTCTGTTCCCTAAATGAATAGCCTTAAATATTGTTGAAGCTGTTGTGCCAGTGTTAAACTTTTTATTTGTAGTACATTGCTCATCAAGTAGTTTTTGTAGATGGGGTTGATCAGTTGAGATAGAGATGTTTCATTCCAGTGATCAGAGTATAATTAGAAATTGGAAGGAGTAGACAGGTGAGGGAGAAGTAGCACAAAATTGCAAAGGTGCTAGGTGTTAAAAGTACAAAATACCAGTCATGTTTAATTACTATTTATTGTATTTTAAACACATTTTATCAGTGACGTGAATACACATACAGTTGTTGAAGAGAAAACCTTTAATTTTTTTTTTACAATTCTCATTCACTCCCACGTTGCATAGATTACTCAAGTCCCGTCTTCCCTTAAATTTCTGTTCTCTTGAACATTATTCTGCATGGATTATTTCCACAAATTTCATTTACTTCTATGTATTTTTTCCTTCCATATTTTATAGCTGCCATCTCCAATTCTTTTATTTTTTTTCCTACAGTGTTCAGTAGTTTAGCTACTGTAAGAAAATTAATATTTTGAGGGGTTATTTGATATTTATTTTGAGCAGGTGAGTACTCTATACAATGAAGGAACCTTTCAACCCACAAACTAGAGAAAACTAATAGTAACACTGGTGACTATAATTTTGATTGTCAGAAAAGCAAGCAAGAAGGAATGAAAGTAACTATCCTGGAATCACAGCATCTGTTGTTACATTTTGTAAGCATCAAGTCCTAGCTGGCACTATATAGTCAGTATTTTAACCTTATAATAAGGTTATGTTCATTATTTCAAAGGTGCCAGCTATGACGAGCTTCACAGTCAGACTCTAATATTCCTTATTTTAACATTTTAATAAGGCTGTGTGTGGACTTCTACCCTTCAAAAGTGCCAACTAGGACTAAATGCTTACAAGATGTAACCAAAGTGATTATGTGATTCCATGACGGCTACGTGCTTTGTCGTCTGTTAACTAAACACAATTACATATAGCAAGTTAACTGCTCATAACATGCTTCTTTCAGTATTTTTGTTGGGATGGTCATGCCGTCCTATTCACATATATATATATATATATATATATATATATATATATATATATATACATTTTACCACTTTAGAGATATTTACACATTCTAAGTTAGTGTTTTATTCCCGTGGTGGTCTTTTTTTTAACATAATGTGACATAACATAAACACTGTGACCTGGCTACTCTTATTTTGTATTTTAACCGAATCGTCTACTTCAGATACGTTTCTTGAACAGCAATAAATTATGACTTTTTTGGATTTAATGAGTCTTCTTGTATATCTTTGTGGTTTCATTTTTTTGTGTCCAATGTCAGGTTAAATAATTTGAACTAATGGCAAGTGTTTTTCTCTCCTAAATAAACACGAGCTGTAATGTATCATTTGGGAAGGGCCTTCAGTTTTCTGGTAGACAACATCCATGGTAGCCATGTTTTTCACACACACACACACACACACACACACACACACACACACACACACACACACACACACTGCTCCTTACAGGTTTGTGCAGCTGAGCTCCACTCTGTTAAGATTTTTCATCACAGTGTAATTATTTTTACCACTGGAAAAGAGGAATCTATATACAGTTCTCCCTTTCTAGATACAAATGGGGATAAAACATATCTAACATTAGTAAATTAACAACTCTTTGATTATGGTCTCATGCTATTCTGAAAGCTTGATGTTAGTCCAGTAACTTATGCTGACAATATAAAAGGTATCCTATTATCTTTGTGTTCTACTGTTTTCTGTCAGTGGACCAGCAGGGAATTTCCTTTGTTTTTTTCTGCTGAATATCACAGGGTTGTGGCTACAAAAGTACTTTTGATCAGCTCACCCTCCTTATCTGTCAGTAAATATTTAAATACTCATTTACTCTTGATTACCAGAAAATTACATTCTCTGTACTGAAAAACTGCTTTCAAAAGTTATGCATACATACATGCATTCCCATTTTCTGAAAAATACAATGCAAATGTAAGTTCATATTTATAATCAAGCAAATGACATTTAGCTTGAGCTTTTACAAAAGCCTTTGATTCCACCTGTAACTTGGATTGTTGTCAAGCAGTGTGATGCTTCCAGACTCAGCCTTTTAAAGGCTGCAGATTCTGGGCAAGTTGCTTGTTGGCCAGCTAGTTGATTGACATGTTGTTTTGCTGCAGAAGTGCAGCAGTTGAGAGCAAGCTGGGACAACGAAAAGCTCTATCTCACTGTGGACAGAAGCATGGAGGCAAGACCTTGGGAGCCCTTAGGGTTTAAGATGTTACCCACTGATCGGGAAACATGAGTGCTAACCACTGCAAAACAGGAGATATTTCCACTTAGAAAGAAGAAGACAGGGTAAGGGAAAAATGAACAATAGCCTTTAGGACATTTTCTGGTGTTGTATAGTAAGTACTTGCTCATTCTGAACGAGTGAGTCTTTGTTAATGATAGCTAGCTGGTACTTAAATGTACTAACATCTGTTAATGTGATAGTCACACTGTATTTCTCAGGATCATTGCTGTGTGTGTACTTTGTGCTCGATATTTACCAGCAAACAAAAGAAGGTGTTTCCTGCACCGTGGTGTTACAGAACATGAGTCTGCATTGGGAGGAGTACTTGTGGTTGACATCAGGATTTGGTGCATCTGTAGTTTTAATAAAAAAAACTACATTTTGTGAAGGGGTCATAACTGTCCAGAGTCAAATATAATATTGTATTTTGGAATTTGAGTGTAAGTGTTACTTGCCTGACAGAACAGCTTCTGCATCGCTTTCCATCTGCTGTTGACTGTGTAACCTTTGTAGCTTTGCTTGCTTGTGAGATTTAGCAGTTGTATAACCCTCGTTTTTTAAATTTGGTTAGAGTAGATCCTGATATGCTCTGTACGACTATGTTGTATCCCACATGTCCTGAAATCTCTTAATGAGAGTTGTACTTAGATCTTTGCTGCTGCTGGGAGGCACCAACAATCAAACAGTCTGTTAGGGATGTGGCTATGCTGCTTATGACTCGTCACTAAAGCCTTGCTGTCCAGGAACTTAGGTTAAGTTGTGTGTCTTGGCTGGTTTTGCGTACCACATGGCTGAAATTGCTGATGTTCACAATATAAGCAAGTGCCTTTTGAGGGAACACATGTATTTTCTACAGGACTGTGACTAGGAATTCTCTTCTCCTAGAGTTTAAGAACACAAATTCCTACAGTTGTTTCTTAGAGCCCCTTAATCTTGCAGATTCCTGGACGTGTGTGTGTGTGTGATTTTTTTAAGTAGTTGTCTAATGGCACAGGAGCTGCATTACTAAAAGCTAATGGAATCATGACAGTGAACAGTATTATTAAATTCATAGTCAAGAGTTTAGTTTTGACTGATATCCCAAGTAAACTGCTTTATTGCTGTTTTCTTTTTCATAGTAACGGTGAAGGTTATAGGTTGTTTTTATTATTTGTTTTATGTATGAATTTCTTCTGCAGTGCATCAGTGTTACAGAAGCCTGAAGTACACTTATTTTGTGCTCTACCTGGGTTTCGTAATGGCAGGGAAAAAAGAAACGTTGCAATGGTCTACTCACAGGAAAGCATTGCAAACCAGTAGATATGTTTTTGATAGCTGGGATAAGCTATGTTGTGATACCTTGTCTTGATGTTCCAGTATCTGTTGAGTGTGAGATTCTTTGTGTGATCTAGTAGTTTTACCTTCTGCACCCTGAGAGCATTGTTTGAAGTACCTCGGGTTACATTCTGGTGGGTGACAAGTAGACAGACTTTTTCTTCTGAATTGTATGACTTGCTTAAATGCCAGCAGCAATGCATTTAAGGGTGTTTGTGGGAGTATGATTTCTATAGTGCGCAAGGCAGAGCGGAAGAGAGACACCTTCTTGTTGACCACTGACATTGGCATGATCCAAGCCTTGAGCTGTTCTGCATAGTTTTGTTAATGACAACCAGACATTTTGAAAAAAGTGCTTTTAGATATGTTGGTACATCTGGTGATATGCTGTCTCTCTAGCACCTAGTCATGGAGTTGTAGATGACGTTTATATCATAGTATGAAAAGGATTTTTTTTTTAGTACTGCCACCTGAGGGGGAGAGGGTATTGGCTTATATGTTGGGAAGGTGGCCTAATGGTTAAGGTGTTTGCCTTACTAATAGAAGGTATAGGGTTTGAGTCTCAAGGGATAATTGGCTAGGCTTAAAATGGCTCACGAGCAGTTAGTCTAGTACTAATCTATGAGCCTATGAACCTAATGCTAGGGCTCTTAGGCCTGCTTCTAGTCCCACTGTACATGGCCTTAGTATTTTTGGCCTCATTCTTACTTGCCTGTTCTGTGTCTGGAGTTAGTAATGTTGTAGTGGGCAAATGAGTTCAGTGATGCTGTCTAAGGGAGCCCTTTGATACAGGAACAGCTTTGCAGTATATTTACATCTTTCCCAGTCTTCAGTCAGAAGTCAGAGTTTGGCCCAGACTGGGGTTGCAAGTTTACCAGATCATGCTTGCTACCACAAATTCCACAGCCTGTCTTGTTTTTTGCAGTGTTTCACTGAGAAGTATTCAGCTTTTCTGAAATTAAGTTATGCGTTATTGTTTACTCCCCCTACTTACCTGGTGTATTTGGTTATGATAGTGGGGGTGTGGTAAAAGACAATAGTAGAAAAAAAGTTTTAGGTCAACACTAGGAAAAGCTGTCCCAGTTTCTTATAGTAAACTGTTACATGTATGGTACATGGGCTTGTTTGTTTCATCTGTGTTTATTTATTTGTATTAGGGGAGGGGTTAACCAACCTCCCCCATCCATTATGTCAGAGTTGCCCAGATTAGATTGTTGGTCTGAATCACTTAATTAATCCCTAAGGCAATGTTAAACCTGGACCATTGTATTCTGACTGGTGGGTATGTGATTTTCTGTGGGAACCTTTTTTTTTTTTTTTGATACTACAGAAGGACATTGTAACTTCAGTTTGTCTCTGTCTCAGGTGGACTGAAAGTAGTAGAATTCAGTTTAATAGTGCTATCAGCGAAAGAGGGAATAACCAGGAATGCAGTGGTGACCAGTTATGATCCTGGGTATTTGTGGATTCAGAACAATCAAGCATTTGAAAACCTGAAAGACTGAAAGTAGTGATTCATTAATTTAGTCCAGTTATTGCAGTTAGACTTTGACATCTATGACCAAACTTTCCTCAGGTACTATGGTAGGTGGGCTGTTTCTATGATTATGTACCTGGCTAAGTGTAGGTGTTAGATCTGATTCAGTTGTAACAGTAGGGGCTATTTTGGTTATATATATATATATATTGTCCTGTGTTTACTTAATAAACTATGCATGATGAACCTTTGCTAGTATCGAAGAGTTCTTGTGAAGACTCCCTCAAAGTGCTTGTAGCTGGTAAGGAAATTAATGATATTGTACCCTTAGCACATAAACCACTGTTGCCCCATGGCAAGCACCGCATAGTCCTTTTAGGACCATGATTGAAGACTGACAGCTACATTGTATGGTGGCTAGTTTACAGTTGTGGGTTTAGTAGTTTGCTTTGGATTGATCTTTGAGTCTGAAAAGAGAACACAAAGGGGCACTAAAACAAAAGTTCTTGATTAAATACAAGTATTTACTTACTAAATAACGCATATGAAGTTTTATGTCTGTTTTTTGCCCTTGCTGAGTAACATGTCTCTTGGGGTATGTGTGAAGCAGCTCTGTACTTATAGTTTTATGTAAAAAGCAGTGTCTGATTGCAAGTGCCTGACGAAAAAAAAAGTAGAAGGGTGGTCAGAATGCTTGAGACACATTAAGACCTCAGTGTTTACTCCTGGTACAGTTACATAAGTGTCAGCCATTTCAAAGAGTTGCTTTGATGGGTTGTACATGGCAGAGGGGCTTGAGTGATAAACTGAATGCTGTTAATTCCTGTACTCTGTATACCATATGCTTTACATTTTAGGGAGCACTTCTCTTTATAAAAGAGGCTTGCCTGGTGATAGTTTGGGAAATACCATTTTCACTTTAAAAACATTTTTGTCGTCTGTATGATCTCTCGCAGCATGTTAAATATATGGCATATGTGTGTGCATTGTGGAGGCCACCCCATGCTAGTAAAGAACTACAGTCTTGGAAAGCTGTTTACGGCTGATACTTTGATGTGCATTCACATATGCCAGCTTGTTTTGGAACATTTCTAGATTTAATGCCCTGCTTAATTTGAAACTGCACCCTCTGCATATTACAAAATTGCCTGCTGAGAGCTGGAAATGGACATTTCACTGATTTTTGTAGAACAGATGAGGGCCTGTATGTATACCAAATAAATGTTGTCATGAAATTATCTAGACTATCCCCCCCCCCCATTATATGCTGAGGTGACAGCCATTTGTCCTGAAGGTGTACAAAGCACCTGAAAAAGAATATTCCTAGATGTGTTTAAAATTGGAGCAATGTATTTGTTTGAGTTCCTAGAACCTAGCATGCGCTTTCTTAACAATTATCTTATGAGTCATTGGACAGCATATTCTTTTCTTAAAAATGGCATATGTAGCACATAGTGTGCTTTTAAAGAATATCAAATTATTTTAGTCCCTTGTACATGGGTGTGCAGTGTGGACAGTTAAAACTGGTTTATAGGAAGAGGAGTGCGAACTGTTTCAATTCATTGAGTATTGTAACAGGGATACACAGTCAGACAATTATCTTAAAACAAATGACTTGTTTAACCGGTGAGTCACGTGTTCAATGCATGGTAAATATTTATCTGATGTTGTAAGTCTTCATTCATTCCTTACTGATAGGAATTCAGTTCCGTCCTCTGAACCGACCCAGCCAGTATACAAGCTCGCGCCAGCCAAAAACTCTGAGCCAAGTCCTACCCGTAGTGCCCCTCTTCTCCTTCTCTTCAGATCTTGTTTGCCACATACTTTTCAATACATGTCAAGCCATCTCTCTCAGCTAAGTGATAGATTTTGATATTTTTTTCCTACATATCTACCTTTGAATTTGCTTATACCCTTTCATAACAATTATATATCTCCTGTTCTTTCTCTTATCTGTGACCTTTATCCTTTTCCTACCTGTTTTTTGGTAGTCTAAGTACCATTGTTGGTATGGCCCCTCCTTCACCCTTGTGGTAATCCTATTACCATCATTGGTATTTCCTTTCCTTCTCCCCTTTCTTAAAAAAAAAAAACAAAAAAAACTTGTATATCTTATACTTTATTATTATTATTATCATCATTTTCTTCTGCCTTCTGTGGGGTTTCTGCTTGTATTTGACTGTTTTGTGCAATGGTTTTTACTTTAAATATGTCGGACAAAAAAGGAATGATGGGATTCAAGCAATGTGATAAGTGTGGGCAAAAAATGTCCACTTTGGATGGACACTCTGTGTGTCTACTGCCTTGGAGTTCCCCATCTCCAGACTCAACCTCCTTGTGACCTGTGTAAAAATGTATAGTTCTCGCACTCTTGCTGAGTGCAAAAACAAACTCAGACTTAAGGGCTTGTTATAAACCTCTTTTTCAGAGGCCCTTTCTGAGGTGGAGGTCTCACCACCTCCCAGGAAAGAGAAGAAAAAGAGAAGCCATTCGGTTCCGAATTCTACGAAACCGAAGCGTCCTGACAGTTTCTGAACCGAAAATGGCAAAATCTCCACCACCCATGACTAGTTCTACAGGGCCGAAGCTGTTGGCAACCACTGAACCAACAAATTCTACACCTGCTTCTGTACCGACTAAATCCTCAGTACCAGAAACAAACTCTGCATCAAAATTGGTTCTGTCCACTGCGCCAAAATCTGAAATATTACCTAGGACCAGATATTCTCAAACTATAGATCCATTCCTTGGACAACAATATATATCCCTTTTCTGGAAAGACCAGACTCTCCTTTCGGAGTATCTACACAGCCCACCAGGAGTCTCTCTCTGAATTAGACCATAGTGAGGCTTGTCTATCAACCTTTGGCAGCTAGATGAATTCCAACCCTGACCAGGACTTCCCTTCCACCTGGAGCCAAAGATGTCCTTCAAGGATGCATCTGCAGTCCTTACAAATGGGTAGTCCTGTCGTCAGGCAGCCCTTCGGTCGGCCGGATTCCAAAGTCTGGGTCTGGCTTCGGCTGGTGTCGCGCTTCACCCGACGTCATAGCTGCAGTTTTTCGGGTATAAAGGCATCAGCCGACGCCATTTTCCTCAGTCTTTCTTGCCGCGTGGCGCCCGAAGCAGAAGCTGTTCGCAAGTGCCGGTCGGTCAGAACCAGAGGTTACTACTATCGAATACTACTTCGAGGACTTCTAAAAAGCTAAGTACCCCATTGGGGACTCTTTCTTGCCTCAGCCGATGTCAGAAAAAGTGAATAACTGTTTAACTTGTGGGAAACAAATACCTCATAAAGATTTCCACTCTTACTGCTTACCTTGTTTAGGCCCAGATCACGACGTAGCAGCTTGTCTAGCCTGTGCTTCTTTTAACCGTCGGACGCTTAGACGTCGGTCGGAATTTGCAGAGCAGTTTTTCGGCTCTGATTTTGCTTATATCATGCCGTCGGATCCTCCGACTTCACAAATAACCAAAAAACGCAGGGAAAAGGACCAACACTCGCGGTCCGCGGTTTCGGCCGAAACCGCTGTTAAGCCTACCACGAGTGTCTCGGTTTCGGCTGAAACCGAGCAAGCGGTTCTTCCCCCAGCCGAAAACATGCCTTCTACCGAGGCCTCTTCTAACCTGGTGGAATCGTCTTCTGAAATCCAACCTGCAGTTGCGGTTTCTCAGGAATTATCAGACACTGTTCCCTTGGATATTTCAACCCCTGCACGTGGAGCTGCTAGGCCTCCTGCAGCCATGTCTATTAAGGCCTTTGCCAGGGCTAAAGCAGCTAAAGCTTCAAAAACTGTGCCTGTCAAGCCCCCCTCTCACAGGCCCAGCACCAGTTCCCATATGCTTTCTTTGGCAGAGGATCTCATTTCTTTAATTCGTGGATCCCAGCCTCATCCAGACAGGACCACTCATCCTCCTCCAGAGAAGAGGCCTAGAGCAGAGCCCCCAGAGCCAGTATCCACAGACGATTCCTCTGATGACTCAGAACATACAGATCCTCCTGAGGCTCCTTATTCCCCTTACGAAGACTCTGATGCTGAAGAGTCCTTACCTTCAGCCTCTCCACCTGAGGAATTTTCCTTTGGGGAAACCTTGCATGCTATGAGGGAACAATTTCAGTGGCAGGGCCAAGATTTCTCAGACTCCAGAAAAAGGCTTAGAACCTTTCTACATTTGCCACAGCATAGGCCTTTAGCTATACCTCCAGTTCTTTCTGTTGTAGATGGTGCATTTAATGATGCTTGCACTGCTCCTGATTCATTACCTCCGGCCCCTGCTAAGCCCGATAGGTTCTACAGGGTCCCGGTCACTCATCACCATTTATACAAGGCTCCTTTTGCAGATCCAGAGACTATCTCCCAGGGCCCTAAGGCTGTAGCAACTACATCTGCTAAAACCCTCCCTCTGAAAGGGAATCCAGGTCCTTAGAGAGATGGGGTAAAAAAGTTTACACTTCTGCTACTCTGTCAGCTAGAGCTTTGAACTGTCAATTTCATATGATTCAATATCAAGAGTTTATGCTAGACCAGTTAACTAAAAAGCTGTCCTCTGAAGAATCTTTAGATAAGAAATATGTTCAGGAAATGGTACATAACATACAGCAGGTTAGTAACCATTCTTTAAAATGTGGCTATGATGCACTGGAGGCTTCCTTTAGATCAGCCATGACTGGCACAGTTATCAGGAGACATGCATGGTTGAAAGAGCAGGCATTACCAGACCATGTCAAATCAAAGCTTTTAGATGCACCCATGGACAAGGTCAATTTATTTGGTTCTCCTGCACAGCAGGTACTGAAAAAGATGGAAGAGAAGGCGAAATCTGTACAAACAGTGAAAGATTTCTTACAGGTTCAACCTCCAAGGTTTAGTAGGAACTGGCCCTCCAAGAATTGGTCCTTTCCAGACTCCTCTAAGACACAGAGAGGCAGGAATAGGCGTTCAAGAGGCAGAAACCAATCCAGGGGTGCCTACAGGGGACGCCAGTGGCAGGGTAACAACCAGCGAGGCACAGACGCAGCCACCACCACTACAACAACACAATCACAGTGACTTGGCTGTGGCACCGCCTACCAGGGAACAACTGGAAGCACCCTTAGGCGGAAAGCTAACCTTATTTTCAAAGAACTGGCATTGCATCACAAGGGAAAAATGGATTTTGCAAACTATAGACCAAGGTTACAGGTTCCATTTCCATACTCTACCAGGAAAGAGAGGAATGCCAAACCTACCACCTACTCAAAGAGCAGAAGCTCTAAAGCAAATATCTCAATTATTAAGAATGAGAGCTGTGGAAAAGGTACCATCTATGGAACAAGGAAAGGGATTTTACTCCAGACTCTTCCTGGTACCAAGAAAAGACAGCAAATGGAGGCCTATTCTCGACCTGTCCGCTTTAAACACATTCCTCATTGTTCCAAAATTCAAAATGCTGACCCTACAGCAGCTTCTTCCCATGCTGGGCAAGGAGTCTTGGCTGGTAACTCTAGATCTCAAGGAGGCATACCTGCACGTCCCCATACGACCAAATTGCAGAAGATACCTCAGATTTCTTGCAGGATCAGAGCATTATCAATTCTCAGCATTGCCCTTTGGCTTATCTACTGCGCCCAGAGTGTTCACGAAATGCCTGGCATCAGTAATTGCTCATTGCAGACTTCAGGGAATACAAATTTACCCCTACCTGGACGACTGCCTGATACAAGCGGACAACAAAAGCAAGCTAACAGAAGACTTACAAAGAGTCATTTACCTGCTGCAAGCCCTGGGATATACAGTCAATATAAAAAAGTCAAGGCTGATTCCATCCCAAAGGATAACCTTTCTGGGTGCAGAGCTGGACACATCAAAACAAATGGCATTCCTAACTGCAGAAAAGGAAGAGCAACTACCTCTCTACTTCCTGGCATTAACAAAGCAGAACCATCTAACTGCAAGAAAAGTACTGCAAGCCCTAGGCTTCATGGCATCCTGCATAATTCTGGTCCCTCATGCCAGACTGCATATGAGAAAGCTACAGTGGTGCCTAAAGAATTTGTGGTCTCAACACAAGCACAGCCTAGAAACCATAATGCCAATAATCCCATGCCTGAAGCAAGAGTTCCTATGGTGAGCTCAGGCCTGTCAATCAAACACAGGATTGCCCTTCTGCAACAGTCAACCAAGCCAAACTATCACGACAGATGCCTCAGACCTCGGTTGGGGGGCACACATGCTGGACAAGTGCATACAAGGCTTATGGACTCAAGACCAGCTGCGCCTGCACATAAATCTAAAGGAAATGCTGGCAGTAAAATTGGCAATCCAGTCATTCAGACCATTTCTCCAAGAAGGTCAGTTGATGATAAGGACAGACAACACCACAGTTATGTGGTACATCAACAAACAGGGAGGCACACATTCATACCCTCTATGCCGGCTGGCACTGGACGTATGGGATGTGGCTCTGAGCTACAACATTCAGTTACAAGCAATTTTTGTACCGGGAAAAGAAAACATTCTAGCAGACATACTAAGCAGAACTACCACGGATGCCCACGAATGGATGCTGCATCCGGACATTTTCAAAGCCATCACAAGAGAATGGGGATTACCACAAATAGACTTATTTGCATCACCACTCAATCACCAGCTAAAGAAATTCTGCACAAGGACGTACCACCCACTTGCTTGGAAGGTGGACTCCCTATCTTTCAGTTGGAAAAACCTGACAGCATACGCATTTCCACCACTTCCTCTGATGCACAAGGTGCTTTTGAAGATCAAAGAGGAACGTCCAAGGATCATTCTGACAGCTCCAGACTGGCCAAGGCAACATTGGTACCCATTACTGAGGAGCATGTCCCGGGAACAAATATGGGCACTACCCCTGATCCCATTGCTGTTAACACAGAACAACTACAACATCCTGCATCCAAACCTGAAAACTCTGCAGCTAACTGCCTGGAACATTACATAAGAACAATTAACCCAAATTTATCCCAAAGGGTTAAAGACATCATCCTTGAGGCTCGTAGACCTTCAACAAGAAAGAATTATGCAGCAAAATAGAAAAGCTATCTCATTTGGAGTACTGCAAAGGGAGAAGATGTGGCACTGGTAAACATAGCCAACATCCCAGCATGGGACTTGAACTTTGTGCTAGAAAAATTGACACTTCCCCCTTTCGAACCAGCAGCAACAGCAGAATTACAATACTTATCCTGGAAGACTGCTTTCCTGCTGGCAATCACCTCAGCAAGAAGGGTCTCTGAACTACAGGCATTAATGGCAGTGCAACCCTTCCTGATCTTCCATCAAGATAGAGTGTCCATGAGAACAAATCCTACATTTATGCCTAAGGTGGTATCCAGAGTGTCTTTAAATCAGGCTATCCGCCTAGCTACATTCTTCCCCAACCCACAGAACAGGGGAGAAAGATTGTTGCATACCTTGGATGTACATAGACAATTACGCTACTACCTGGACAGGACCAAGTCCAATAGAAAAACTGACCAGCTTCTGGTAGCATATGCAACAGGAAAGGAAGGAAAACCAATTTCAAAACAGACAATCTCCAAATGGATAGGAAATTGCATTAGATTTTGTTACTCCTACCATGGAAAGAAAACTCCAGAGAACATCAGGCCTCACTCCACAAGGGCTACAGCCACTACCACAGCTTTCTTACGAGGAGTGGCTACCAAGGACATTATAGAGGCTGCTACTTGGACCTCCGTGCATACATTTGCCAAGCATTACAATTTACCTTTATACTCTAGATCCCGAGCAGGTTTTGCCACTGCTGTTTTGCAAGGGATCCTAACTACACCATAATCTCTCCTTTTTTCCTCCTCCCTAGTTTAGCTATGGTATTCTACCCATTTGTAAGGACTGCAGATGCATCCTTGAAGGACATAGTACAGTTTTGTACCTACCATAAATGTAGATGTCCGATAGGAATGCATCTGCAGTCAGGATTATCCACCCACCTTCCCCTCTGTGGTACTCCTAGGGTATTTGCCATCCTTCAGCTAGCTTGGGGGGGATCTATTATGGTGTATTTGTTTGTATATATGTACATACATGCTTATTTTATGTGTTTGCTCTCTACTATTTGGAAACATTGGCATTTATCCAAATTTAGCCATCCAAGAGGGCACCTGGCATATGGGGCAAGAAACACTGAGGAAAATGGCGTCGGCTGATGCCTTTATACCCGAAAAACTGCAGCTATGACGTCGGGTGAAGCGCGACACCAGCCGAAGCCAGACCCAGACTTTGGAATCCGGCCGACCGAAGGGCTGCCTGACGACAGGACTACCCATTTGTAAGGACTGCAGATGCATTCCTATCGGACATCTACATTTATGGTAGGTACAAAACTGTACTTTTTCTCTGCACAATCTCCAGCATATCCTCCTTCAACTTCTTTCCAGGCTTTGGAGCCCGCTGTTCCAAAATCTATGCCGGTGCCTTTGTCTTTGGTTCCTGTGATGATTCCCTTCATGGTTCCGGAACCTTCCCTCTGGACTTCGCTCCATTCAGAGCTGATTCACCCTCAGGACCGTGACTGGGGGTTGGGATGGTGGCTTAATGGCTAAGGTGTTTGTCTTACAAATACAAGGTGCAGGGTTTGAGTCTCACAAGGAATAATTGGCTAGGCTTAAAATGGTTCGCAAGGGCAGTTAGATTAGTACTAAACTATGAACTGGTCTGTTGGCACTGTGATGCCTGGATCAACACCGATTGTTTTTTTTTTTTTTTTTTTCTTCCTCCTATGGCGCTGTCTACATCTCTGGCTGTTCCAGCAGTTCCTGGTTCTTGAGAAGCTCCTATGCTTGTGGTGGGCTCGTCTGAGCGGGGTGTGACCCCTGTTCTGAGGTTGTCTCTCTCTGTTCCAGGCTCCCTTCCCTCTTCGGTGGGCCTGCCTTCCAGGTGATTGAGAGGGCTCTTGTTTCCGCAAGCAAGCAATCTGCACCTCCAGTGTCAGAATCTGATCTGTGCGTGTGTGTGCCTGTGTGTGTCTGTGCGTGCGCGTCTGTGTGTGTGTGTGTCTGTGCGCATCTTGTACGCCTGCGTGTGTCTGTGTGTGCGCGCCCCTGTGTATGTATGTGTGCGCGCCCCTGTGTATGTATGTGTGCGCGCCCCTGTGTATGTGTGTGTGCGCGCCCCTGTGTATGTGTGTGCGCGCCCCTGTGTGTGTGCGCGCCCCTGTGTATGTGTGTGTGCGCGCCCCTGTGTATGTGTGTGTGCGCGCCCCTGTGTATGTGTGTGTGCGCGCCCCTGTGTATGTGTGTGTGCGCGCCCCTGTGTATGTGTGTGTGCGCGCCCCCGTGTGTGTGTGTGCGCGCCCCGTGTGTGTGTGTGTGTGTGTGTGCGCGCACCCCCGTGTGTGTGTGTGTGTGTGTGTGCACTCGCCTGTGTATGCGCACCTGTGTGTGTGTGTGTGTGTGTGTGCGCACCTGTGTGTGTGCGCACCTGTGTGTGTGTGTGTGTGCGCACCTGTGTGTGTGTGCGCACCTGTGTGTGTGTGCACGCGTGCCTGTGTGTGTGCACGCGTGCCTGTGTGTGTGTGTGCACGCGTGCCTGTGTGTGTGTGTGTGCACGCGTGTGTGTGTGTGTGTGTGTGTGCACGCGTGCCTGTGTGTGTGTGTGTGTGTGTGCACGCGTGCCTGTGTGTGTGTGTGTGTGTGCACGCGTGCCTGTGTGTGTGTGTGTGTGTGTGTGTGTGTGTGTGCACGCGTGCCTGTGTGTGTGTGTGTGTGTGTGTGTGTGTGTGTGTTTAACTGCCTTGAAGTGTATGATTATTTCTGTCCAGACACAGACTGTCCGCCTGTTTTATTTCTAGGTATGCATTTAAATTTACTGTGGTCTTTATTCATATAATATGTGGTTTAGACCCTGCAGTATTTTATTAATTTATCTGCTTTGTTTGGCATCCCCCTTCCGGATCTCTGACAACCCAGCTATTTGTCAGGGTCTCCTAGTCCTCCATTTATTTATTGACATTTGATTACCAGGATGGTCTACTGGGCTAAAACTGGCCCATTTTCAGTGGAGGCTCGGGGAGAAAAGCTCCACAAATATAACACTTGACAGTATGTACATAGTGTAGAACAAGGTTTTAACAAAGTTTTAGCTTCTTAATGCTCCAAAAACATTTGTATACTTAACAGTGTAGAACAGTTATTTACAAAGTTTTTGCTACTTAAAGTGAGAAAGCTGATATGTACACAGACTGTTTATTTAACAGTCTAGAACAATTTTATGCAAAGCATTCCAGTTGTTGCATTAGGCAAAGCACTGTAATATTGCATTGGGTGGTGGTCTCTCTAGTAGGAAGTTCTTTTCTGACACATTGACTGGACTACGCAGTAGATTAAGATGGTGACTGTTGGTCTTCATACTGAGGAGCTAGAGATGTTCTATCCCACAAAGCCTTTCTTTCCAGGAGTGCAACTTGCAGTGAGTATGGTGACATCCATATGTGAACTCTTACCCATAAGACTTCGTGCCACAGATCAGCATTCATTCCTTCAACTGAGTGCCTCTGCTTCAGTCACCACTACTTGTCAAGGATAATCGTCAAGAAAAACATCCATTTCTGTGGTATAGAAGTGACTCCAGATTGTCCTGAAGATGACCAGTGTCTGTCCATGAAATTGGGTTAGTGACACGGTAGCCAGATAAGCTGCTGTTTCAGTGTCAGGCTGAAACCTCACCCCATCATCAAGGGAAGAAAAATGTTACAGCTTGCCTAGATGGATGCATTTGCAGTTTGAAAGTGAACCTTAAAATTTGATTTGGGTTGTGTTACTAGGCTGACTATGTTTGGCCTTACCTGCCTTTAGACTGTGCTCAGGAATGCATACTCAGTAGAATGCTGCTTAACTTTTGGTGACTTGTGATTTAGTGTCTTAGTTCTTGTCCCAACAACATCCTAGTCAAAGTAGGACATAGGAAACTTCCAGACACTGGATCCAACCCAGTTTGGTTTCTTCAAGGGCAGGTCATGCCTACTCAGCCTGGTGGACTTTTTCTCAGAAGGTCTGCAAAGCAATGGATGAGGGCAAAATGGTTCACACTGCTTACCTTGACTGACCAAGGCATGTGACACAATCCCCCACTCAGGCTTTGTTGACAAACTAAGAGGTTAGTTGCAAACCTAATGGGTAGCCAGCTGGCTCACAGACAGGACCCAGGAAGATAGAAGTGGGGAGTCCACCTCTACAAAGAGACCAGTCACAAGTAGTGCCCCTCAGGGATCAGTCCTAGGACTGCTCCTTGGCATTTACGTCTTTGAAGTCGAGGTCAACTTTGGTAGCCTCTGGCTGACTAAATTTACAGATGATTGCAAATTAGGAGCAGTCCTAGAATCCCCCACTGACACTGATGATGTTCTTCTTGTTTCACTGTTGCGGTCATTACATTTGGGTAATCTGCTGGCAGGTTGCCCGTAGTCGGCCTGATTAACAACAAAATCTTGGGTCCTGCGTCGGTTGCTGTTCCTTCTTCCATGACGTCAGGTCGTCCGGGGTATAAAACATGCAGCCGACGCCATTACATCAGTCTTTCTTGCCATGCGATGCCCGAAGCAGAAGCAGTTTGCAAGTGCCAATCGGCCGACTCCTGAAATTTTCGTTTTCTAGTTTCAGAACCGAAGTCTTCAACTTAAAGCTAAGTACCCCGTTGGGGAAACTTTTTCTTGCTCCTTACTGATGTCAGTAAAAGTTAATAATTGCATTACTTGTGGAAAGCAAATATCTCATAAAGATTTTCATTCGTACTGTATTCCTTGCTTAGGCCCTGACCACGACGTAACTTGCTGTCAGTTTTGTGCTTTATTTAATCAGTGCACTATCTGTCGTCGGTACATTTTTGCCTCTTAAATATTTTGGTTCTCTGTTTAATTATCCAGAAATGTCAGTTAGCCATCCGACTACCGGGATTCCGAAAAAACAAGACAGAGACAGGCTGCCGAGGTCCAAAACTGCCGACGACGCTTCTCCTAATCCAGTAGCCAGTTCGACGGTAATCAGTGAGGTGCTTTCACAGCCCCTGATACCCGCTACTTCTGATTCGCAGGCCTGTACTGAGACCCATTCAGAGTCTGGTATGCCGCAAGATGCTTCACGTATGGAACCCGCGGATGTCTTTACCTTGGATGGGTCCAGAGCCGCTGTGCAAGCACCGTCTTCTGAGGGTGTATTCAGGCCTACAGATTTGCATATTAAATCAACACCGCCTTCATTACTAAGGCCTAAATCTCGATCCATGTCTAAAAAAAAATACGCCCAGGCCACATGTTCAGGCCCCTATGCCTAAAAAACAAATAATAAAAATGGCTGAAGATCTAATTACTCTAATCAGGGGTAGTCAACCCCCCCCCCCCCCCAAGAGGCCTAGGGCTGAGCTTGATTATGAATCTTCTGATCAGGATTCTGTTTCTTCTGACTTTTCTAATGACCTGGATTTGTCCATATCTACTTATGACTATTCTGATGCAGAGGATGCCATTCCCTCTGCTTCCCCTCCTGAGGATTTTTCTTTTGGGGAAACTTTACATACTTTAAGGGAGCATTTCCATTGGGAAAGCCAGGAATTTTCTGGTTCAAAAAAAGAGGCCTAGGGATTTCCTTCTTCTACCTCAGCATAGGCCTTTGGCTATACCTCCTGTACTAGACATTGCTGATGATGTGTACTCTGAATCCAGTTTGACCCCTGATTCCCTGCCTCCGGCTCCTAGTACACCTGACAGATACTACAGGGTTCCTGATTCCCACAAGTTCCTTTTCAAAAATCCTGTTGCAGATCCAGAAATCATTTCTCAAGGACCCAAGGGCATTAAGGCTTCTACTGCTAAAAATCCTACCCCTTCTGATAGAGACTCCAGGGCGCTGGATAGATGGGGTAAAAAGGTTTATACTTCTGCAAGCTTGACAATCGGAGCTTTAACTGCCAATTTCATATGTTAAAATATCAACAGCATATTATTGGAATGCTTAAACAGAAAATGATCTTGGGTCTGTGCCTGGAAGGCATGCTTGTCTTAAGGAGCAATCTTTGCCTGATCATGTTAAAGCTAAATTGCTGGATGCTCCTTTAAATCAGGACCGCCTGTTTACCAATAAGGCTGAAGAAGTTCTAAAAAAAGATGGAAGATAAAGCTAAATCTATGCAAACTGTTAAAGATTTCTTACAAGTGCAACCTCCAAGATTTAGTAGGCACTGGCCTACTAAGAATTGGTCCTTTCCAGCCCCTTCTAGATCCTCTCAAGCTAAACCCAGACACAGCAAAAACCCCAGGTTTCAGTCCCAGGAGACTCTCAGAACTAAGCAGTGGGGAGTCTTCACTTCCAAATCTGGAAATAACAAGACACCCCCCCCCTATAGTAAACAGTCTCAATGACTTCCTTTTAAAATTACCAAGCACTTAACTTTTAACCACCCATTTGGGGGGAAAGATTGCTCTTCATACAAAGAACTGGGAACTCATAACCCAGGACAAATGGGTTTTAAATATAGTGTCCCAGGGATACAGATTTAATTTCCACATGTTTCCAACACCAAACGGGTGGCCACACCTGCCCCAAAATCAGTGGGCAGAGGCTCAAAAACAAGTACTTTCCCTCTTAAGCATGAGGGCTATTCAACTGGTACCAGAAGAGGAAAAGGGACAAGGTTTCTATTCCAGGCTTTTTCTGGTACCCAGAAAAGACAAATCATGGCATCCAGTCCTGGACCTGTCAACAGCTTTCTGGAGATTCCAAAATTCAAGATGCTGACTCTTCACCAGTTACTTCATATGCTAGGTAAAGACGCCGGGTGGCAACTCTAGATTTAAAAGAAGTCTACCTGCACATCCCAACTGGGGAATCTTGCAGAAGATACCTATGCTTCAAAGCAGGCTACTTGCGTTATCAGTTCTCTGCACTGCCCTTTGGCTTGTCTACTGTGCCCAGGGTATTCACAAAGTGCCTGTCTCCAGTTGTTGCATTTTGCAGGCAAAGAAATATTCAAATATATCCATACCTGGATGATCATCTAATTCAGGCAGAAAACCAGGGCATACTTCTAAATCATCTGGCATTTTGTAAAAAGGGTTCTAACTTGTTTGGGGTACACCATAAACGAAAACAAATCACAACTGGTACCCTGTCAACAGATTACATTCCTGGGTGCAAGCTTGAATACAACTGCCCAGATGACTTTCCTCACGCCAGAGAAACAAATTCATTTAGTAACTTACTTCAAACAAGTGGCCACAAAAACCCTGCTATCTGCAAGACAAATACTGCAAGTCTTGGGGTTCATGGCCTCTTGCAATCTTCTAATTCCATATGCAAGACTGCATGTGAGGAAGCTACAGTGGTATCTAAAAAGTCTATGGAGTCAACATTGTCACAGCTTGGAAACAATGATTCCTATCATACCTTGCCTACGCCTGGAGTTCCTATGGTGGGCAGAAGCCTGCCACCAAAACAAGGGACTACCATTCACACTACCCCCTGCCACCCAAACCCTAACTACAGATGCATCAGACTATGCATGGGGGGGGGGCTCACCTGGCAGGGAAGTGCATTCAGGGCAAATGGAACCCAAATCAAATGCACCTACATATCAATCAAAAAGAAATGTTAGCTGTACAGAATGCTCTGATAGCCTTCAAGGACTACATTCTTCCAGGACAACTAATGGTAAAGACGGGGACAACACCACGGTTATGTGGTACATAAGCAGGGGGGTACACATTCCTACCCCCTATGCAGACTAGCCATTGCATTGTGGAACACAGCCTTGAGCTACCAAGTGCATCTACAAGCTCAATTCCTGCCAGGAAAATTGAATACACTGGCAGACGGACTAAGCAGAAACCTCATGGACCCACATGAGTGGAAACTAGAAACACGGATTTTCAACATGTTGACAAGTGAATGGGGGAACCCAGACATAGATCTATTTGCCTCCCCCAGAACTACCAGTTGGACAAGTTTTGCACAAGGATTCCCCACAGATAAGCCTGGAAAGAGGATGCTCTGTCCTTCAGCTGGAAAAACCTATCTGTCTACGCCTTTCCCCCACTGCCTCTGCTCTCCAAAGTTCTACTAAAAATCAAACAGGACAAACCAAGGATGATCGTGATTGCTCCAGACTGGCCGCGCCAACACTGATACCCCCTCCTGTGCAGTGTGTCGCAAATATCTCCATGGCACCTGCCTCAGACCCCTTCCCTGCTGTCTCAGCAGGAGAACCAAATTCTGCACCCTCAGCTTCCAACATTGAAGCTTGCAGCCTGGCTAATCACTTAAATCCACCCTTATCATCCCTCAGCAAACCTGTGATGGATGTCATCTTGGAGGCGAGGAGACCTGGTACTAGAAAATCTTATGCTGACAAATGGAAAAGATTCTGTGCCTGGAACCAGTCTTTAGGGATGAGCACAGCAGCACCCAATTTACCTCAGATTTTGCAATACTTAACTGAGATGCTTCACAAGGGCCTGTCTTTTTTTCCTTCATTAAAATTCACGCCTCAGCTATTTCAGCTCACTATAACACAGAACCACCCCTCTTTTCTCATCCTCTGCTCAAGCAGTATCTCAAAGGGGCAAAAAAACTTGACCACCCAGGAGAGCTCCTAACCCTACCTGGGACCTTAACTTTGTTTTGGAGAAACTCGCTCTACCTCCTTTCGAGCCAGCTGCTACTGCAGACTTAAAATTTCTTTCTTGGAAAACGGCCTTACTTTTAGCAATCGCTTCAGCTAGAAGGATATCTGAATTACAGTCCCTTTATGGCAGTGGAGCCTTTCATCATCTTTATGCGGACAGGGTATCTCTCAGGACCAATCCGTCCTTCATGCCCAAGGTGGTTTCCAGTGTGGCTCTTAATCAGTCCATTCATTTGCCAACCTTCTTCCCCAATCCACAGAACAAAGGGGAACGGGTTCTGCATTCCTTGGATGTGCACAGACAACTAAGATTCTACTTGGGACAGGACTAAATCTTGAAGAAAATCTGAACAATTGCTGGTAGCATTTCTGCAGGGGCAGAGGGGAATGCTATTTCAAAACAAACCATTTTTAAAATGGATAAGCCATTGCATTCATTTCTGCTATAAGAACCATGGAAAACCTATCCCCCAGGGGATCAGATCTCACTCCACCATGGCTGCATCTACTTCTGCAGCCTTTCTCAGAGGTGTTCCTACCAAGGATATCCTAGAAGCTGCTACCCGGAATTCTGTACATACTTTCACCAAGCACCATCATTTACCAATTTTCTCTAAATCCAGTGCTGGCTTTGCCACTGCTGTCTTGCAGGGCCTTATAGCTGTCCCTAATGCTGTATAAACTCCTCCTCCCAACCATAACTTTGGGAATCTACCCAAATGTAATGACTGCAACAGTGAAACACAAAGAACATAGTACAGTTTTGTACACTTACCATAAATGTAGATGTTCGAGTGTATTCACTGTTGCAGTCCTGGTTACCCTCCCACCAGCCCCCTATTTTTTTCTGACTATACCTCTCCTTTCTTTTTCTATGCTTAAAAGCCATTTTGGTGTATTTGCTTTTGGTTGGAGGTATACTTTTGTGTTTTTGTGTTTATTTGCTCCCCATTAGGGGGGCACCTGACATCTGGGGCAAGAAAAACTGATGTAATGGCGTCGGCTGCATGTTTTATACCCCTGACGACCTGACGTCATGGAAGAAGGGACAGCAACTGACGCAGGACCCAAGAGTTTGTTAATCAGGCCGACTGAGGGCAACCTGCCAGCAGATTATCCAAATGTAATGACTGCAACAGTGAATGTACTCTAACATTTATGGTAAGTGTACACAACTGTGCTTTCTCTGGCAAGGGCTGACACAGACAAAACTTATGTCAGAGCCATGGACTAAAACATATTGTCAAGAAGTGCATAATAGTATCCTTTGGGAAGTCATCCACCCCTGGTAACTAACGTATTGACAACACATCCCCTATGAGTTGACCCAGTAGTCAGTGACTTGGGGACATACAGTAATCTAGCCTTTGACCATCACGTCAGTACTGAGGAAATCATTCTATGTTGTGCAACTTGTAAACAAAGGTATTTCATCTAGTTCCAAGGAAGTCATTGTCCCACTGTATTTGGCATTCATCAGACCTGTCATTGAGTACAGTGCCCCCTTTGGTATGTACCTAACCAGGCATATCCAACAACTGAAACATCCACAGAAGTTCCTCACTAAAGGAATACAGGGTATAAATAACATGTCCTGTGCAGACTGCCTCAAGGCCCTATCCCTGTATTCTGTCTCCTACAGGCTTTTGAGAGGAGACCTATGCCTAGTATACAGGGCATTGCCAGACCCCACTCTGGGCCTCCTGCATATCCACAAATCAAACAGCACCAGACTTACCCATTATAAAGACTTGATCCTTGCCTGTGATATAGGATCTGCTGGAGAGACGGGTATGTATCCCAGAGACTACCCCTTCTCTGGAACAGGCTCTCCATCCATGTGAAATAGAGTTCTTCCCTAACCTAATTCAAGTGTAACTTGGACAATAGGATGGGGAACAGGAAATTCATCCGTGGTTTGGCACTAATGTCTCTAATGGACACAGGCAGCCTGTAAATGGTTCATGTCCCAGGTCCCTGCTTGTAAATATTTAATCCCCCAAGTGTCTGTTTACCCTTATCTAAGGTACCGGAACTTGTCAGAGATTTGGGATGCATGACTAGCCTTAAAAAGGCCCTTGTGGTTGTTAGTCTAGTAAACACCAGTGATCCTATAAAATTGTCATAGTCTGAGTTTTTGTGTGTTTCCATATTACTTTGTGAATTGGCCATTAACAGCATTCTTCCAACAAAGATATTATCCTAGTATCTACTTCTTAATATTACCCACTCCCATCCTTTCATTCATACATGCTCATGATCTTTAGTTAGGGGTGCATTATTGGACTGCATGTAACAACCTGGGCAGCTGTTGTTGTACAGACCAGCTGTAATGTCGAGCAAAGCAATGCTGAGTTACTGTCAGGAAGATTAACACTTTGTGGAGGCCACTGATCTTCCTTTTTAGTTTTTACTCCTGACTTAATGGAATCAGACCCAGAAAGTCGGTCTTTGAGTGGATCTGTATACTGCAGCAATACTTAACCAGCTTTGAAACTGTCATTTCCGGTATGGGTTTAATTAACAAACCTCAAAGAACAATGCACCGTGCTAGAGAGGCAGAAAGTAGTGGACATGCTTTTCTGCTTTGAAACAATAACAGTTGTGACATGGAGCCAAAGTCCTTTGAAAGAGCTTGTACTTTCTGTGACTATCCATTATCAAGTCTTCAGATCGCTTTGTTCAGAATTATAGCACATGCAGTATACTGTGTACATACTTTGGAAGTAATTCCCTAGAGGCATCTTTTGTCTGTACTTTGTATTGATCAGGTGTATACTTTTCAGGGAAATTTAGCATTACGTTTTTATATTTAGTAAGCTGTTAAACTTCTCATCTATTAAGTGCATCTATATAATGTCTAAATGGAAAAATTCAGTACGGGTTTGTTTTGCAAAGCCAGGTTAATTCTTATTATGCAACTAAAAAAACTCAAACAAAAAACTAAGCAGTAACGCAAATTTAATTATTTAACAAAGATAATACACAAGTGAACAGGGTGTACAGTGAAAATGTACCCATATCTATACAGGAAGAATGCAGAGTCCCTGTAATCACAACTACGCAGGTGAAAGCTGCACTCTCTAAAGCCAAAAACACAGCATCCATGGGAACGGACAACATCCCAGGCTGCGTTTTACATGAACTTCAGAATGAACTGGCTCCCCACTTAAGCACCATGTTCAATAATAGCCTCGAATTAGGCTTTGTGCCCACTGAATGGCACACAGCAACAGTTATCCCACTCCACAAAGGGGGAACCACCACTGATCCCGGGAACTATAGACCTATTAGCCTGACGAGCCTGGTCTGCAAAGCCATGGAACGTATCATCATGGAACTCGTAAACAAAGACATTGGTAACCTCCGAACTCTGGATCCCACCCAGTTTGGGTTTGTGAAAGGCAGATCATGCCTCCTGAACATGATCGACTTCTTTGAGGCAGTCACCAAAGCCGTAGATGAGGGTAAAGTGGTTCACACAGCCTATCTTGACCTCGCCAAGGCTTTCGACACCATCCCCCATTTTGGAATTATAGCTAAACTCAATAAACTAGGCATAAATCCCTACGTCACAAGATGGGTTGCCAACTGGCTCACTGACAGAACCCACACTGTAAGAGTTGCAGACTCCAAATCTGACCTCAAACCAGTGACAAGTGGAGTACCACAGGGTTCCGTCCTGGGACCGCTCCTGTTTGGTATCTACTTCTCTGAAGTACAGGCTAACACAGAAGGCCTCTGGCTAACAAAGTTTGCAGATGACTGCCAACTAGGAGCCATAGTCAAGTCCCCAAATGATGTGAACATCCTACAGAAGGGTCTCTCTGAGACAGATGCCTGGTGTCAGAGCCATGGCCTCAAGCTCAATGCCAAAAAGTGCAGTGTCATCCCCTTTGGTAAAAACTCTGTACCCATGAACTACCACATAGGCAGCAATCTACTTAACACCGAATGCGTGATAAGAGACCTTGGGACCCAGGTGGACAGTAGTCTCTCCTTTTGATAGTCACAGTCAGGAAGTCCTTCTACGTGGCACACCTCATCATAAAAGGGTTCTCGTCCAGGAAAAAAGAGGTCATCGTTCCTCTACTCATCACTCATTAGACCCATTATAAAGTACAACGCCCCTTTTGGAATGTACCTCACAAGACATCTGCAGCACCTGGAAAGGACACAGAAGTACCTCACAAAGAGGATTACTGGACTCAAACAAATGCCCTACACTGACCGCCTCAAAAAATTCTAACTTTACTCCGTAGCATATCGCCTACTCAGAGGTGATCTCTGCCTAACATATAAAGCTATGTCAAACCCAGAGCTGTTGGACATGCTACACCTAAAGAAATCCCAATCCCTCCAAGCTACACGCTCTAGGGACCTAAACCTTGTCACCACAATAAACAGGACATGCTGGAGAGATAGATTCCTATCCCAGAGACTTCCCATACTCTGGAACAGGCTACCCATCCTATGTCAAGCAAAGTTCTTCATTAGCACTCTTCAAGTGGATGGGAAATAGGAAATAGACCCCGGGGATCACTTCTGTGTCTCTGCTCGTCAGTGGCACAGGAAAATAACTTTCTTGGGTGGCGTAAGCCAGGGAACCTTGTTGGCTAGGCTTGCATAGGCCCTTGGGCCGATAGCCTAGTACCTACCTATGAATACATTTAATCCAAATATCTCACCTCAGTGCCCTTCTACAACAGCTGACCTTTTACATATTCTATGGCATTGCAAATATTTACATAAACTTTGGTGTTCTCTGAAGGTTAAGACTACAAAGAATGGGTTATGAAAAATCTATGCTGGCTTGGGAGTTTGCTATTCTCAACACTACTACTCTTAAACTAGCAAAACAAAAAATGCACATTCTTATAACTCTCTCTCTGCTTTGGTTAAACTTTCTATTATCCAAAATTGGTTAGACACCCCTAAACTCTCTTGGTTAGGCTTCAGAAGCATGGCAGTCAAATACATATCCGCACACAAATTTTTAACAAGGAATATGAATAAACATTCCTATTATCAACAATACTGGAACCTTCTCCTAGAGCATATATTAAAAGATTAAAGTTAATAGCAAGGGTATTTTACTCCAAGTTTCATAAACAGTTGTAATATTCAGTGCTCAAACTCAAGTGATGACCTCTTACAGATGAGTATGTCATGTATGTGACATCTCTTTTATTGCTGTTTAGCATCACAAGTCCATTTCTCTGTAATCACTTTCTCATAAACAGTTGATTTCTTTGTGTAACACTTTAGTGTATATAATTCTGTTTAAGCTTTTTATAATTCTGATGTTCTGATATGTCATTTTATATGATTCTTTTATTGTTTTATGCCTTAAATAGCTTTGTAACTGCTATTTGTTAAATTATGTTTTTCTACTGTAAAAATGAAATGAATATTCTTGAAAAAAGTGAGGGAGTAGAAATTTGTAGGTAATAGTGATTGAACAGACAGCCAATGAGTGCTCTGAAGGACCACTGACTGCACAATCTTGCTTGTAGCCCAGGAATCGTGTGTGTCTATATATATATATATATATATATATATATATATATATATATATATATATATATATATATGTGTGTGTGTGTATGTGTGTATCTATATATATATATATATATATATATATATATATATATATATATATATATATATATTAGACAGAAGCATGCATACTTTGGTCATTTATCAAGGGTCACCCTGAGATCACGCACTTTAGATGCAAATTCAAACCTGTCATCCGTATAATTGAATATGTGAGTGTAAAGTCTGAAAGTTAAAATGTCTTGCAATGGTGTAGGCAGTCATGGCAATGACTTTTGGTTGTACTGAGCTTGATCTAGTTACTGAGCATCCATAAATCAGTGCATACTTTACGACCACTGACATTTGGTCCTTTAGTACTGGTCATTTATCAAGGGTCACGCTGAGATCACGCACTTTAGATGCAAATTCAAACCTGTCATCCATATAATTGAATATGTGAGTGTAAAGTCTGAAAGTTAAAATGTCTTACAATGGTGTAGACAGTCATGGCAGTGACTTTTGGTTGTACTGAGCTTGATCTAGTTACTGAACATCCATAAATCAGTGCAGTCGAGATCATTGGGATGCGAGTCCATTGTCAACATCCACTTCTGTGAGGAAGATGGCTATAACTGTGTCGTTTCCATGTCAATAATACCACAATCCTCTCTAACGAGATCCCCCAGAATAGCAGATAAGCAGCATAAAAAAGGGAGGTTATGTTAAAAACACGAACGTTTACTTACCCGAATACATAAACACCGACACGTCTTCTTTGAACCGTGAAACCCTCGATCGTCCTGAAGCGTGAAATGCGAAACGTCAAATCGTCATGGTTGGCCTTTCTATGGTATAGCTCCGTAAGGTAAGTATGTGATAGTTACGGACTTTAAGGTTAGGGTGCGGGTTAAGGTAAGTGCATAGATGGTAATGTATGTTAGATTTAGTGTAGGGTTAGAAGTAGGGTTTTAGTGTCTATATCATATTATCGTACGATGCAAATAGCGAATGCTATTTCATCGTACCAATATCGAAACAAAATATCGAACAAACCCCCCCCCCCACAAATTTAAGTGGGGGGCTTTGCCCCCCTACTTAAATATGCCAACTTCGAGATTGCACCATAGTGGAAGAAATGGCAAAGTCCCAAAGACGGCCCACCAGATTTTTTCCCCTGGGAAAAAATTTGATGTTCTGTGACTTCACTATTTTGCCATTTCGACCTGATCCGATCGACTAAATAGCATTCACTATTTAATCCATTTGATAGCGTCATGTAGACCCAGATTTTATTAAGTGTATGTGTGTGGATTATTTAGTTTGTTTGGGTATAGCTTTTTAAGGTAAGTGTGCGATAGTTACGGACCTTAGGGTTAGGGTGCGGGTTAAGTGCATACATGGTGGTATATGCAAGATTTAGTGTAGGGTTAGAAATATGGTTTTGGTTAGTATATATATGTAGTTTATTTAGTTTGTGTATGGGATGGGACAACTGTGACATTTCAAGTTTTTGAATTTTGCGGTTTAGGGAGTTTGGTGTATTTGAGGTTTTGTGGAATATGTGTCGGTGTTTAGGTGTTCGGGTAAGTAAACTTTTGTGTTTTTAATACAAACCCAAAAAAAGGTACCACTGTGCCTTCTACAGTCTGCAGAAAAGGATAGTCTGGGAATGAGTAGGAGGCAAACCACATTGGGACAATTCCTGAAGTATCAGTTATTGGCAAAACATTCCAGAAGAGTATCCCATCATGTCAGAAATCACTGTGAAATCAAGTAGGACCAAAACATGATGAAGCTGCTGATCTTGAGTCATAAGTAAATCACTAAAGACCCTAGTGAAGGCTGTCTTGGTGCAATCATGAGTCCAGAAACCAGGCTGAAGACTATTATAGAGAGTGAGGGCACTGAGACAAGAAATCAAGTTACACACTGACTACTACCCCATTTTCAGCCTTACTTTTATCCACAAGGTTCACGAGAAGATTGTGAAACTTGAGGATTCTTGGAGAAGAATGAAGTTACTCATAGGGTTGTAGTTTATCTTCAGCCTTCCTTTTGTTAGCAAGGCTCTAAACGAGAATTGTCAAGGTCATCAAGAGCCAACAGGAGGCTTCTTAGGGTGGGAAGGAAAAATACCCCACTTCAAAGAGGAAAAGATAAGCTTGTATGGAACGGAGACAAATCAAACTGACCAAGACCCAGACATATTGCTGGCAAGGCTGCCACCCTCTTCATGCCTTGGATGCAAAACAGAACTTGAGACAGGCAAGCTTAGCTCTGAAGAACTGAGGACAGGCTTGCATTCGTCTGTAGAAAGTGCCTTCCGAATGGCAAGACAGGTTGTACTGTACATCTTCTTAGCCCTAATGAAGAGTGCTATTTGGTCATTTAGCTACAGTGGAAATCTCCCTGGAGAAAAAATATGTCTTTTTTTTTAATGGAGAGTACTGGTTGGTAAACAACATGGTGCTTCTTCAAGCATAGGACTTGCTTTTAGCTTTAGCAAGTAGGAATGGAACCATTGAAGCTCCAGTTTTGGTTAATACTACAGTAGGATTGAAGCTTTTATTCAAACCAAAGCTCACAAGTTAAGCATTGCACCCAAAGAATATGACACTGGGTGACAGGATCCATAGCAACAGTCAAGGCAGTATTATAGGCCTCGAGTACACATGGTCTGGGCTGATTGTAGAGAACAACAGTGGACTTCAGGAGTGGAAAGTTCCTAGAGTGCTGAGGTTCAGAATTGAGAGCTACCCAGGGAGTTCCACTGTAAGGTGTACCAGGCAGTGTTCAGGTCATGAGACCAGCTCCACCATCAGGTCAATGGCTGATGCACCTACTTGGATCACTTACGTTCAAGGTGTGACAAGCTTGTTAATGTACCGTGTGGGTGAGTGATTTTTGCTGGTGAAGCATTATAGTGGAATGGACTCCTTTTTATCTTTGATTGAAAATTTAGATAAAACGAAGCAAAAAGTATAGCTCGATGATGAGCACTTACTACCTGTATATTAGAAGCTTATTACCTGTCTTTTTTACTTACTACCTCTACATTAGAAGCTTATTACCTGTCTTTTTTACTTACTACCTGTACATTAGAAGCTTATTACCTGTCTTTTTTACTTACTACCTGTACATTAGAAGCTTATTGCCTGTCTTTTTTACTTACCAGTCTTTTTTTTTTTTTTTTTTTTTTTTTTTGATTGATTGGTTAATCAGGTAACAAGGTAAACCCTGTAGGTGCAGAGGCAGCTATGAACTTTGTGTGGTTAAATGACTTGCCCAGAATCACAGTGTTCAACTGGACACTGATCAAGTTTCATCTCATGGTTTGAATCTATCAGCACTTCAGACTTAAAAGCTCCACTATACTGCCAGAGGGTGCAGTCCACATTTGGGCAACTGTCTTTTTGTTTAAAAAAAAACAAAACAAATTTCATGATATTTTAGTAGAAAGTCTGCTTCATCAGTAGTGAATTCTGTAGCTTCCCTACACAAGCTCGAGGAGAAATTCCTAGAGCGTCTGTATCCAGCAGAAAAAATAAAGATAAATGGCATAAGGTGAAACACACTTTTTTTTTTTTTTTTTTTTTTTTTTTTATAGTGCGTCATTGTCTGTGCACAGTTGGAAATCTCACTGACTTTGATTCACCTTTTTTAGGGAGATTTCTCCCTTCTTTGAATTAGCTGGGCCTTGGAGTCGGGATATATGTATGGGGTGTGTGTGTCCTTATGTTATGTATTCTCGTACCTTAGTTTATCAGTGTACATAACTATTTGTGTTTACATGAACTTTTTGTATAGCCGTTTTCCTTGTATGGTATTTCTATGGTATTATAAGTGAAATGCTTTTTAATATGAAAAAAAAACACTAAAAGCAGAGTAAAATTCAACTGACTTGCTTCTGATTGTAGTGAAAACAATTTAGTTACACATGTTGATGGCAAGTGTCAATTTTTCTGCTTTGCTATGTTTAACAAATGTTTCACTCTGACTAGGGTTTGTGTGACTTGACACATTATTGGTTAAATTGGTTGTAAGATGTATGTTGATAACATTGCCTCATTCTACCACCCTGTCAAACATTTTTTCAGGAGTGAATTGAAGTTTTCTGCTATTTATTCATAGGAGGGTATAACAAGCATGTTCTTAACCAAAGGTGTATACAGCCATGTACTTTTGTGTACTTTGTTTTGTATATTTTTTTCTTGAACTTGATTCAAGCATTATGCCTCGGAACATCTGCTACCATCTAAACCAGTGTCTGCAGTGCATGTCTGTACTGGGTATGCTTAAAAGGAATGCTACTCTAAAGTAGCGTTTTGACGACTACAGGTTGGCTGTAGCTGAAAGATGTACTCCCAGTGTTCCAGGCCATGGATTGTGGCACAGGAACAGATTACTCGGTCAGTACTCATGCTAAGATTTTAGGCAGTATACACAGTCGACTAGGCTGCCAGTCTTCCCCCAAGATAAGCCAAGCCAGTCATCATCATGTACTTTTACCATTCTAGGACCACTTTCTGCATTCTGGTTACTAATCAGTATTTGGTCGTGCTGGTCATAGCCAGAGTTTTAAGCCACTGTTGCACAACGCCAGTTGTAACATTATAATATTTTGAGTACAAAACAAGAATATCTGTCTATAGTATTGCTTTCAGCTGTAATGTAAGCTATGAACAGTACTATATAGTGAATGGTAGCACATCAGAAGAGGTGTGTGTGTGTTTCCACATGTACCATCTGAAGTGTGATCCAGTGTTTGGACATTTTAAGCTAATAAGTTTATAGTAGAGATGCTGTGAGTTTTCACAGACCTTTCATGCATTAATGCTGTGTAATTCCTTTTGGTCTTAAATTGCCTGATATAAGCCACAGAGAAATAACTTTCTGGTCTTCCCCTATTGACCAAGTTGTCCCATCGGGTACCAGTTAAATCCCACGTAACTCTTGGTCTCTTCTGTAGAAGAGAGGAACCTAAAAGTACTTCTTGTTGGCAAAAGATTCGAGACTGTTATCGACTAGGCTGCCGTATCGGCACTGGGAGAGGTGTCATTTCTTACTCTTATGCTGCTATGACGTGCTGCCACGCCCAGCCTCTCATGTATGTTGTGTTGGCATTATTTTTGACCATGGCTGTCGCTGTTGCTGTCTTTGAAAATGGTAGCTGCTGTTTTGCTTTAGGGAATGCCCTGGGGATTGGCATGAATATGTGCCTTGGAAGGAAAGCTGGCTGTTCGATTTTTCCCACCTTCTCCCGATTAGGTCTTGTGGCACCTGAACTGCTTCTTGGTGAAGCATTTCAGATACTTTAAGTACACAACACCAAGGTTCAGTGATACTGTCCCTTAAGTGGCTGTTATGTTGTCAATCTGCTTGGTTTTTAGAAGTGCTTGTGCTGGTATTTCGGGGATATAATGGGGATGGTTACAAAGGATGTGATTTTCATTAATGATCAAATCTATTGTGTGATTTGTTTATATGTGTTCATTTTCATGTCCCACTTACTTAGGGTCACTTTTTTTTAATCCAATGTATATAGACACGTTACATACTGTGTGTATGTAAAATATACACGCTTGCATATATTTTGTATACATATGTTATATTTGGGTACTTTTATGTAATGTGTGTGGGTGTGTCTCTGTTTATGTACATGCATACATGTATTTTGACAGCTACACACACCACCACAAATCGTTTGACATTGCCTCTTTTGAAATGAGTTTATATTCTTGTGCTCATTTCAAACTTATGAACTGCACTTTACTGAGCAGCTGTGAAACTGTTCCTTAGCTGATTTTCTCTGAAGTAAAACTAGCTTGTGCACTACAGACATCCCAGCCTACATGTCAGTAGGACAGAGGCTGTTATTACTTAAGAGAAAATCAACTAGGGAGCAGTTTTGTAGCTGCTCAGTGAAGTGCATTTATAAGCTAGAAATTGGTACAAAAATGCAAACTAATTTTAATGGCAGTGTCACAAGATGCAGCTGTGAATAGTTTTCAAAATGTGTGTGTGTGTGTGTGTGTGTGTGTGTGTGTGTGTGTGTGTGTGTGTGTGCGCACGCATGCCCGCGCAACAGCAAGTGTATGCAAAGCGAAGCATTAACTGGTATGCAGAAGATGCGTGGGGGGGCAAAGGCCATCTGTAATGTGCACCCTGTATAGCTGTGAGCTGTCACACTTAATACTAGGTTGTTGATCTGTTGCACCATTTGTAGTCTAGGCACACAATCCCAGTTTGATTTTTTTTTTCCCGAAGTCCTAAATTATTTATCAGACTGCCATCATTTGAATTTGGTTTTGACTTCTTTCCACAAAGTTTTGGGGGCACCAGACCAGGTCTGTACTTGTGATTGTCCATGCAGTTGCCCTTTTATGCTTAAAGGGTCAGGGAGGTACTTTGGTTTACAACCAGTTGGAATATGTTCCATAAAAGACATAGTCTCTGTGATAGACATCCATCACTCCAGCTCTTCCTGTTTTTCTGTGGATGTTTAGATTTCTTGAATGGGTCCTCTGGGTGTTGCTGGTTTTGTGGATTTGTATAAGGAGGCATAGGGCTAGATCTTTAAAAGGCTGCATGGGCTAGGCCCCCTGTCAAAATTCTAGGAAATGGTAAAATGTGAGAGTACTTCAAGGGTCAGGGTAGCTCAAGGATGACATGCCATTGATTGTCGTACTTTAGAAATGCTGTAATTTCTTGAATTGGGTCATGTGCTTGGATAAATACATACCCAAGAGGGGATTTATACTCTATTATTAACCTCATAAGGGAGGAGTAGAGGGAGATGATGACTGACTTGGGGCCTAGAAGGTGTTCCCTGGTGATTATTGAGCTGTATAAACAGTGGTCACATAATGGTGAAAGGATAGTTTGTCAATTAATATTATCACTGTCCACCTGCACAACACTAGTCTGTGAATTCTAGTAACAGTGTTTATTTTGAATAAGTACATGCATATGATTTGTTTTTCTTATTCCACTAGCCCCCCTTAATTTCCATTCTAAATGTTTCTTTTGTCTACTTTGTGTGAACAGTTATGATATTTTATGGTGTGTGGAGTGGCATTATTTTTTGATATGTACAGTTGAGTGGAATAACGCACCATAAGCTCCAAAAAAGACCGGCAACACAAAAACTAAACACAATGTTTTAGTTTGTTAAGCGCTTTCTTCCCCTTCAAAACGGGAACTTCATCAGAACAAACTTCCTCCCCAGATTGTCCGTTAAAATGCAAATCATTTAATTAAATGCAATAAGATGTTAAACAGTCAGTTTCTTAAAAAACAGTGTCTTTAAATACTTAAAAACCTTTCAGGTTTAAATTCGTAATACTCTTTTCTTTAACACAGGCAACAAAGATAAAAAAATCATTTAATCCTGGTTTACTCAATGCGTTTAATTTAATAATCCAGTAAAATTCCCTCAAATCTATATTTAATTCCCACCAGCCACCTCTAGGATTTGGTCTAATGACCTCTAAAATGCCAAAATTGAATTTTAAAAAACCTTGACATTCAGTTGAATGTTTAAATAAGGAATTGTTCACATTTCCCTTTGATATGGCATAAGTATGTTCATATATTCTATGCCTAAACTTCCTCTCTATTTTGCCCACGTAATAAAATGAACAGGTTTGACAAACAGCAATGTAAACAATGCTTTTAGTGTCACAATTACTTTTCTGCAAGAAAATGTCCTTCTCGTGTTCTGCTATGTGTACTGTGTCATAGTTCAAAACATACTGGCATTGGTTACAGTGACCGCACCTAGTAGTTCCTTTCAAACACATGTTCTTGGGTAAAATATAGTGCTCCGTTAAATATTTAATGTTTTTTCCAACTTTACAAATAAAATTTGGTACATTTCCTAAGGTGTTGAAAATCTCTGTGCTCCCTTTAAAAATAACCCAATTCCTTTTAATAATTTCTTTCAACTGTTTTTCTACGTTGCCATAGGTAATGGTCATACTAGTTTTAAAATCTTTTTGAGTATTGTATTGAGTTTTGTGTGGATGAATAATTTCTCCGCTAGCCAATAAAGGTTTATACCTTGCACCCCACCCTCCAATAACTTGTTCAGCTATATTCTGTACCAAGTAGTTAGGATAGCCTCTTGCTCTAAACATTTCGGAAATAATAAAAGCTTCCTGTAAAAATGTTTCCTTTTTTGAGCACATCCTCCCTGCCCTCACCAACTGTCCTTTAAAAATATTCTTTTTTGTGTGAAAAGGGTGACAACTTTGAAAATCTAAATAACTGTTTGAGAAAGTTTCCTTCCTATATATTCTGGATTCAAACTTATTTGCTTTGTCTTTAATAATCATAACATCCAAATAATTTATCCCTTCTTCAGAAGTGCTGACAGTAAACTTAACAAATGTACAAATTTGGTTAATATATTGATAAACATTATTGAAACTGTTTGTTTTTTTGAATCATTCCACAAAATAAAAATATCGTCCAGGAAACGGTAATAAGCAAGCCATTTCCGCGAATAGGGACTCGAAAATATATGTTTCTTCTCCCACGCATAAAAAACAAGGTTAGCATAAATGGGGGCACAAGCGGCCCCCATTGCCACTCCCTATTTTTGCTTGAAGAACACCCCTTCAAAAATAAAATAGTTGATAATAGTGTCTGAAAGTGTTGTAAGTTCCCTTTTTTCTACAATAGATGTAGTAGACTTATTCACTTCGATACCACACAAAGAGGGTTTGGAACTGTTCTATGAAGCTATAAGGGAACTTACAACACAATACAAAACTCAATACAATACTCAAAAAGATTTTAAAACTAGTATGACCATTACCTATGGCAACGTAGAAAAACAGTTGAAAGAAATTATTAAAAGGAATTGGGTTATTTTTAAAGGGAGCACAGAGATTTTCAACACCTTAGGAAATGTACCAAATTTTATTTGTAAAGTTGGAAAAAACATTAAATATTTAACTGAGCACTATATTTTACCCAAGAACATGTGTTTGAAAGGAACTACTAGGTGCGGTCACTGTAACCAATGCCAGTATGTTTTGAACTATGACACAGTACACATAGCAGAACACGAGAAGGACATTTTCTTGCAGAAAAGTAATTGTGACACTAAAAGCATTGTTTACATTGCTGTTTGTCAAACCTGTTCATTTTATTATGTGGGCAAAACAGAGAGGAAGTTTAGGCATAGAATATACGAACATACTTATGCCATGTCAGTACCTTTGCTGAAGGATGTGCGTCAGGGCTGGTAACTCGGCACGTAAAAATCAACTACAAATCATTAGCGGACCGGAGTTCCGCTGTGGCGACCCCTAACTGGGAAAAGCCGAAAGAAGACTACGACTACTTATGCCATATCAAAGGGAAATGTGAACAATTCCTTATTTAAACATTCAACTGAATGTCAAGGTTTTTTAAAATTCAATTTTGGCATTTTAGAGGTCATTAGACCAAATCCTAGAGGTGGCTGGTGGGAAATAAATATAGATTTGAGGGAATTTTACTGGATTATTAAGTTAAACGCATTGAGTAAACCAGGATTAAATGATTTTTTTATCTTTGTTGCCTGTGTTAAAGAAAAGAGCATTACGAATTTAAACCTAAAAGGTTTTTAAGTATTTAAATACACTGTTTTTTTAAGAAACTGATGGTTTAATTAACATCTTATTGCATTTCATTGAATAATTTGTATTTTAACGGACGATCTGGGGAGGAAGTTTGTTCTGATGAAGTTCCCATTTCGAAGGGGAAGAAAGCGCTTAACAAATAAACTAAAACATTTTGTTTAGTTTTTGTGTTGCCGGTCTTTTTTGGATCTTATGGTGTGTTATTCCACTCAACTGGACATTGTGTTGGTTTGTGGGTTTTGTGTTGGATGTCCTGCAAATGGATTTGTCTTGGATTATTTTTTGATATGACACAGTACTGTGTACTGAAACAGTGTTTATTATATGGCATGGCTACATATTTTCCTTTGTTATTTAAACTGTTTTTATCTGGGTTTTATTCATAATTCTGTAATTTATTTCACTATTTAGACTTCTGAATTACACTTGTCAGCGTAGTATTCAGTCTGCTGTACCTGCCTGGCAAACAAAAAAGAAATACAAATTATAAAAATGCAGCAATGCTCTTCTTCTCTTTCGGCTGTTCCCATTAGGGGTTGCCACAGCGGATTATCTGTTTCCATTTCTTCCTGTCCTTTGCATATTGCTCTGTCGCACCATTCACCTGCATGTCCTCTCTCACCACGTCCATAAAACTTATCTTAGGCCATCCTCTTTTCCTCTTACCTGGTAGCTTCATCCTTAGCATCCTTTTCCCAATGTACCCATCATCCCTCCTCAGCACATGTTCAAACCAACGCAATCTTGCCTTTCTGACCGTCTCCAAACCGTCCAACCTGAGCTGACCCTCTAATATACTGATTCCTAATCCTGTCCATCCTCGTCACACCCAGTGCAAATCTTAACATCTTTAACTCTGCCATGTCCAGCTCTGACTCTCTTGCCTTTTTGTCAATGCCACCGTCTCCAACCCATATAACATAGCTGGTCTCACTACCCTCTTGTAGACCTTTCCTTTCACTCTTACTGGTAAAAGTCTGTCACAAATCACTCCTGACACTCTTATCCACCCATTCCACCCTGCCTGTACTCTCTTCTTCACCTCTCTTCCACACTCACCATTACTCTGAACTGTTGATCCCAAGTCCTTAAACTCATCCACCTTCGCCAAATCTACTCCCTGCATCCCCACCATTCCTCTATCCTCCCTCTCATTCACACACATATATTCTGTCTTAGTCCTGCTGACCTTCATTCCTCTCCTCTCTCTAGAGTACATCTCCACCTCTCCAGGGCCTCCTCAACATGGTCCCTACTCTCACTACAGATCACAATGTTATCTGCAAACATTATAGTCCATGGGGCCTCCTGTCTGATCTCGTCTGTCAACCTGTCCATCACCATTGCAAATAAGAAAGGGCTTGGAGCTGATCCTTGATGTAATCCCACCTCCACCTCCACCTTAAACGTATCTGTCACTCCCACTGCAGACTTCACCACTGTCACACTACCCTTGTACATATCCTGTACCTCTCTTACATACTTCTCTGCCACTCCTGACTTCCTCATACACCACAACTCCTCTCTCGGCATCCTGTCATATATATGCTTTCTCCAAGTCCATACAATGCAACTCCTTCTGACCTTCCCTATATTTCTCCATCAACAGTTTCAGAGCAAACATCGCATCAGTAATGCTCTTTCCTGGCATGAAACCATACTGCTGATCGCTAATCATCACCTCCCTTCTTAACCTAGCTTCCATTACTCTTTCCCATAACTTCAAGCTGTGACTGATCAGTTTTATCCCTCTGTAGTTACTACAACTCTGCACATCACCCTTATTCTTAAAAATAGGTACCAAAACACTTTTTCTACACTCCTCAGGCATCCTCTGACTTTTCAAGATTTCAGTAAACAATCTAGTTAAGAACTCCATTGCCATTTCTCCTAAGCACCTCCATGCTTCCACTGGTATGTCATCTGGACCAACAGCTTTTCCATTCTTCGTCTTCATAGCTGTCCATACGTCCTCCTTGCTAATCTGTTTCACTTCCTGATTCACTATCCCCACATCATCCAACCTTCTCTCTCTCTCTTTCTCTTCATTCATCAGCCCCTCAAAAGTACTCTTTCCATCTGCTCAACACAGTCTCCTCGCTTGTGAGTAAGTTTCCCTCACTATCCTTTTTCACCCTTACCTGCTGCAAATCTTTCCCAGCTTGGTCCCTCTGTTTAGCCAATCGGTACAGGTCCTTTTCACCCTCTTTAGTGTCCAATCATTCATACAGTTCTCCATATGCCTTATCCTTAGCCTTCGCCACCTCTCTCTTTGCCATGCTTCTTATCTCCTTATACTCTTTTCTACTTTCTTCATCTCTCTGACAATCCCACTTCTTCTTCGCCAGCCTCTTCCTCTGTATACTCTCCTGTACTTCCTCATTCCACCACCAAGTCTCCTCGTCCTCCTTCCTCTGTCCAGATGTCACACCAAGCACCTTTCTAGCTGTCTCCCTTACCATCTGTGCTGTAGTTACCCAGCTATTCGGTAACTCTTCACTGCCCCCCAGGGACTTTTTTAACTCTTCCCTGAACTCCACCTCACAATCGCCCTTTTTCAACTTCCACCATTTGATCCTTGACACTGCTCTCACACTTGTCCTCCTCCTTCTTGATCACCAAGATCATCCTACAGACCACCATTCTATGCTGCCTAACTACACTTTTTCTCCTGTCACCACTTTACAGTCTCCAATCTCCTTCAGACTGGCCCTTCTGCATAGGATTTAATGCACTTGTGTGCATCTTCCTCCACTCTTGTACATCACCCAATGCTCCTCCCTCTTCTTAAAATACGTATTCACCACAGCCATGTCCATCCTTTTTGCAAAATCCACTACCATCTGACCTTCTGCATTCCTCTCCTTAACACCATACCTGACCATCACTTCCTCATCCCCTCTGTTCCCTTCAACATGCCCATTGAAATCCACTCCAATCACCAGTCTCTAACCTTTTGGTACACTCACCACCACTTCATCCAACTCACTCCAAAATTTTTCTTACTCATCCATCACACACCCAACGTGCAGAGCGTATGCACTAACAACATTCATCATTACACCATCAATTTACAGCTTCGTAAACATCACTCTGTCCGACACTCTTTTCACCTCTAAAACACTCTTAGCATACTGTTCCTTCAGGATAATCCCTACCCCATTTCTCCTCCCATTCACACCATGATAGAACAATTTGAACCCACCTACTATACACCTGGCCTTACTCCCTTCCACCTGGTCTCTTGCACACACAATATATCAACCTTCCTTCTCTCCATCATATCAGCCAGCTCTCTCCCTATACCAGTCATACTGCCAACATTTAAAGTTCCTACCCTCACGACTACACTGCTAACCTTCCTCCTCTCTTTCTGCTTTTGGGCATGCCTTCCCCCTCTTCTTCTCCTTTTCCTCCTTCGGCCAACAGTAGCCCAATTTCTGCCAGCACCCTGTTGGCTAACAGTACTGGTGGTGGTGGTTGTTAACCCGGCCCTCGACCGATCCGGTATGGAAATCTGTAGTGTTGTCCGCATATGTTATTTGGCAGAGGTTTTACACCGGATGCCCTTCCTGATGTAACCCTCCCCATGTATCCGGGCTTGGGACCGGCACGAAGAAATGCACTGGCTTGTGCATCCCCAGTGGCTAGCTATGCTATTTTAATAAAACAGATTTTCTGAAAAATGTTGGCGTGATCACTCTGGCCCCCATCTACATCCTAAAGTAAATGAATGACATCCTTCCAGCCAGTATCAACGCTTTATTCAATATGAAACATCTTTTCGGTCTCTTTGTATATGTGAGTTATTTTCCCTTACTCAGTGATGTGGCTGTTAAAGTATTGCAGTGAGTAGTGCTGTCATCTGACAGCAAGAGGTTTAGGGTCTTGCATGAGCATACATACATATATATATATATATATATATATAAACACAACTGTATATATGTATACACTCACGTGTGTGTGTGTGTTAGTTTATAGTCTGAGTGTAAGCTTTCAGATTAAACAGGGAAGATATTTTTGAACAGGATGCAAGGGGCGAGAAGGTCTTTGACAGAAGAAAATGTCTGCTGTCAGAAGGAGGGTAATTGTTTCATGCTACCTTGAGACACAGGAAGAGGATAAGGGACAAGTTGGAAGTCCCCCCCCCCCCGAGTAATGTTAGATCAGCATAGCCTAGCAGTCAGGTTAGGAATACGAAAAAAAAATAGTTGAAAACATAGTCTGTTTTAGGCCTGCAGGAATCCCATCTATTGATATTTTTTCAGTAGTTAAATAAAAAAAAAAGAAAAATCTTTATCTTTTTTTAGTGTAGTGTTTGTAGTATTGCATTTGGTGCTTTAATAGGTTAAATCTCATTTGTTGATAGAAAGTCAGAGTTATGGTTGTATGCTCATTTTGGCCTCTAGTTTCAGTACTGACAGTGCATGAAGGTGTGTACATGTAGGGGGGGCAATGTATTCTTGAGGTGCCCACATTCAGATGGTGTTACATAAATTATCACCAGAAAGTCAGTTTAATTGTTTACGCATAAACTGTATATCCTCTTCAGGATTTATTAGTATTAAATACAAATGCCACCCTGAAAATGTCCTTTAATATAGCATGATCTGCAAAACGCAGTTAGCAGTAGTATCCTGACAGTAAGAGACAACTTGGAGTGAGATGATTATCAGGCATCCAAAGTCCATTGCATATGGAAGTTATGCACATTTTTATTTCTCTGCTGCTTTTCTTAAGATTTTGTGTGTGTGGTGTAGGTGGGCACCATTTTGTGGTTCATTCCTTTTAGGTCAAAGATTGGACAATTTGACACCATCCCAAGGCAGTACACTGTAGGGACTGGAATCGTGTTCTTTGTAAAATCACACATTATATATTTCTGTGCCTTTTCTGCTGTTCCTGGTAGTTATTACATGCTGTTCCTGGTAGTTAGTTATTACATGCTCTCTCTTCTATTCACCAAGTAAGGTTTCATTCTGTACTGCATGCAGTAGAAAACCTGCAGTGGTCCTTAATAATTTACTGAAACTTCTTGTGTGATGACTGTAGATGAAGGCAATCAGAAAAGTCTTCCATCCAACTGTCTATTTTCTGCACTTGTTGCATTCAGTTTTGGGTCACAGAGGCAGACTTCCCTTTGTGGGAAGAGGGAGAAAATCCAGACTGTGACCTACACTTGCATGTCTGCATTCACATGCATACATGTAGAAAATTTGACGTCACTATTTAACCTAACATCATGTCTTTGGAATGTGGAAGGAAACCAGAGACGCGCATAAACATGGAAAACTCTAATCTACCATAATGTATTTGGGCCTCTGGTGTCCTCCAACATTTCAATCAGAAAGCCATACAAACATGGGAAGCACATGAAAACTCTTTTGATAGAAGGCACCCCAGCTGAGAGTGGAATTTTTGGCTCAATCATTGTTTAAAAAAAGAATGAATGATTATCTCTGTGTCTCTGATTTGGAGGATTTCCTGCCATGGAAGCCCTTGTCCAGCCTGACTACCAGAGTAAGAATTTTCCCTCCTCCTGCAACCGGCAGATGCCCTAACCTGACACGCTGGGGTATAAATGGAGTTTGCAGTGTCATGACCTCCGTTCTTTTCTTGCTGTCTGAGCCCAAAGCAGACATCCAGTACATGCATGGGTCAGTCTGCACCAGAGAGAAACTTCAGATTGCTAAGTACCCCATTGCGGAACACACTTAATGTCAGAGAATGGGGTGTCTGTCTTGTGGTAAACATATCCCATGTTGAGACATCCATTCTTCTGTGTTACCTGTTTGGGTCTAGACCATGATGTCCCCGATGTCCCCGATTGTTGTTTCTCTACCCAATTCAGTTCCAGGACTGTTCGGTGTAAAGGCAGACATTTTAGGTAAGTTCATTAGCGAGTATTCAGGTTCTGTGCGTGGTATGGTGTCCATTAATTGTCCCAACATCAATCATTCTAAATGCAAAATGGCCCAAACTAAGGCCTTCTAAAGACATCCGTTCAGCATCTGCTAGTCCTACAAGGCTGGTTATTGTGGAATTTGGTGAAATTGTCCCAATATCGATCTTTCTAAATGCAAAATGGCCCAAACTAAGGCCTTCTAAAGACATCCGTTCAGCATCTGTTAGTCCTACAAGGCTGGTTATTGTGGAAGTTGGTGAGGCACATTCCCAGCCCCCTCCCACTACTGAGGTGGTGGAGAAGGCCTCTATCGAGACCCATTCGGAGTCTGATATGTTGGCGGGTCCTTGACATCAGCACAAGTCTTAGATTTACATTCAGAGGTTGGGTCTGGGACAGCTTTCCACACCAAACACAAAAACAGACTAATGAAATCCAAAGGCGGTCAGGAACACAATAAGAGAGAGCTCGTATTGTAAAAAAGATTTAATATTACCACAAAAGTAAAATTAGCGCTTTCGGCGGGTAAAATAACCCACCTTCATCAGATTACACAGCAGAACATACAAAAACCTTCATTTATGCCTTGAAGCATGAAATGTGTCCAATTACATTAAAGTGCATCTTTCCATCTATTTAGTTGCCGTAGCGACCTTAAAGTAAGATCGCTACCTACATGCTTTTCTTGCACTGTTGACATCAAAAGGAATGCATGCATTTAAAACCGCAACAATTTTTTAAAATAGCATTAATGCGCGTCTTGCTTATATTGAACTAGCCTATGTCCATACCCTTGCATAACGGCAGACTGTCATTATATTTACTATCACAAAAATAAATGCAAGGGAAAGTCCTTCTACACTTTGCACCCTCAGGGTAGCAATAGTATAAAGTGACATTGTGCTTAATGTTGAATATACTTCTATTACAATGCCCCATATTATTAATAATAATATGCATGCATTATACTAGTTAAATCCAAAATTATATCCAGGTCTCACTATGTCTGGACATTACCTATTCTTACTTCATTAAAGCAAATTTAATACACAAATTTACAATTAAATAAATAAATAAATAAAACACATTAATGTTAAATTTTATATTATTATTAAACTAATCTTGAGTTATATAATAAAATCTATAGCTCATTTCCTGTGATAATATATAATCAATAATCGTAAGCCTAATATTCACAATGATGACATAGATAACCTTATCTCTACCTATTGTATGCTAACCATTTTAAAACACATTTGATAGAGAGGGCCTCGTTAATACCTGGTGTAACCTGTGCCCTAGTGCGAATTTGCCAGCATAGTTCGTCAATCTCAAGACGAACTTGCCAGGGTCCCCCTCTAATATCTTGTTTTCTTTGTTGCAAAATGACAAACTTAAAGGAATGTCCACTATTATCAAATACATGCCTAGCCAGAGCGTTATTTTGATCCTGTTTAGAAATTGCATTAATATGCTCATAAATTCTAATTTTTAATTTGCGCTCAGTTTTTCCTATGTAAAATGCCTTACATAGGTTACATAAAGCCGCATATACCACTGATTTTGTTTCACAATTAAAGTGGCCATTGATCTTATATTCCATCTCATTTATATTACAAGTTGTGCCCATCTTTATATAAGTGCACTGACTGCATGTTCCGCACCTGAACATCCCTGGTGGACAATTGGACATCCTTTTTTGTTTTGTTTTTTGCATTATACATTTAAGGTTGTCCCCTCTCCTATATGTTATTCTAGGTTTGTCACCAAAAAGAGCAATCAAACCCTTATCATGTTTAATTACCTCCCAATTTTTATTAATAATTTCCCTTATTGGTTGGAAATCTAAGGAATATGTATGTAGGAAACTACAACAGTAATTTGGCTTGACTAAATTTGGTGTAGAAATGTTACCAAAAGGACCAGGGGTTCCCAAATTAACATCCAAATTGATGGTTTCTGTGACAGGAAGCAAGGGTAAAAAATGGCCTCCCGTCCTTTTGTTAGTGACCTCTAGTATAATGTTGTTAACTAAACTTAGGGGGTATCCTCTTGATGTAAACATAGCTGACAAATTTTCGCATTCCATTTGAAAGTCATTGTCATCCGTCACCATCCGTGCCGCCCTGACCAGTTGGCTTTTGATTACTGATCTTTTTTGGTGGTACGGATGGTTACTCGAAAAATGTAACAATGAGTTACAATATGTGGGCTTTCTATAAATAGTGCTTTTAAATCTGTTATTGATGGTATCCTTGGATAGGAGAACATCTAAATAGTTGATTTCCAAATTAGCTACCGAGTATGTAAATCTAAGAAATTCAGTCATTTTTGTCATATTATCAATCAACTGTGGAATAGCTGATGTCTCACCTTTCCAAATGCAAAAGATATCATCCTGGTACCTTGTGTAAAAGGAAATATGTTTTTGAAAAATACAATCTTTGAACAAAAGTTCATCCTCCCAATAGGTCATTACTGCATTCGCAAATGCACTCCCACAAGGCGAGCCCATGGCCACACCTGATGTTTGTAGGTAAAAATTCCCTTCGAAGGTGAAAAAATTGTTCTTTAATACTAATTCAAGAAGAGTTTCAACAGTATAAATAATATCACTCGATATCTCCCTACATGACAAGAACTCCCTGACCCATGATAGGCCTAAATCCTGGGGTATAACCGTATAGAGGTCTTTGACATCTATTGTCAAAAACACAGAGTCAGCCGAATATGTTTGGTTACTAATATCCCTCAGGAAAGACCAAGAGTCTTTACAAATGTGCTTAACTGCTCCTATGAGGGGCTTTAAAATACTATCTACATATTTCGCGCAGGCATATGTAATGGAGCCCCTCCCATCTATAATGGGTCTAAAAGGTGGGGCCTGTAGTCGCTTATGTAATTTAGGTGCACCAAAGAATGCAGGAATTCTAGGTGCAGACATCTCCAAATAATGGAAAGTATCTGAATCAATGAACCCCTCCAGAAATAGGTCATTCAGAGTGCAATAGATTTTCCTATATGCTCCATGAATCTCATTTAATGATACCTGCTCATAAGCCATTGTATCAAGATGTTCCATCATATATTCAACATATTTATATTGATCCATTAAGACCACACCCCCTCCTTTATCAGGTCTCATGACCCGAACATTACAGTCCTGCAACAAATGTAGAAAGTCCCATTCAAGTTTTGACATATTATTACCACCCTTGATGTTATTATATGTGACATGGTTTTTAATTGCCCATAGATCCAATTCACATATTTTTTCAAAAGTAGATAGAATTGGATGTAATAATGGGTTATAAGAGCTCGACACCTTGAGACTATTAATGACCTGAACATTATTTCCCATTAAAAAATTCAAATTAAGTTTTCTTACATAAATTTTGAGGTCTATTATAGTCTTAGTTATGTCCATGTGCCTAGCCGGAACAAATGTCAAATCCTTAGCCAGAAAGTCAACCATGTCTTGTTGTACATTCAGTAAGGTATAATTATACAAAACAAAGTCACTATGAGAACTTCTTGAAATAATAGGCTCCGTGCCAAAAGGAATGTTCATAATCATCTCCTCCTCCCCCGTCTTTTGTTCCTCGGATTGTTCTGCCTCTGAACTTGAGGAGGATTTTTCCTCTTGGAATTGTTCACCAAGTGAAAACCCTGATTGTCCTGTTCTGTCTCATCATCCATGCCAATGTTCTGTTGATTATAATTATTTGATCCCCCTACTTGGACATGCCCCTGGTTAGGGACTTGGACATTTCCATTAGCATTGTTATTATTGAACCTAGGGCTCCTTCTTGGCCCATGCCTTTGTTCAGTTGAATGATTACTATTGCTGAAGTTGTTATTGTTAAACCTCTGATTCTGTTCCCCAATGTTGTCCGATTGATCTGTGGCTCCTTCCGGAGCCATTATGGGTGCTTTAGGAGGTTTAGGATAAGCACATTTGTTACTATAATCAGTTATATCCCTAGTTAGTTTCTTTTTCTTTATGGCCAAAAGTTTTTCCATACTTGCTTCAATACTGGTATAAATACGACAGTATTCATATTTGTATCGGAAAAACTCCCTGTCCGATATAATAGATTTTTCCAAGTTTTCAAGCTCTTCCATAAGGATGCCTATGTCCTTTGAATAATATGCAATAAGAGCTTGTAGAAACTCAGTACTTTGCCTATCAAACAGGTCTAAAAGTTCTTGATAAAAGGGAGAACTGTCCAGAAGGCCAGCGGGAAATCGCCATTGTCGGAGGCCTTTAGGAATGACCTTATTCCTAATACACTCAGTCAAATAGGAAACCTCTAATTGAAGCTTTTTGCATTTGTAAAGCTTACTGTCAAACAAGTCAATTTTATCCGATAAAGTGCCATTACTTGGAGTTCCTCCTAAAAAAGATGAAACGTGCGGATGGAACTCCTGACTAAAAAAGTTGTTATTAGACAAGAAGTTTGACATTAAGGGTATTCCCTGCTTATTTGGAATACCCTCTATGTTGTTATTTAAACGCGTATTGGTAGAGTCATTACCTGATAGCAATACGCCAGGTATGGATGGAGAACCTTTATCACCAGGTGATATCTGATGAAGGTGGGTTATTTTACCCGCCGAAAGCGCTAATTTTACTTTTGTGGTAATATTAAATCTTTTTTACAATACGAGCTCTCTCTTATTGTGTTCCTGACCGCCTCTGGGACAGCTTTGCTGGCCTCGGCTTCTGGTGACCAGAGCACTACCACTGCAGTTCTGAAGTGTATTGGCGTCAGTGCTTCTGACATACTCGGGCCTAAACAAGGGACTGCTCCCAGGAAGCCACCATCTTTCCATTCCAGGCCTATCAGCTTCCGGGCTCAGGCCCATTAGCAGGATTTGGTTAGATTAGCGGAGGATATTATTTCCCCTGTTATGGGAAGATGTTCTCCCCCTGAAACCCCCGCTCAGGAAAAAGGAAAAGTGATCCAATCCCAGAGGTTCTTACTGATTAGTTGGTGGAGGACTCTGATGAAGAAGATTCAGTTTTTGAAGAGGGTCCCTCTTTGGCATCCTTTGAGGAGTCTGATTCAGAGGAAACTTTGCCTTCTGCCTCCCCTCCTGAGGATCTGTCTTTTGGAGAAACTTTACTCCCTGGTGGATCATTTTCATTGGGAAGAGCTTGTCTATCCCCAATCTAAGAAAAGAGTCTGGGGACCTCCCGGAACATAAACCTCTTGCTGTTTCTCCAATTTTGGAAGTGGTAGATTTTTATTTCCAGGACTCCTCCTCTAAGCCATATTCACTCCCTCCTGCACTCAGGAAAGCTGACAGATTCTACAGGGTTATGGATTTGCATAAACACCTTTTTAAAAACACTTCAGCTGATCCAGAGGTTGTCATTCTGGGCCCAAAGGTACTAGAGCCAGCACATCCAGAACCCTCTACCCACTGATAAAGAAGGCAGCGCCCTTGATAGATGTGGCAAAAAGGTCTACACTTCTGCCTGTCTGTGAGGGCATTAAACTGCCAGTTCCACATAATGGAGTACCAAAAAACACTACTGGAACAGGTGAGACAAAAGCTTTTGACCATTGAAAAGAAGAGCTTATCTAAAGAATTACTGGACACTTGCAACTCCAGTTCACAAGTAGCTAAGCATTCCTTACACTGGATTTGATACTTTGGAGGCTGCCAGCAGGGCTGAAGCCACTGGATCTGTCAATAGTAGGAATGCATGACTAAGGGAACAAGCCCTCCCTGAGCATGTTAAATTCAATCTTTTGGATGCTCTCTTGGCCCTAAAGCAGAAGCTATGCTCAAAGAAATTAAGGATAAAGATCTGAAGCATGCATACTTGCATATTCCCATAGAAGATTCAAGCAGAGGATTCTTGTGCACCTGAGCAAGTTCCAAACATTTTCAGTTTTGTGCCCCTTTGACTTGTATAATGTTCTCAGGGTATTAATTCTCCTCATTGCCTACTGCAGAAAACAAGGGCTACTTTCACCTTTATCTGGACAATTGCCTCATCCAGTCTATAAGCCTAGCTTGGCACTACTCAGCACAGACTTGATGTTCACCGAGACCAAGTTTTCTTTCCTGGGCTTTACCATAAATCACCAAGAATCCCAAACTCTACTCACAACCAGAATACTGTTCTTGGGGACTCTACTGGACTGTGTACCCTTCAAAAGTCTTAATTGCCTCCGGAGAAGGCATCCTTCCTGACCAATAACTTTCAAAAAAAATTATGGACAGCAACTTTCTTACAGCCAGACAGTTTACCCAGCCATTGGGTTACACAAACTCTTTTTCATTCTCTTGATTCCCCTGGCCAGGCTACACATGGTACCTCAAAAAATGCGTGGAGCCAGCATGCACAGCCACTATCTACCAAGATAAGGCTGATACTGGGCTTCCAAAGCAAATTTACATGGTAGATTAAGGCCTGCACTCTAAATCCAGGCCTACCATTCGGCTTTGCAACAATCTGCACCATAGTTGTCTCAGAGACAGCTTGAGGAGCACTCTCCAACCAGTTACAGACTCTGTGGAAGTGGGAACACAGGATTAAAGACAAACACTTAAACATAAAGCACTAGTGGCAGCACAAATTGAAACCAGGGGTGCTGGTCATTGATACAGACAATACCACAGTCGTGGTACAAAAAGAAGAGGGAAACCCAGTCCTACCCTCCTTGACGCCTAACAATGGGAGTGGGGAAAGCAGCTCACTTCATGGGAATGCACCTCTTTGCTCAGTATCTCCCCAGGTGTGCACAACCAACTGGCAGACCAACTCAGCAGAAGCTTGTAGACCCCCACGAGTGGCAGTTGTATCGGAAGATCATTCTTAGCATAGCTGAGAAATGGGGGACCCCACAAATGGACCTCTTCACCACCAGGGAGAACACACAATTGAAAATGTTCTGTTCCAGCAACAAGAGACTCTCAGCCTGTAAAACAGATGCTTTCTCATTCACATGGACAAGCCTATTCATCTCTGCCTTCCCACCAATGCCTCTACTTCCCAGGGTTCTCAAAAAAAAAAAAAAAATGGAGAACAGCACCCAAGGGTCGTACTTAATAGCTCCAGATTGGCCAAGACAGCAAGGTACCTTCTTCTTAGCCTAACCAGAACAGTCCTTGGATATTACCAGAGTTTAGACCTTCTAACTCAGAACAAGGGACACCTCGTGCACTCCAACCTGCAAACCCTCCATCTATCAGCTTGGAGGATACTTTAACCCGAAGGGGGGCCTCCCCCTACACAGGCAGGTGCAGGACATTCTAAGGAACAAATTTACAAGAGAAACAGTTAAGCGTGTTTGTCACTACCCAGTGTACTTCATCAGAACACAGGTGGTTACTTCAGCACTGAAATATATACTGTAATCACACTAATTGATTAATAATTTGAATAATAAAATCTTCTCAAAATAAAACACGTAGCAAAATAGTTCATGCATGTCATAAAATTATGACTAGAAGAAACCAATTAAAACAATCTGTGCCTTGTATAATAGATTAATGCAATTTGTTACAATTTTAGTTGCCCTAAGTTTTAAAACAGGCATAACTGAAACAGGCTCAGTAAGAATTGGCTTAACAGTAGCTGCCACCTAAGATGCCAGAGTAATTCTTTATACTCTAATCTAGTTTCCCAAGTACCCCCGTGGTACTTTTTACGGAATGCCAAATTTATAACCCTTAAAAAGGGGGCAACTAGAGGAACGTTTAAGCAATACATTATTTATGTTCACCTTCCCAAGTATCATAAAAATGTTCATATATATGCTTTTTAAGTGTTCTCTGTTTTGCCAGCATCAAAAGTAGGACAATTTAAACAGGCAGCCAAATAAATTAAGTCTTTGGTCTCACAATTGCCATTCACAAATGTCAGTTTACTGCTGGTGACATTTTACAATGTAAGTTTGGCATCCTCATGTATGAAACAACACTGTTTACAAGAGTCAAACTTTTGTACATTTTGTTTGTAACTGTGGTGTATGGAACCCAGCTTTTGCAGATTCAAAATGTTTTACATTGGCAGCTGTTTTGCAAGCAAAAAGCTGGTGTGGCTCCTAATAAGTTCAAAATATTTTCATTTGTTTTAAAAATGTTCCAGTTGTTATTTACAATTTCCGTCACTGTGTTTCTGCCTGAATTGTTTAATCAGTGCCTTCTCAGTTTTTCTTTCTTTTTCCTAAATCTGAGTCAGACGTAGTAAACAAAGACTGCACATTTGATGTCCCACAACCTAATAGTGACGTAACGTTTTTATTCCATCCTGAAGCAATTTGGGATCTAATGCCATTAACCGGTTTAGTTGAATAACTCTTGTCAGTAAGACATACATTCCAGTTTTCCCCTTTCCTCTTGGATGGTTTCCCATGAGACACCATTCTAGCCAGTCTGATGAAGTGACCATTCACGAACGCCTTTTTATGAAAATAAGGATGGTGACTCTGGAAATGTAAATGACTATATTTTTTACAAGTGGGCTTCCTAAAACTGTTGGAAGCAAATCTACGTTCAGTTTTAAAATAGATGCATCTAAAAATCAGTATATTCATAGCTGAAGTGATAAGTAAACCTCAGAAATGTAGAAATGACGTAAAGATAATTAATAAATTCCTTCAACTCTTCTGTACCGGACCAGAGGATAAAAACGCCATCCCTGTACCCAAGGTGTAATCTGCAGTTATCAAAATAAATATTCTGGAAACCATTTTAATTTTCCTATGCATAAACAAATAGCACAGGAAGCACCGATGGCAACAGCTTTAATTTGTTTGTAGTATTCCCCTTCAAAGAAAATGTAATTGTTAGCTAAAACTAGATTTAAAAAGTCCATAATTAAAGTCAGGGCCGGTGTTAGCATTTTGGGGGCCCCCAGCAAATGTCAAGTTGGGGGCCCCCTGGCCACTTCCAGTCTAAGTATCACCCTGTCACTGCCATCCCTTCCTTTTAGTTCATGCTGCAAGCTTTAGGAGTAGTACCCACAGACTGACCTGTAGCTACAATGATGTTATTACAACAGGCCTACATGCTACACTATGTTGGCCCATCTCACAAAGATACATTTACATGTAACAATGATACATTACAACAACCCTATGTACAGGGCTGAACTAATGTGCAGTGGAGCTCCAGGTACTGCTTACTGTGTCCCCACAAGAAAAAAATAAAACATTGTCCAGAGCTCCCCTCTGTTTCCCCCATGTTGGGCTTCCCACATTATGCACATTACTTTTTTCTTCCATTTCTCACATTTTATCTTTTTTTCTTCAGCTTTTTCAAGAAGCTGTAACTTTATATATGCTCTAAAGTGCTTTTTAAGTTTTTTTTCTTTTTACCCAATGATGGCTTGAACAGAAATTATGATTAAGGAAAGAAATTCAATGTTGTGGTTCAGCTTTAGTTTCCCTTGCATCTTTTCAATATATTTTCTTGATCAAGACAGCACAATAATAACCATTTAGGAAATAACTCAATTAAGCCAATGCCCCCAGAAGCCATAGGGGTTGTAGATGCTCTGGGTTGCATTTCAGAGCAATTCCCAACCTTTTAATCCAAAAGTGGTCTAAACAGAAATCTAGAGTAAGAAAAAGAATTTCAGTCATATTTTTTTCTTTCAGTGAAGACGTAAGTTGTACCCAAGGCTTAAAATTCAAAGCTGACAAAAATAGTAGCTCAAAATAAATTAGCAAGTCAATTGTTGTGAGGATACACAGATCATCTATGGGAATACTGCCTGCCTCCCTAATCCCTCCAAAAAGACAGTCACTGCCTATGCAACCCTCTGGTGTTAGACTGGAATGAAAGCAGAGGTTCAAATGGCCACAGTCATGTATTTCACGTGACTGCTGAAATACATATACATAGCATGCCTACTTACTCCTCAATCCTAGCTCCCAAACGCAACCAGTATGTGCCTGGTTGTGAGGAAAGTGAAAATAAATAATGATTGCAATAATGTATTCTACTTTGCTGCTACCAGGCAGTACACTGTCCCTACAGGAGCCAAAGTAACTTTACTTTTCTAACAGACCTCAGAGGTATACAAAGAAAGGGAAGGATGACTACACAATTCCCAGCCCCCACATAACCTATGGGAAATTTATATACACAAACATCTAAGCAGGGATGGTTTAGAATATTTGTGGTTGAGGGCAGAGGCTATTATCAGTTTTATCCTAACAGGCTCATATCACAACTCCATTCAGGCTAAAGAGTGCAATCAGAAAATGAAAGCATTTTTTTCCTCGTTTTTCCTCAACCAAAAACAGCTTTTTTAGGGTCCCCAAAGTCAAGGATGTTTAAGGGATCCCCCTGTATCCATTTATACAGTCTGGGGAGTGGAGGCCACCAGATTCCTAGACGATCTAAGTGTCTGAATGCTCTGTGACATATTTTAAGTCTTACTTTTGAAATATAATCACTTGTTAGCTACATCTTTTATTGATACCCAGAAGAATAATATGCGTGTCCCAGCATTATTGGATGTATGCATTGATAAAAATAAGTGATATTTTGCACACACACACACACACACACACACACACACACACACACACACACACACACACACATATCACAGCAATGATAGTTTTGTACTTATTTCAGCAAATATTTTGTACACTAGTACTGCTACACAAGATCATTGAGTGGTGTTTAGCAGTCATCAAACAGCAGCAGGAATAAGTCATTTTTATTTACCTCACTGAGTAGTAAATCAATACCTATCACTATCCCTGATTTCACAGATATTCCTGATTTTGCCTCAGAATTTTGCTCTGTCACAATAAATCCAGTCATCAGATTTTCATACTTATTGTCTAAAAATGCATGTTGATGCAAAATGTGTTAGTCTAGTAACTTTTAAGTGAATCAGAATAATATTTAAACTGTGTTCTTCATTTTAAGACTTTATTATGCTATAATTTTTATCACTGAACAGAATTCTTCAGCAAAGACATTGAGAGTTATAGTATCAGTTGTTCTGCCAGTATGTATAAAAACCTTGAAAAAGAAACCATCCCTGTAGATTAGAAGTAGCAGCTCTTCCTAAACTCCAAGGTTTGCACTGTGATCGTTCACCCTGGGTTGCTGATCTCTCTAGTGCTTACTTTGCTTATGTTCATTACAGCTTTGCCCTAGCAGGGTCATATCACAGTCATGTTCAGGTTAAAGGGTGTAATTGAAAATTAATAAATTTTTTCTCCTCATTTTTCCCCAACCAACAGCAGCTTTTGTGGGGCCCTCACACAGCCAATGATGATTAAGGGGCCCCCTGTAGCCACAGCTATTGGAGGTACCTAAGGCTGGTAATGTTAATTTTAGTGAAGAGGATGTCCACCAACAGGGCTTAACTAGGCCAGGGGCAGTCTTTTATTGGTAAAATATTTAATGAAATTGTAAAGCTTCTTACTTGACATAATATTGCTACTGTAACTAAAGATCTTTGAATTTTGAAGGAGATAATAAATAAGAGTTATTGTTACTTACCTGCTTTATTAAGTATTCAAGCTTGCTGTATTAGCTTTTGCTGGTTTAGCAGACATGTTACCAAATAACAAGATAACATAACTTGCAGTGGTTGGGGCCCCCCAGGACCAGGGGGCCCCCAGCGACCGCAGGGTTCGCTGGTGCCTAAAGCCGGCTATGAGTAAAGTCAGCTCTTCACTAGGGATAAAACAGAAAACTAAAAATTACTTCCTAAAACAAATCCATGCCTCTTTCCTGGAGGATATAAGTAAACAGGTCCACAACATCTAAGTATTAAAGAAAAAAATTATATTGGGACTTCAAAAATTGCATGTTTTTACCTGGTTTATACATGTTTGTTATATGTAGCACATACCAGTCCTATTTTCAGTTTACCAAAGGTCCGTAAAGATATTTTAATCCACCGTTAAGACCCATTGCGGCAGTACAGAACTCATTTCAAAGTCAAAGAAAACTTTGTCATTCAGAACTACACAGCAGTGTAGCTGAACAAAATTACAATACTTCATCCTCAGTGTAGGAAACTGTTGCACATATACATACAGAATTAATAAAATATCATAGTAGTAATTTAATAAGTAGCAATTTGTAAGTAATGTAGTGCAGCAGTGACCCACACCTGTCCCAGAACAGGAGACAAGGAACAATATGAAGGTAATATTGTCAAAGTAAAATTGAAACAATAGCAGCATATCTATGATTAGACTGACTTATTGCACAGTTTGTATATTGCACTTTACAGTCCTTCAGTGTGTAGGTGAGCCACCTTAGTATTGCACTTAGTTATTGCGCATCCATAAAATAAGCCTCTTGATAGGCTAGTTATGTAACAGACGTCATGGTTCATTTTTTCCAGAGTTCAACAGTGTAATGGAGAGCAGAAAGAAACTGTTTTTTTAGTCTGATGGTCTTATAGTGCAGGCTTCTGTATCTCCTGCCAGAGGATAGGTGAGTGTACAGACCATTGGCAGGATGTGTTGGATCGCTGGAAATCTTTTTGGCCCTGTCTATGCACCAGCATTTGTGCAGATCGTCCAGAGGAGTAAGGGAGGTGCCAGTGATTCTTTCTGCTGACCTTACAACTCTCTTGAGAGCCATCCGATCTGATTATTACAGCTCCCATACCAGACTGCAATGCTATTGGTCAGGACACTTTCAATGGTGCCCATATAAAAGGTCTGAAGTATGGAGGTTGGTAATTTTGCCTACCTAAGTTTTTCCTTAGAAAGTGCAAGCATTGCTGAGCTTTTTTGCCTGTGCTGGATACATGGACTGACCAGGATAAGTTCTTCGTGAGATGAAGACCCAAGAACTTTGTACTCTTGACCCTTTCCACTGTCATCCCTTTCATCACTAGAGGTTTGTGTGGTACTTGAGATCTTCTGAAATCGAGTCAACTCCTTTGTCTTGCTGACATTCAGTGCTAGATTGTTGCTGTCGCACCATACCAGTAGTTGATTAATCTCGTTCCTGTAGGCCTCCTCCTCTGTCTTTGACCAGGCCTATAGCAGTGGTGTCATCAGTAAATTTGATGATCCTATTCATGTCATGTGTATGACATGTGTCAGCAGAGTGAAAAGGAGAGGGCTTAAGACACACCCCTGTGGTACTCCTGTGTTCAGGATGATACTTCAGAGCTGTTGTCTCCCACACAAATCTTCTGAGGCCTTTCAGTAAGGAAGCTCAGAATCCAATTACATAAATGAGTCTATATGCCCAGTTGAAGTAGCTTCAGTGTCAGATTCTGAGGGATGACAGTGTTGAAGGCAGAACTGAAATCAATGAATAGCAGCGTTGCGTAGCAGTTTTTGCCTTCTAAGTGTGTCAGTGTTTTATGGATAGCTAGTGAGATGGCATCCCCTGTACTGTGATTTGTCCTGTATGCGAATTGCAGTGCATCCAGTGACATAAGTAAGATTGAGGCTATATGATCTTTGACTAGCCTCTCCAGGCACTTCTAGCCTCTCAAGGCACTTCCATCACCGTTGATATTAAAGCAACTGGTCCGTAGTCATTCATAGTTGTTGGCTGTGGTTTCTTGGGTATAGGAATGATGGTCATCTCCTTGAAGCATTTTGGAACACTGGCTAGATGAAGTGTTGATGTCGGTGAGTACTGGAGCCAGTTCTGTCACACATTCTCTTAGTACCCTGCTCATGATGTTGTCAGGGCCAGCTGCTTTCCTCGGGTTGACACGTTTTAGGGTTCTGGTGACATTGATTGTATTGAAGCTCGGCACCGCTGCAGCCTTGTCTTTAGGGATTCTGCATGCAGTTATTTTGTTGTCAGCATCAAACCTACTGAAGAATTTGTGCAGCTGGTTTCCAGCATTTGAGCAAGTTTCTGCTTATTTGAACCGAGCTGAACTGAGGTGGGCTACAAAGCCACAATTCTGAGCTGAGATACCAGACGACTAGAGGCTTCTGAGCTTCCAGTCTCTTTTGCTTGATAATACTATTTACTGCACTTTTTATTGTGTTCTGCTTATTTAATACTGTATTTTGATACTGTAAACTAAACTGCACTGTTTGTACTGCGTTTGTCTGCCTTTACTGTACCTGTCATATTTTATTACTGTTTGCACTTTTCCAAAACTTTTTTTTCTATTTTCACTGTTTGTAAAGTAATTGTTTATACTTTTCATTGTTTGCAAAACATCTTTTCTATTGTGTTTTCCCACCAAGCGATGTTTTAAATAACTGATTTGTTTGCTGTTTAAAACTTTCTTTAGTATCTCCTTGCTGTTTTAAAAAATGTTTTCATGTTTTCTGCCTAAATTCGTATAGTCAGTAGCTGTAGCATAGTCCAGATACAGGGTTGCTGCATATGGGTCTGTTTCTAGTGGTTGTTGTATTCTGAGCATATTTTCCAAGCCATCTTTGATTGGAAGGGGCCCTTCTGCACCCTTGTGAGAGAAGTGTGCTGATTGGAAACTGTCTGGTGAAGGGTGATTGGTCTAGGGCTTGGAGTAAGCACACTCATTGTTTTTTTATAAGCTTTAAGCTTCTAGTATTTAAGCCCTGCATTTCAGTGGATTTCTACTTGTTTGCGCATTGCACAGCACCACACTAATATGCAATTGTGCACTATAGCCAGACAGATACTTTTGACAATTTTTCCCTTAGATACAGCTGTAGTACGTTGCTGTAGCCCTCCTCTTTAGTACACTTGTAGTGCTAGTGAGCTGTGACCTATTAAACCACCAGCCAAAAACCCCATCAGAAATATCCATCTATAGAGCACCTCCTAGATCAGTCCTGAAAGCACCCCCTTTTGTAATAACAGTTCTTCAAACCTAGCATTATGAACAGTTTGGGCTATTTTTGTTTCTCCTGCTAGCATTGTTAACTTGGCTCTCCTAAGGCAGTGTAGCAAATGCCTCATGTATGCTGATACCCTCTACTAATAACTCACAGTAGTACAGAGTATAAGAGATGTATCTACACCAAGAATTTTGAATCCATGCTCTCTCGCACTCAAAACAGTAACACTTAAGAGGTTGTCCACTCACCCACCAATACTCATGCATATATAGCCATTATTCATACACACAGCATACATCCAACACACAATCCTACATAGAGGTGCTCTCAAAAAAACTTACCAGAACACCAGAGACCTCCAGAACAAAAGACTGCTACAACTAACACAGTTCCCACAGCACCCACGACACATGGCAACACCAGTGTTTCACCTACCAAGTGCTTAATGCATAACACTCCAAAAATAAAACAAATTGTTGTCATTGGAGACTCCATAGTGAGATAAATGGATGTCCCACTCACCAGGTTAGATAAGGAGAAAGTCCTGGTCACTTGCCTGTCCAGTGCCAGAATTCATCAGATCGTGCATGCATTCAGGTCTTTTGGCAACAAGTACCATTATGACTCTCATAGCTCATGTTGGAGTGAATGACCTGAGATGTACCTCACTGGACTATATAAAGAGAGACATGCTTGAGCTCTCCCAGGCAGGTATGCACCTTCAGACCGCAAAATGAACATGTGAGAACCAAAGGAGGTGGTGTTTCTGTCTATATTAGAGATAAATTCACCTCCTGACTAGTTAGACTGGACAACTCCAAGGAGTTGCTCCAAGTTCAGATTGAGTAAGACCCACATTAAAGTCGTAGCTAGTTATAGCTCCCCCTTAATGGATTGTGATGCGCATGAGGCCTGCTTGACCAAATTGGAGTCAATCCAAATATTGCCAAACAGTCTAGTCATGTGGAATTTCAATTATGCCATAATTAACTGGGAAACCTACTCTAGCCCTAACTCACTAATGGAAAAGTTCCTTGACTTTGTTAACTTGGATGCCCTTGAACAAATTGTTCAAACCCCACCAAGAGGTGCAAACATACTGATTTTTATCTGGGAGGGGAAAGACCGCAAGAGTCAAGTGAGATGAGCTTATTCTTCCAATAGAACACAGCGGATTGGGATCACCTGAGTTGAAGGGGTAATTCAGGACAACACAGTTAAGGCTGCTGTAGCACAAGCAGAAAACGAAGTGGAAAGAGGAGATGATGAAACTGGGGAAGCTCGCTTAACAGTGCGAGACTAGGATTCTGGATGCAGACCTTTAAGTTGAACAATAATCCTACAGAATATTATATTCATCAAGTAGCAGAAGGTCTTCTAAGAACTAAGCCAACATGGGAATGGAGAAAGGAGATTCTGCAGACAAGGATGACTGCAATTAGGGATACAGACAGTAGGCAAGAGGGGATGGGAATGTTTTGGAGGAAACTGGCAAAAGAACCAAGGTACTAGGAGCAAATAACTAGAGAGGGAAAGGTAATAGAATGGGAAGATGCCAATAACTTATCTGGACTGCAGGTTAAAGATTGCCTATACTCTGATATCAATCCTTGATAGGGAAGCCAAAGAGAAAGAAATGGTGGGAGTCATAAACAAAAGACCAGCACAGGTAGAGTTTTTAGTAAAATCTAGAACAGAGGTTGCCACTAAGAAAGGAATAATTAGTAGAGCATATAAAATATTGAATGATAACTATAGGAATCAGTCGGAAGAGGTATGGAAGGATTGGGAAGAGGAATTAGATAAGCAATTCACAAAGAAACAGTGGGGGATACATTTGTCAACCAATATCCAACAAAAGCTAGAAGATTTCTATATAAGTATTTTTATACCCCAAGCAGACTTCAAAAGAATTTTTCCTCAGGTAGACAAAGAGTTGGAGGTGTGATAGGGAAGAAAGAGGTAACCGGGAACATTTTTGTCTGTGAGTATAATGAACTGGTAGACTTTAAAGATTCCCTGCAGACTGCTCTGTCTAGATGCTGGGTGAGCAAGTTGGAATGACTAGGGAAATGATTTTTTGGAGCTGTGATACAAACTCGGAAATGCCTAGACATAGTAAGGCCTTTCTAAGTTTAATCATGATGGCTGCCAAAAAAGCAATTAATAGAAAATGGAAATTAAAATCTAAACCAACTTTACTAGAAGTAGTGAAGATGGCAACAGAGTTAAAACAACTGAAATACTGATCTGAAATGGTAAGAGCAAATTACATAGGAAAAAAATGTGATCAATACATGCAGAGGAGGAACGAGGTTTAAAAGAAGGCAGGATTTGAGTGAGCTATGTAATAGTTTGACTGGATGGTAAAAGTGATGTATAATGTTTGCAGCTACAGCTGTGTCTCACTGTTTGGAATGAATCTTTGCAACTCAGATTGTGTCGCTACGGTTTGTCATTTATATAAATGTAACCTGGTTTGTAATACATGATAATTTAATAAAGATGTTTCTTAAAAAAAAAAAAAAAAAAAAAAAAAAAAAGACGAAGCATACGAGATGTGCTGCTCACTAACATGATAAACATATGCAGAACCACAACTGTAGGACCCTCGTTAGTTAAATCTGACTACAAATCAGTTGCCTTTAAACTGGCACTAACACCAGAACTCACAAAGGACAAAGTCAGACTTACAGTGGCTATAAAAGTGTACACACCCCTGTTAAAATGCCAGGTTTTTGTCATATAAAAAAATGAGACCGCAATAAATAATTTCAAAACTTTTCCCACCTTTAATGTGACCTATAACCTGTACAATTCAATTGAAAAACAAACCAGTCTGTTAAGGGGAAAATGTACAATAAGCTGATTGCATAAGTGTGCACACTCTTACACTAATACTTTGTTGAAGCACCTTGATTTAATTACAACATTTTCTTTGGGACACACCTGCAATCAGTTAAAGAGACACTGATTAACCCCAAATAAAGTTCAGCTGTCCTAGTAGGATTTTTCCTGACATTTACTCAGTTGCCTGCTATAGCAAAAGCCATGGTTCGCAGAGAGCCTACAGAGTATCAAAGGGATCTCATTGTTGAAAGGTATCAGGAAAAAGGTACAACATTTTTTTCCACAGCATTGGATACACCATGGAACACAGTGAAGACAGTCATCAAAAAGTGGAGAAAATATGGGACAACAGTGACGTTGCAAAGAACTGGACATCCCTCCAAAATTGTTGAAAGGACAAGATGAAAACTGCTCAGGGAGGCTGCCAAGAGACCTACAGCAACTGAAGGAGCTGCAGGAATATCTGGCAAGTACAGGTACTACATGTGACAACAATCCCTCATATTCTCCATATGTCTGGACTATGGGGTAGGGTTACAAGAAAGAAGCCTTTCTTTACACAGAAAAACATCCAGGCCCAGCTAAAATTTGCAAAACAATGCATCAGGTCTCCCAAAAGCATGTGGGAAAATGTGTTATGGTCTGATAAGACCCTGGTTGAACTTTTTGGCCACAAGTCCAAAAGGTACGTTTGGCACAAAATCAGCACTTCGCATCACCAAAAGAACACCATCCCCATGGTGAAGCATGGTGGTGGCAGTAGCATGATTTGGGGTTGTTTTTCTTCATCTGGAACTTGGGCTTTAGTCAATGTGGAGGGAATTATGAACAGTTCCAAGTACCAGTCACTTTTGGCCCAAAACCTTCAGGCATTTGCTAAAAAGCTGAAGATGAAGAGGAATTTCACCTTTCAACATGACAATGACCCCAAGCATACATCCAAATCCACAACAGAATGGCTTCACCAGAAGAAAATTAAAGTTTTGTAATGGCCCAGCCAGAGCCCAGACCTAAATCGAATAGAAAATCTGTGGGGGTGACCTGAAGAGGGCTGTACACAAGACATCCCCTCGTAATCTTGACAGATTTGGAGTGGTTTTGCAAGGAAGAATGGGCAAGTATTGCCAAGTCAAGATATGCTATGCTGATAGACTTCTACCCAAGAAGACGGAATGCTGTAATTAAATCAAAAGTTATGCAACCAGCTTATTGTAAGTTTTTTTTTTTATTTTTTATATTTTTCCCCCTAACAGGTTTGTTTGTTTTTCAATTAAATTGTACAGGTTATAGGTCACATTAAAGGTGGGAAAAGTTTTGAAATGATTTATTGTAGTCTCATTTTTTAAACCTGGCATTTTAACAGGGGTGTGTAAACGTATGTCCACTGTATATAGATAGATACATATGTGTATGGTCTGCTTCTTTATTCCGAAAGCTCACATTACTGAAGACCTGAGACCAGAAGACTGAATACTGAAAATCCTGAAAGTGCAGAATTTCAAGTGACAGAATACAGAATTTGTGAAAGTAGTGAGTTGTGCGGTATCTCTTTAAAACGTGGTGCATGTTAGGTAGTGTACATGGCAGATGTTAGGTGTGCTGTTGAAGGTACTTTTTGAGGTTTTTGTTTTTTAAAGTTAATTACAGATTTTATTGTTGAGTGTGAGAGTTGTGTGTCTCAGTACATTGTGTGAATATTGTTTGTAATGCCGGGGTAAGTGAGTGGTGGTGGTGGATGTGTTTGTGGTGTTAGGATGTAAGTTTGTAGGGACGGGAGAGGTACCTGTTTTGAATGTGTTTGGATATGTATTATGGAGATCACGGTACAGTGGGGATTGGGAAATTTGCCTTTCCTCCATGGTAGTGTGATCTCAGAGTTAGTATATTAAACTTGCAGGGGGTGGGGGGCACAGGGTGGCCTGCCCCCCCACTTAAGCCTAGAGAAGACAGTTTTTGTTTTGTAGTGTAGGTTTCTGTTTGGGTTGTTGTTTTTGGTATTTTGGAAGGAGTCTATATTTTATATGAACGAAAGTTCATAGAATCAAATGCTCTTCTTCTTTCGGCTGCTCCCATTAGGGGTCACCACAGTGGATCATCTGTTTCCATTTCTTCCTGTCCTCTGCATCTTGCTCTGTCACACCAACCACCTGCATGCCCTCTCACCACATCCATAAACCTTATCTTAGGCCTTCCTCTTTTCCTATTACCTGGCAGCTTCATCCTTAACATCTTTTTTCCAGTATACTTTGCATATCCCTCTTCAGCACATGTCCAAACCAACTTAATCTTGCCTCTTTGGCTTTGTCTCCAAACCTTCCAACCTGGGCTGACCCTCTAATATACTTATTCCTAATTCTGTCCACCTTTGTCACACCCAGTGCAAATCTTAACATCTTTAACACTGCCACGTCCAGGTCTGACTCCTGCCTTTTTGTCAATGCCACTGTCTCCAACCCATATAACATAGCTGGTTTCACTACCCTCTTGTAGACCTTCCCTTTCACTCTTACTGGTACTCGTCTGTCACAAATAACTCCTGACACTCTTCTCCACCCACTCGATCCTGCCTGTACTCTCTTCTTCACCTCTCTTCCACACTCACCATTACTCTGAACTGTTGATCCCAAGTATTTAAACTCCTCCACCTTTGCCACCTCTACTCCCTGCATCCTCACCATTCCTCTATCCTCCATCTCATTCACACACATATATTCTGTCTTAGTCCTGCTGACCTTTATTCCTCTTCTCTCTAGAGCATCTCTCCACCTGTTCCCTACTCTCACTACAGATCACAGTGTCATCTGCAAATGTCATAGTCCATGGGGACTCCTGTCTGATCTCGTCTGTCAACGTGCCCATCACCATTGCAAATAAGAAAGAGCACAGAGCTGATCCTTGATGTAATCCCACCTCCACCTTAAATGCATACATCACTGCCACCGCAGACCTCACTTCTGTCACACTACCCTCGTACATATCCTGTACCACTCTTACATACTTCTGTGACACTCCCGACTTCCTCATACAATACTACAACTCCTCTCTAGGCACCCTATCATATGCTTTCTCTAAGTCCACAAAGACACAGTGCAACTCCTCCTGACCTTCTCTCTACTTCTCCATCAACACTGTCAGAGCAAACATCGCATCTGTCGTGCTCTTTCCTGGCATGAAACCATACTGCTGATCACTAATCATCACCTCCCTTCTTAACCTTGCTTCCACTACTCTTTCCCATAACTTCATGCTGTGACTGATCAGTTTAATCCCTCTGTAGTTACTACAGCTCTGCACATCACCCTTATTCTTAAAAATTGGTACCACAACACTTTTTTCTCCATTCCTCAGGCATCCTCTTACTTTCCAAGATTTCATTAAACAATCTAGTTAAAAACTCCACTGCCATTTCACCTAAACACTTCCATGCTTCCACAGGTATGTCATCTGGACCAACAGCCTTTCCATTCTTCATCCACTTCATAGCTATCCTTACTTCTTCATTGCTAATCCACTACACTTCATGATTCACTGTCCACACATCATCCAGCCTTCTCTCCCTCTCGTTCTCTCCATTCATCAGCCCCTCAATGTACTCTCTCCATCTGCTCAACACACTCTCCTCACTTGTAAGTTTTCCTCATCCTTTATCACCCTTACCTGCTGCACATCTTTACTAGCTCGGTCCCTCTGTCTAGCCAATCGGTACAGGTCCTTTTCTCCCTCCTTAGTGTCCAACCTTTCATACAACTCTTAATGCGCCTTATCCTTAGCCTTCGCCACCTCTCTCTTTGCCATGCACCTCATCTCCTTATACTCCTGTCTACTTTCTTCATCTCTCTGACAATCCCACTTCTTCGCCAACCTCTTTCTCTGTATACTCTCCTGTACTTCCTCATTCCACCACTAGGTCTCCTTGTCCTCCTTCCTCTTTCCAGATGTCACACCAAGCACCTTTCTAGCCATCTCCCTTACTAGCTCTGCTGTAGTTACCCAGCTATTTGGTAACTCTTCACTGCCTCCCAATTCCTGTCTTTACTCTTCCCTGAACTCCACCTCACAATTACCCTTTTTCAATTTTCACCATTTGAGCCTTGGTGCTGACCTCACGCTCCTCCTCTTCGTCTTAATCACCAATGTCATGCTACAAATCACCATCCTATGCTGCCTAACTACATTTTCCCCTGCCACCACTTTACAGTCTCCAATCTCCTTCAGACTGTCCCTTCTACACAAGATAGAATCCACCTGTGTGCATCTTCCTCCACTCTTGTATGTCACCCTATGCTCCTCCCTCTTGTTAAAATGTATTCACCAAAGCCATGTCCATCCTTTTCGCAAAATCCACTGCCATCTGACTTTCTGCATTCCTTTGCTTAACACCATACCTACTCATCCCCTCTGTTCCCTTCACCAACGTGCCCATTGAAATCTGCTCCAATCACCACTCTCTTACCCTTGGGTACAGTCATCACCACTTCATCCAACGCACTCCAAAATGTTTTTCTCATCCATCGCCCACCCAACTTGTGGAGCATATGCACTAACAACATTCATCATTACACCATCAATTTCCAGCTTCATAAACCTCACTATCCGACACTCTCTCTTCACCTCCAAAACACTCTTAGCAACCTGTTCCTTAAGGATAACCCCTACGCCATTTCTACTCCCATCCACACCATGATAAAACAATTTAAACCGGCCTCCGATACACCTAGCCTTGCTCCCCTTCCATCTGGTCTTTTGCGCACACAATATACCAACCTTCCTTCTGTCCATCATATCAGCTAGCTCTCTCCCTATACCAGTCATACTGCCAACATTCAAAGTTCCGACCCTCACTACCACAGTCCTAGCCTTTACCTGCCTTCGGGCATGCCTTCCTCCTCTTCTCCTCCTTCGGCCAACAGTAGCCCAATTTCCGCCAGCACCCTGTTGGCCAACAGTACTGGTGGTGGTCATTGTTAACCAAGGCCTCGACTGATCTGGTATGTATATCTGTACTGTTGTCCGCATGTATGATTTGGCAAAATTTTACGCCGGATGCCCTTCCTGATGCAACCCTCCCCATTTATCCGGGCTTGGGACCGGCACAAAGAAATGCACTGGCTTGTGCATCCACAGTGGCTGGGTTATATAATCGAATGCTCTAATAAGCGAAAATCCCGGAAATCGAGATGCATGCTGTTAGATTGCTGTACAGTGAAGATTGGAGTATTTGCCCTTTTCTCACTGTAGTGCGATCTCTGAGCTGTAATATATATTTAGCGGAGGGTGTGGGGAGAGCAGCCCCCCACAAAATCATTTTCGATTTCTGGGAGCGTTCGATTATATGAACTTTCATTCATATAATATAGACCCTTTTGTGAGAGTCAGTATTCTGGACTTTGGGTATATTTTGTACTTTTGGTCTCCGTTTTCTGGTCTTCAGTAGTGTGAGCTTCCGGGATATAGACATAGAAGCATTTTATTTATTTTATTTATATATATATATATATATATATATATATATATATATGTATGTAGTAATAAATATACACGTAATGTGACGTATGTATGTATTGAATTTAATCGAAACACCCAAAGTTGATCACAATATCAAACAGAAAAAGGTGGTTTTGCAAATGTTGACAGGCTACTGTGCATGCACCGAGCAACAGCTGCTATACATGCACCGAGCAACAGCCTCGGTACATGCAAAATTTAAAGTTAAGTAAGTTAAAAACCTGATTTTTTGCAGGGCACAACCCTGAGATCCCACAACATCAGGGGAAAGGCTTACTCTGCAACCCTGAGAACTTCTGCTTAGTTGACTAAACAGATGTCAACCAATACTAGTGCTGACTAAATTCAGTCTTCTCTTATATATACATTTGTGTGTGTGTGTGTGTGTGTGTGTGTACAGATGGGAATCCCTCTGAGCATAGCTAATTTAATTTGGTTCCTGGGGTGAAAATCTACCAGTAACACAGATTCAGTATATTGACGAGTTCTTTTGCCAAAAGAAAAAAAAAACATTAGCTGACTTGCAGAAATAAAATGTATACAAGTTTCTATATGCAAAGGTGTAGCTTACCTAGCTGAAGAGCAACACAGAAATGATACTTTGATCTTCAGATTGTAAAACACCTATCTGGTTGGCAGTAAGCTGAGGGAGGAGATATTTGAAACTTAAAAATACAGCTTTTGGCAGTATTTTTACATATATGTGTTTAAGTCTTTAAGGCTTGCAATTATTGCTGCTGGATATCAGGCAGTACAGGATAGCAGTTAACATTTGCAAGAAAATAAATCATAAATGGAAGTGAATATAAAGTATAATAATCTGACTGAAAGATTTTATATATAGAAGATGTTTGTGTCAGTGAAGTGCAGTGCATATTGTGAAGGAAGAATCCACCCAGAAAAAAGAAATGCATTTATTTTCAACAAATATTGATGTTTTCTGCAGTACTAATGCATCAGTGCCATTTTTAAAAATATTTGGTAGTGCAGATTGACATTTTTACAGCATTTGTGAATGTGTTTTGCAGATGATTTTGCTGGTGGGAAAACTTTTTTTCTAATGGTGCTTTCCCATTGGTCATGTCGCTGAAGTTAGTCAACTTTAATGACATCATAATAGTGAAAGTGTGAAGTGCATCCAAAGACTTTGTCACACTTACCCAGCAGTATACCGATTAATGTCTATGGAAGCAGTGCTCGCTCTGCCTTGGGTGATGTCAGGATGAACTACAGTAAATTTATCTCAGTCATGATTTAATAAAAAGCTGAAGAAACTGTTTATTTAAATGGCTTAAATAATTACTAAATTTGAACAATGCAAACGCATTGTGGCACTCGACTCACTAGATGTCTAGATGCATTCACAGTCATGATCAATTTGCTTTAAATGAACTGGCCTCCACCCCCCCCCCCCGCTACTTTATTGCTCCCCTTATCTCTCTTTGCTTCTCTGCTTCTTTCCTACCCTATTCAACTAATTTTTGATGTTATTCCATCTCCTTTTAACTCTTGGCGTACCTTATGTGCTTTAAATTGTTGCAATTGTTTCCTTACACATTTCATTGTTCACCGATTGTTTCTGAAATCTGCTGCTATCTGGTCTTTTCTGCCAGCTCCATTTGCCCTCGCTACACTTGGGCTCACTCCAATCCCCTACCCTACCCCCAATTCCCATCTACCCACAACCTTTCACATACACTGGACTTTGTACTTTATCCTGACCAAACGGGCAATATGCTTTCAACTACCACTTACTAACCCCTCATCTTTTATTACATCACTTTCACTCTGGTCTTAACCATTACAACCCTACACCTCCCCTCCCCAGTGTCTTACCTCCTCTCTCCATCATTACTCCACCCCACCTTATTTACTTCTAATTTTTTTAACTACTTTTGTTATATAAGCTTCTCACTTAATTGCATAACAAAACTGTAAATCTCCTTAAACCTCATCATCTTTGCTCCATAAGGTAACAACTGTAGTTCATCTCCACATTTTTAACTTCTATCATCTCCTAACAGTTAAAACACTCCTCTCCACCCTTTTTTTCTTTCTTCTCATATTCCTTGCACACCCAATGCTTCACATTTACACCTCTACTTCCTTTCTTAATCTTCTGCTACTCTCACACTTATATCAAACACTTTCTCCCAGGAATATTGCACCAAACTTGCACATCATCTAGCCTACTAACTTCACACGCCTTTGAAATTAATCCCTCCTTACTCAATCACACTAACCCACTCATTCTCCAAATCAGGCTTCTGCTTCACTCTTCTCACCCCCCTAAAAAGCAGATCCAAATACCTAACCTTATGCTTTCACATTCCTACTTTAAAACAAATCTCCAATAGCTTTTACCTGTCATGTGACATTCACCCTAACCTAGGTCCCCTGAGTAGTACATCTCATGTACCTGTTCCCCCTTCCTCTATAACATTTTACTCCTTTAACATACACAGCATTTTCAATCTTACATTTCGGCTTTTCCTGGTTAGGGGTCGCCACAGCGGATCACCGGTCTACAGATTGATTGGCAGTGGATTTTTCCGGTGCTGAGTTGCCAGTCCGAAGCCCATCCTTTACGGAAGGCACACACACCTACCTGCATGACTTTAAAGCTCACGTAGCCACATGGAGGACATGCAGACTCCACACAGAAGGAACTCCAGCTGAGAATCGAACCGAAGAACCTCTTTCTGTGAGGCGACAATACTAACCGCTGCACCACTGCTGCCATACACAGCATTCTCAATAAAGTTACATAATTCCACACTTGGATTGCTCAGCACTCTCCTGACATAATTACTAGTAACTAAAACATGGCTTAAATTGCACAACATTGACTATGAAGTTACTCCCCCTGGTTACAATATCTTCCGTCTTGACAGAATTCATAAAAAAAGGAGGTGGAGTAGCTATATTCTACAACAGCAAACTTCTACCCACAAAGTCTCTCTTCCTAACTTTCAGCCTGCAGAACTCTTTAATAGCCAACTGCAAACGTAACACCCATAAAACAATTACAGTTGCTACAATCTGTATTCCACCCAGAAATAATATTCCTTTACTTGAACAAACACTTTCCTGGTTTACTTAATCTATAAATAACAAAACTATAATCCTAGGTGATAACATTGACTGGCAATCCTTCACACTATACTCCACAAAGTCTTCAGTTGATCTTCAAGGCTTCACTCAGTGTATTACAACCCCAACTCATCGTAGGAAACCTAACTTTGGCACTACTCTGGACTGGATCCTAGTCTCTAAGTCAAACCTTTATCATAAGGAATCAGGTAGTGATTTGGGGTTAAGTGACCACTCTCCCATCTGCATCCAAATATATACCATATAACACTGTAAATTATATAAATACAAACATTATCCCTCCCACTCTAACTTTAACTTTAAACCAGACATATTCAGTAATATACTCTCCTCCATTAACTGGTCTTTCCTGCACCACCTACCCCTGCATGAAGCTGTGCTTAAATTCAATACCATGTTCCTTGAAACACTTAACTCCCTAGCTCCCCCTAGGAAAATTAGAATAAAATCTATTTCTGCACCTTGACTAACCAAGGCTACTCACTCTCTTTTATGCTGGAAAGAGACCAGGCCTAGAAATGTTTGCTAAAATTCAAAACTCAGACACCTTCAAAACTATAAACATCTTCGCAACCACACTAAAAAGCAAGTAATTACTGACAATAAAAACTTCTACCAACAAAACTTATCAAGCCACCACAAAAATCCCAAAGAATTCTCAACCACTGTTAATAAAATTCTCCACCCTGGTACCCTTACTTCTCCTAACCCTGTCCTGACAGTACTCCTCTAGAAACTACTAACTTTCTTAACTCCTACTTCATTGACTCCATCACTAAATTAATACAAATTAACAATACCTTTAACTCCCAACACCCCCCATCATCTCAAACTAATACCTTTTTACTTCAACCTATCCCTGCCACCTACATTAAATCTCTTCTCAGCAAACGTAAAACCATGCTCTTCTTCAGTTTACAACATACTCCCCCCACTTTTTCCTAAAAATCACTGCTTGCTCTATAGCATACCCTGTCTGTATCCTAATTAACAGCGCTATCCAAGAACTGTCTTTCCTCTCTGTCTAGAAACAATTTTGTACTATCCCCATCCACAAGGGAGGGTAATCCATTGACCTAACTAATTTCCATTGCATAGCTATTCTTTCCACCCTCTTGAAACTGCTAGAAAAGTGTATCCTACCTCCTGCATGAAAATCTACTCGCTTACACAACACGGATTCCTACCCAACCATAGCCCCACTACTGCTCTAACTTTCATCCAAGCAGTCGTTCAAGCCACAGACTATAACAAACTAGTCTCCTGTCTTTTATTGGACCTCTCCAAAGCTTTTGACACAGTCTCCCATCCCCTACTTCTTTCCAAACTGTCAGATCTTAATGCGTCTAGCCCTATACTGTCTTAGTTTTCTAGCTACCTCTCTAATAGGCGGCAGTCTGTCAAATGGCTCTTTTCCTTCTCCTCTTTTCTCCCTGTCAACATGGGTGTACCCCAAGGATCCATCCTTGGACTACCACTTCTCAACATTTTCACCAACAGCCTTCATACCTCCTGCTTCCTCTCCACTCTCATGCAATATGCTGATGATTTCACTATCATCTCTACCTCTGAGAATGTTGTGGACCTCCACTCAATTACTCAAAATTCCTTTCACTCTGTTGAAAGTTGGCTCTTCAACAGTCAACTCTCACTCAGTCCAAACAAAACTAAACTTATCCTATTTTTGCCTAAATCTCTTTTCCATTATAAAGTAACATTTACTTTTTCATCATTTAACAACACTGTCATAAATGTTGAAACTCATACTAAGTTACTGGGTAAAATAGATTACTAACTTAAGTTTGATCTGCATGTTTTAAATTCTATCAAGAAGATGCATCAAAAACTTGGACTGCTTTACAGGAGTAAAAAATACCTC